>NW_027438242.1:1058250-1411000 GCF_000715075.1 Nicotiana tabacum
TCAAGGCAATATTGTGTTGATGATGGTGATTCATGCCACTTAGGTTTCAAGGATGAAAGATTGGAATATGGGCAATCATTTCCTGGAGATGGTAATGGTAATTTTTCTGTTGGCAGGTAGAATTGGAACATGAAATTTAAAGATGCTACCTATGCTGCTCAAGCAGCGGCTGAGTTTGGAGAATATGCAGGCCTAGCTGCCAAAGCTGTAGTAGAACTTTCAAGGCAATACTGTGTTGATGATGGTGGTTCATGCCACTTAGGTTTCAAGGATAAAAGGTTGGAACATGGGCAATCATTTCCTGGAGAAGGTAATGGTATTATTTCTATTGGTAGGTAGAATTGGAACATGAAATTTAAGGATGCTACCTATGCTACTCAAGCAGCGGCTGAGTTTCCAGAACATACAAGCTTAGCTGCCAGAGCTGTTGTAGAACTTTCAAGGCAATATTATGTTGATGATGGTGGTACATACCACTTAGGTTTCAAGGATGAAAGGTTGGAACATGGGAATTATTTCCTGGAGAGGGTAGTGGTAATTTTTCCTGTCGCAGGTAGAATTGGAACATGAAATTTAAGGATGGTACCTCTGCTGCTCAAGTAGCGGCTGAGTTTACAGAACATGCAAGCCTAGCTACCATAGCTGTTGTAGAACTTTCAAGGCAATATTGTGTTGATGATGGTGATTCATGCCACTTAGGTTTCAAGGATGAAAGGTTGGAATATGGGCAATCATTTCCTGGAGATGGTAATGGTAATTTTTCTATTGGCAGGTAGAATTGGAACATGAAATTTAAAGATGCTACCTATGCTGCTCAAGCAGCGGCTGAGTTTGGAGAATATGCAGGCCTAGCTGCCAGAGCTGTTGTAGAACTTTCAAGGCAATACTGTGTTGATGATGGTGGTTCATGCCACTTAGGTTTCAAGGATAAAAGGTTGGAACATGGGCAATCATTTCCTGGAGATGGTAATGGTATTATTTCTATTGGTAGGTAGAATTGGAACTGTCACGACCCAACTGGAGGGTCATGACTAGCACCCGGGCCATACTTGCCGAGCACCAACGTACATTTTATCTAACCTTCCTTATTATCTTTAAGGGCCGACAAGACCAATATAAATGAAAGACATGGATCATGAACATCCAACAATGAAAGATAATGTCATGAACATACGTAACATGGGACGACACGACTGTCAAGAAACTATATATAAGGTACGAGCTACCATGGTGCCATGAAAGACTATACAACAAAAATCAGCCGACAAGGCATTCCAAACCATACATGAGTCGACACCTGTCTATGAGCCTCTAAAAGAACATAAGTGCTACAACATTGCCGGAACAGGGCCCCGACATACCCATAATGTCTATAACAAAAATGCATACCAAGACCACGGCAAGTCCGGAGAAAGGATCTTGCCAATAACGCTGAACCGGATAGCCTACTGTGATGGGGGAGCTGCGTCTACCCGTCTATCAGGACCTGCAGCACGACATGCAGCATCCACAAATAAAAGGACGTCAGTACGAATAAAGTACTGAGTATGTAAGGCAGAATAGCATAAGTAAGAACAATAATGTAAACAGTGATAGGGAATATACAACCTATGACATCTGGGTACCTCTGAGGGCTACTGACATGAAATACATGATACATACATATATATATACATAAACGTTTAAAACATATGCCTTTGTGGGCATCATCATCATCATCATATCGTACCCGGCCATAATAGGCTCGGTAAAACGTACCCGGCCATCATAGGGCTCGGTAGAATCGTACCCGGCCACGTGGAGCTCGGTAAAACCCAACTGATCAGTGGTTGCACAATAGGTGCCATACCCGGCCAACTATAGCGCGGCTCGGTAGAGTAAAATAGATACATATATATGATGCATGCTGGACACATTGGAATCACATTTTGAACCTTTCAGAGTGACGTAAGGTCGGTATCCTTCGTACACGTTATTAGGATTAACTCTTCATCAAGAATCTTATAAGAATCAGGAACTACCAACAACATTGATAATATAAGAATAAGAGAAGTAACATCAATATCAATCGTTTCATATGAAGGGCAGCAATGTAAGTACTGCTAGCTTCTAAGAGTAGAGTATCTTTGGGAGCTCGTTCATTACATTATGTACAATTGGAGTCGTGCAAAAGAATGAAGGGGATAGCCTCACATACCTTGTATATACTGCCCAACCTCAAGCTATGCAAATATCACGACTCCTTAGTCTACAATAAAAGAAATGACACTATCATTATCGTTTAAGCATCGTAACTATTATGTATCAACCGCAACCTATTTTACGATGAAACGGACAGCACCTCCCCTATTTATATGACTTCACACAAGTCAATACAATCACCAAACAGCCCAAACAACATCATTAATAATCATATTGAGCCTCCAAAACAGTCCACCAACTAACAACGTTACTACCAAGCCTTTCGATATATATTTCACAAGTTCTAGCATCAACGACTTAGCCACAACTTGGATAATCTTAAATATATATAGAGTAAGAGGTTCATTACCTTTAAACAGAAAGAACAACTCCAATTTGACCTTAATTTTCCACGAAATATCCCTTCAATTCTGCCACAAGAACAAGGAAGCGAAACTAGCAATTAATTCGGGTTTTTCGGCACTAGAATTACTTTAGAAGACTTGAAATCACCTAGGGTTGATATTAAAAACTTGAAGGTGTATTTACAGAACATAAAGCACTTAAAACAACCTCCCACACGAGCTGGAACAACACAAAAATCAGCAACAACAAGAAGAACAAGAAACTTACTAGCGCCACGGGATTCCCGATATTTGATTTGTGTTGTTTGCCCTTTGTTTGGATCTTGGATCATGAGAGAACCTTGAGAGACTGTTTTTAGGGTTATAAGGTCTGAATATACTGAAAAATAATGACTTAAAACGGGGTTGAGTTATCTTATATATGTCCAAATGTCTTAAACCGCCTTTGTGGGCCCCATAGAGAGCAGCTTGGCGCACTCTCGCGAAAACGCGAATATCTCTCTATTCCGAGATCGTATCGACGAACGGTTTAATGCGTTGGAAACTAGACTCATAGATCTTCAATTTGATAGGTAGATCACCCCATAATTCCAAGCACATTGGGAGTAAAATGCAGTAACATTTGACCTAAAGTTTAAGTAAAATTATAAACCTAAGTTGCGACAACTTTTATCGACTTTTATTTCATAACTCGCTTGACTTCAAGACTTATGATGCGGATATTATATGATTCAAATACATTAAAACAAGACCTCTTGGGACAGTTAATCACCTCTAGTGTTATCCGAAAATACGGGTTACAACATCCTTGATTAGCTTAACTTCAAATACTTGTTAACCACTCTTATACACCCTTGTATCGTTTAAGACCAATAGGATTAACTTATTATCATCTCAAAGATAATCTCTTCTTGGATTTACGTCGACTACCTTACGGCGTGATCTATGATATGCGAATTTGGGTTGTAACATCCTCTCCCCCTTAGGAACATTCGTCCTCGAATGTAAGGGTTTATGGGGTGTCTAACTCATCGTGGATTCCGACGGAGATTTCCGGCTGAGTTTCCCCCATAAAATGGACACTAGCCAAACTTGCAAGCAGTTAAACCCAACCTATGGCCATACAAGACTATACAAAGCATTATGGATATGTACATTATCTGCATATCACCATTTTGTATTAAAAAAAGAGTATTCACAAGCTATTGCTTACCTCATAGAGCCGTTTCACCTTATAATGCGTCCTTCTTTCCCCCGGTATCCTCGTTATTTTCACTCTGGAATAGGTAAGGGTATTTAGACTTCATCTCCTCTTCTGCTTCCCATGTCATTTCTTCTATATTCTTGTTCCTCCATAATACTTTCACGGAAGCTACATCCTTTGTTCTCAGCTTGCGGACTTGTCGATCTAATATAGCCACTGGCAGTTCATCATATGATAGATCCTTTGTAACTTGTACATCTTTGATAGGGATGACCCGAGAAGGGTCTCCAATACATTTCCTCAACATAGATACATGGAATACCGGGTGGACAAATTCCAATTCAGATGGCAATTCTAACTCGTAAGCAACCTGTCCAATTCGTCGAAGAATTTTGTACGGCCCAATATACCGTGGACTCAACTTACCCTTCTTCCCAAAACGCATAACACCCTTCATCGGCGAGATCTTCAGGAAAACCCAATCACCAACCTCAAATTCCAGATCACGACGTCGGACGTCGGAATAAGACTTTTGCCTGCTTTGTGCCATCCTCAGTCTCTCTTGTATCACTTTCACCTTCTCAATGGCTTGGTGAATCAAATCTGGCCCATATAATTCTGTCTCACCGACTTCGAACCATCCAACTGGTGATCTACATCTCCTCCCATACAGTGCCTCATACGGGGCCATTTTAATACTGGAATGGTAGCTATTATTGTAGGCAAATTCTATAAGTGCCAGATGGTCATCCCAATTCCCCTTAAAATCTAGAACACATGCTCGTAGCATATCTTCCAGCGTCTGGATGGTACGTTCAGCCTGTCCGTCAGTCTGCGGATGGAATGCAGTGCTGAGATTTACTTGTGTGCCTAAACCCTTCTGAAAAGACCTCCAAAAGTTAGCCGTAAATTGAGCTCCTCGGTCTGATATAATAGATACCGGCACACCATGAAGCCTAACAATCTCCTTGATATACAACTTCGCATAATCTTCAGCCGTGTAAGTTGTCTTAACTGGTAGAAAATGGGCAGATTTTGTAAGTCGATCAACTATCACCCAAATGGAGTCAAACTTATGATAAGAGCGAGGTAATCCAATAATGAAGTCCATATTAATCACCTCCCATTTCCAGGTCGGAATCTCTATATTCTGAATCAATCCACTGGGTTTCTGATGCTCGATCTTTACTTGTTGACAATTAGGACACTGGGCTACAAATTCTGCAATAGACTTCTTCATGTTGTCCCACCAATACTGCTCCTTAACGTCATGATACATCTTTGTCGAGCCAGGATGGATAGAATATCGGGACTGATGAATCTCAATCATAATCTTCTCTCGCAACCCTGCCACACTAGGCACACATAATCGGCCCTGGTATCTCAGTGTCCCATCTCCTCCGATCTTGAAAGCTGTAATCTTACACTGCTGAATTCCCTCTCTCAATCTTACTAAGGTAGGATCTTCATATTGCCGTGCTTTTACCTCGGCTACCAAAGATGATTCTGCTGTATTCTGTACAGTAACACCTCCGTCATCAGAGTCCAACAATCTGATTCTCATATTGGCCAGCTGGTGAAGCTCTTTGGTCAACCCTTGTCTACCTGCCTCAATATGTATTAAGCTTTCCATTGACTTACGGCTGAGAGCGTCTGCCACAACATTGGCTTTACCAGGATGGTACAATATCTCGACGTCATAGTCTTTCAGTAATTCAAGCCACCTACGCTGCCTCAAATTCAACTCCTTCTGCTTGAAGATGTATTGTAAACTTTTGTGATCTGTGTAGATGTCAATATGGACGCCGTATAAGTAGTGCCGCCATATCTTCAAAGCATATATTACTGCAGCCAATTCCAAATCATGAGTCGGGTAATTCTTTTCATGCTTCTTCAATTGTCGTGATGCATAAGCAATCACCTTCCCACGTTGCATCAATACGCACCCCAAACCTATACCTGAGGCATCACAATATACCACATAACCTTCTGTTCCTTCTGGGAGAGTGAGCACTGGCGCAGATGTCAATCGATTCTTTAGCTCCTGAAAACTATGTTCACAAGAATCAGACCACTGGAACTTGGTAGCTTTCTGTGTTAACTTAGTCAATGGTGCTGATATAGAGGAAAACCCTTCTACAAACCGCCTATAATATCCTGCTAGCCCCAGGAAGCTGCGGACTTCTGACGGTGTTGTAGGTCTCGGCCAATTCTTCACTGCATCGATCTTCTGAGTGTCGACACTAATACCCTCATCAGATATCACATGGCCAAGGAATGCTACTGAGTTCAGCCAGAATTCACATTTAGAGAGCTTAGCATATAACTTATGATCCTGAAGGGTCTGTAATACTATCCGCAAGTGGCCCGCATGTTCCGCCTCCGAACGAGAATACACCAGAATGTCATCAATGAATACGATCACGAACACATCAAGATAGGGCCTGAATACACTATTCATGAGATCCATAAAAGCTGCTGGGGCATTTGTTAGCCCGAATGACATCACCAAGAACTCAAAATGCCCATATCTTGTCCGGAAGGCCGTCTTTGGAATATCCTTCTCCTTAACCCTCACCTGATGATACCCTGAACGCAAGTCAATCTTGGAGAAATACTTGGCACCCTGGAGTTGGTCAAATAGGTCATCAATTCTTGGAAGTGGATACTTGTTCTTTATTGTAAACTTATTCAACTGTCGATAATCGATACACATCCTTAACGACCCATCTTTCTTCCGCACGAACAAGACTGGTGCACCCCAAGGTGAAGTGCTAGGCCTAATGAAACCCTTATCCAGCAAGTCCTTCAACTGAACCTTCAACTCTCGCAACTCTGCCGGGGCCATCCTGTATGGAGGGATAGAGATCGGTTGAGTGTCAGGCAACGCATCAATGCTAAACTCAATCTCCCTTTCAGGAGGAAGGCCTGGGAGTTCGTCTGGGAAAACATCTGGAAATTCATTGACCACGGGGATGGATTGTAGAGTAGGCGGCTTCGCCTCCACATCCCTAACACGAACAAGATGATAAATGTAACCTTTTGAGATCATCTTCCTTGCCTTAAGATAGGAAATAAACCTACCTTTCGGCATAGCAATGTTCCCCTTCCATTCAATGGTGGGTTCACCCGGAAACTGAAACCTAACCATCTTCGTACGACAGTCAACAGTTGCATAGCATGAGGCCAACCAGTCCATTCCCATTATCACATCGAAATCAACCATTTCTAACTCAAATAAATTTGCCGAGGTTTGACGACTACAAATCATCACAGTGCAACCTTTATATACCCTTCTAGCAATCACAGAATCTCCTAACGGAGTGGATACCGCAAGTGGTTTACTTATCAATTCAGGTTCAATGCCAAACTTATTAGCCACAAAGGGTGTAACATATGATAAGGTAGATCCTGGATCAATTAGCGCATATACATCATAAGAAAACACAGACAATATACCTGTAACAACATCCGGAGACGATTCGAGATCTTGTCGACCTACTAGAGCATAGGTTCGATTTTGAGCACCACTCGAACTCGGCACTGAACCTCTACCTCTACCACGACCTGTCGACTGTTGAAAACCTTGTGCTGGAGGTCGAACTGATGAGGAAGAACCAGACACAGATCCAGTCGGTTGAGCCATACCACCACCTCCTCTGTTAGGACAATCCCGCATCATATGGCCACGCTGTCCGCAAGAATAGCACGCATCGGAACCTCGACGGCACAGTCCAAAGTGGGCCTTGCCGCACTGATCACAACGAGGTGTTGGGGGTCTCGTCTGACTAGTATCTCTATGAAATTGTGAGCCTGATGCCCTCGAACTCTGACCTGAACCAGAATAGGTAAATCGATCATACCGAGGCCTCTGAAACTGTGGAGGAGCACTAGCTACAGGTGGCGCCGAACTCCTCGAAGATTGGGGCCTGATACTGCCTCTGAACTCATCAGAATACCCTGCAAATCTTGCCCTCTTATGCTGGCCCCTATCCTGCTCCCTATCTGCCCTTTGCTGGCGCTTACGATCCTCTAGGGTCTGGGCATAAGCCTGAATACGGGAAATATCCATGCCCTCTACCAAGGAGGCTGTTGTGCACTCATTTATCAGATGTGGTCCCAACCCGTTCACGAACAGATGCACCCTATCACTCATCTCTGACACCATATGGGGAGCATACCTTGCTAAAGAATCAAACTGTATACTATACTCTCGTACACTCATATTACCCTGTCGAAGGTTCAAGAACTTATCAGCTCTTGCTCGTCGTATCTCAACTGGCAAGTAGTGACGAAGAAAGGCCTCAGAAAATTCCTTCCACACGGCTAGAGGAGCGTTCGGACCCCTAGATCTCTCCCAACTATCATACCAGAAAACCGCTAAATCCCGTAACCGATAAGAAGCCAACTCTACTGCCTCCGTATCACTAGCATGCATAACCCGCAATGTACGATGAACCTGATCAATAAATGTTTGTGGGTCCTCCTTGGGATCTGATCCGGTAAACACTGGAGGGTCTAGATTAATAAAATCACGAACTCTCGCACTAACCGGTTTATCAGCAACACCGGTATTCTGCCTCTGAGCCTGAGCAGCTACCAAGCTAGTCAACAACTGCACTGCACTGCGCATATCGTGGTCTGTAGTGCCAGACGGTGGAACTGGATATACTGGGTGCCTCCTAATATCCTCTGGAGGAGACGGAGAGGTATGAGACGGCATCTCACTCTGAGCCTCACTTTGGCCTGCTCTGGCTGGAGGGACCTGAATGTTACCCTCGCCCACAGCTGTATCAAGCCGTTTACTAATCGCTTGCTTCCTAGTCGAAGGCATCGCTGAAAGAAAACAATGTGAATATTAGATATGAACACTTACAACTCAACTCTACGCACGATCTAGATTTAGGAAGAAGGTAACAACCCTAAATGTCATGTAGCCTCCTGATTATAAATGTGGCGCGCTACACATCCATAATCAAAACTCTACTAGACACGGCTCATAGACAACCCCTAGGATAGACTTGCTCTGATACCAAGTTTGTCACGACCCAACTGGAGGGTCATGACTAGCACCCGGGCCATACTTGCCGAGCACCAACGTACATTTTATCTAACCTTCCTTATTATCTTTAAGGGCCGACAAGACCAATATAAATGAAAGACATGGATCATGAACATCCAACAATGAAAGATAATGTCATGAACATACGTAACATGGGACGACACGACTGTCAAGAAACTATATATAAGGTACGAGCTACCATGGTGCCATGAAAGACTATACAACAAAAATCAGCCGACAAGGCATTCCAAACCATACATGAGTCGACACCTGTCTATGAGCCTCTAAAAGAACATAAGTGCTACAACATTGCCGGAACAGGGCCCCGACATACCCATAATGTCTATAACAAAAATGCATACCAAGACCACGGCAAGTCCGGAGAAAGGATCTTGCCAATAACGCTGAACCGGATAGCCTACTGTGATGGGGGAACTGCGTCTACCCGTCTATCAGGACCTGCAGCACGACATGCAGCATCCACAAATAAAAGGACGTCAGTACGAATAAAGTACTGAGTATGTAAGGCAGAATAGCATAAGTAAGAACAATAATGTAAACAGTGATAGGGAATATACAACCTATGACATCTGGGTACCTCTGAGGGCTACTGACATGAAATACATGATACATACATATATATATATACATAAACGTTTAAAACATATGCCTTTGTGGGCATCATCATCATCATATCGTACCCGGCCATAATAGGCTCGGTAAAACGTACCCGGCCATCATAGGGCTCGGTAGAATCGTACCCGGCCACGTGGAGCTCGGTAAAACCCAACTGATCAGTGGTTGCACAATAGGTGCCATACCCGGCCAACTATAGCGCGGCTCGGTAGAGTAAAATAGATACATATATATGATGCATGCTAGACTCATTGGAATCACATTTTGAACCTTTCAGAGTGACGTAAGGTCGGTATCCTTCGTACACGTTATTAGGATTAACTCTTCATCAAGAATCTTATAAGAATCAGGAACTACCAACAACATTGATAATATAAGAATAAGAGAAGTAACATCAATATCAATCGTTTCATATGAAGGGCAGCAATGTAAGTACTGCTAGCTTCTAAGAGTAGAGTATCTTTGGGAGCTCGTTCATTACATTATGTACAATTGGAGTCGTGCAAAAGAATGAAGGGGATAGCCTCACATACCTTGTATATACTGCCCAACCTCAAGCTATGCAAATATCACGACTCCTTAGTCTACAATAAAAGAAATGACACTATCATTATCGTTTAAGCGTCGTAACTATTATGTATCGACCGCAACCTATTTTACGATGAAACGGACAGCACCTCCCCTATTTATATGACTTCACACAAGTCAATACAATCACCAAACAGCCCAAACAACATCATTAATAATCATATTGAGCCTCCAAAACAGTCCACCAACTAACAACGTTACTACCAAGCCTTTCGATATATATTTCACAAGTTCTAGCATCAACGACTTAGCCACTACTTGGATAATCTTAAATATATATAGAGTAAGAGGTTCATTACCTTTAAACAGAAAGAACAACTCCAATTTGACCTTAATTTTCCACGAAATATCCCTTCAATTCTGCCACAAGAACAAGGAAGCGAAACTAGCAATTAATTCGGGTTTTTCGGCACTAGAATTACTTTAGAAGACTTGAAATCACCTAGGGTTGATATTAAAAACTTGAAGGTGTATTTACAGAACATAAAGCACTTAAAACAACCTCCCACACGAGCTGGAACAACACAAAAATCAGCAACAACAAGAAGAACAAGAAACTTACTAGCGCCACGGGATTCCCGATATTTGATTTGTGTTGTTTGCCCTTTGTTTGGATCTTGGATCATGAGAGAACCTTGAGAGACTGTTTTTAGGGTTATAAGGTCTGAATATACTGAAAAATAATGACTTAAAACGGGGTTGAGTTATCTTATATATGTCCAAATGTCTTAAACCGCCTTTGTGGGCCCCATAGAGAGCAGCTTGGCGCACTCTCGCGAAAACGCGAATATCTCTCTATTCCGAGATCGTATCGACGAACGGTTTAATGCGTTGGAAACTAGACTCATAGATCTTCAATTTGATAGGTAGATCACCCCATAATTCCAAGCACATTGGGAGTAAAATGCAGTAACATTTGACCTAAAGTTTAAGTAAAATTATAAACCTAAGTTGCGACAACTTTTATCGACTTTTATTTCATAACTCGCTTGACTTCAAGACTTATGATGCGGATATTATATGATTCAAATACATTAAAACAAGACCTCTTGGGACAGTTAATCACCTCTAGTGTTATCCGAAAATACGGGTTACAACATCCTTGATTAGCTTAACTTCAAATACTTGTTAACCACTCTTATACACCCTTGTATCGTTTAAGACCAATAGGATTAACTTATTATCATCTCAAAGATAATCTCTTCTTGGATTTACGTCGACTACCTTACGGCGTGATCTATGATATGCGAATTTGGGTTGTAACAGGAACATGAAATTTAAGGATGCTACCTATGCTGCTCAAGCAGCGGCTGAGTTTCCAGAACATGCAAGCTTAGCTGCCAGAGCTGTTGTAGAACTTTCAAGGCAATATTGTGTTGATGATGGTGGTACATACCACTTAGGTTTCAAGGATGAAAGGTTGGAACATGGGAATTATTTCCTGGAGAGGGTAGTGGTAATTTTTCCTGTCGCAGGCAGAATTGGAACATGAAATTTAAGGATGCTACCTCTGCTGCTCAAGTAGCGGCTGAGTTTACAGAACATGCAAGCCTAGCTGCCATAGCTGTTGTAGAACTTTCAAGGCAATATTGTGTTGATGATGGTGGTTCATGCCACTTAGGTTTTAAGGATGAAAGGTTGGAACATGGGCAATAATTTCCTGGAGAGGGTAGTGGTAATTTTTCTGTTGGCAGGCAGAATTGGAACATGTAATTTAAGGATGCTACCTTTGCTGATCAAGCAGCGGCTGAGTTTGCAGAACATGCAGGCCTAGCTGCCAGAGCAGTTGTAGAACTTTCAAGGCAATATTATGACGATGATGGTGTTTAATGCCACTTAGGTTTCAAGAATGAAAGGTTGGAACATGGGCAATCATTTCCTGGAGATGGTAATGCTAATTTTTCTATTGGCAGGCAGAATTGGAACATGAAATTTAAGGATGCTACCTCTGCTGCTCAAGTAGCGACTGAGTTTGCAGTACATGCAAGCCTAGCTGCTAGAGCTGTTGTAGAACTTTCAAGGCAATATTGTGTTGATGATGGTGGTTCATGCCACTTAGTTTTCAAGGATGAAAGGTTGGAACATGGGCAATCATTTCCTTGAGATGGTAATGAAATTTAAGGATGCTACCTATGCTGCTCAAGCAGCGGCTGAGTTTGCAGAACATGCAAGCTTAGCTGCAGAGCTGTTGTAGAACTTTCAAGGCAATATTGTGTTGATGATGGTGGTACATACCACTTAGGTTTCAAGGATGAAAGATTGGAACATGGGCAATTATTTCCTGGAGAGGGTAGTGGTAATTTTTCTTTTGGCAGGCAGAATTGGAACATGAAATTTAAGGATGCTACATCTGCTGCTCAAGCAGCGGCTGAGTTTGCAGAACATGCAAGCCTTGCTGCCATAGCTGTTGTAGAACTTTCAAGGCAATATTGTGTTGATGATTGTGGTTCATGCCACTTAGGTTTCAAGGATGAAAGGTTGGAACATGGGCAATTATTTCCTGGAGATGGTAATGGTAATTTTTCTGTTGGCAGGTAGAATTGGAACATGAAATTTAAGGATGCTACCTATGCTGCTCAAGCAACGGCTGAGTTTGCAGAATATACAGGCCTAGCTGCCAGAGATATTGAAGAACTTTCAAGGCAAAACTGTGTTGATGATGGTGGTTCATGCCACATAGTTTTCAAGGATGAAAGGTTGGAACATGGGCAATCATTTCCTTGAGATGGTAATGGTAATTTTTCTATTGGCAGGCAGTATTGGAACATGAAATGTAAGGATGCTACCTCTGCTGCTCAAGCAGCGGCTGAGTTTGGAGAACATGCAAGCCTAGCTGCCAGAGCTGTTGGAGAACTTTCAAGGCAATATTGTGTTGATGATGATGGTTCATGTCAATTAGGGTTCAAGGATGAAAGGTTGGAACATGGGCAATCATTTCCTGGAGATGGTAATGTTAATTTTTCCGTTGGCAAGCAGAATTGGAACATGAAATTTAAGGATGCCACCTCTACTGCTCAAGCAGCGGCTGAGTTTGCAGAACATGCAAACCTAGCTGCCAGAGCTATTGTAGAACTTTCAAGGCAATATTGTGTTGATGATGGTGGTTCATGCCACTTAGGTTTCAAGGATGAAAGGTTGGAACATGGGCAATCATTTCCTGGAGATGGAAATGGTAATATTTCTATTGGTAGGTAGAATTGGAACATGAAATTTTAGGATGCTACCTATGCTGCTCAAGCAGTGGCTGATTTTGCAGAACATGCAGGCCTAGCTGCCAGAGCTGTTGTAGTACTTTCAACTCAATACTGTGTTGATGGTGGTGGTTCATGCCACATAGTTTTCAAAGTTGAAAGGTTGGAACATGGGCAATCATTTCCTTGAGATGGTAATGGTAATTTTTCTGTTGTCAGGTAGAATTGGAACATGAAATTTAAGAATGCTTCCTCTGCTGCTCAATTAGCGACTGAGTTTGCAGAACATGCAAGCCTAGCTCCCAGAGCTGTTGTAGAACTTTCAAGGCAATATTGTGTTGATGATGGTGGTTCATGCCACTTAGTTTTCAAGGATGAATGGTTGGAACATAGGCAATCATTTCCTTGAGATGGTAAATTTTCTATTGGCAGGTAGAATTGGAACATGAAATTTAAGGATGCTACCTCTGCTTCTCAAGTAGAGGCTGAGTTTGCAGAACATCCAAGCCTAGCTGCCAGAGCTGTTGTAGAACATTCAAGGCAATATTGTGTTGATGATGGTGGTTCATGCCACTTAGGTTACAAGGATGAAAGGTTGGAACATGGGCAATCATTTCCTGGAGATGGTAATGCTAATTTTTCTATTGGCAGGCAGAATTGGAACATGAAATTTAAGGATGCTACCTCTGCTGCTCAAGTAGCGACTGAGTTTGCAGTACATGCAAGCCTAGCTGCTAGAGCTGTTGTAGAACTTTCAAGGCAATATTGTGTTGATGATGGTGGTTCATGCCACTTAGTTTTCAAGGATGAAAGGTTGGAACATGGGCAATCATTTCCTTGAGATGGTAATGAAATTTAAGGATGCTACCTATGCTGCTCAAGCCGCGGCTGAGTTTCCAGAACATGCAAGCTTAGCTGCCAGAGCTGTTGTAGAACTTTCAAGGCAATATTGTGTTGATGATGGTGGTACATACCACTTAGGTTTCAAGGATGAAAGGTTGGAACATGGGAATTATTTCCTGGAGAGGGTAGTGGTAATTTTTCCTGTCGCAGGCAGAATTGGAACATGAAATTTAAGGATGCTACCTCTGCTGCTCAAGTAGCGGCTGAGTTTACAGAACATGCAAGCCTAGCTGCCATAGCTGTTGTAGAACTTTCAAGGCAATATTGTGTTGATGATGGTGATTCATGCCACTTAGGTTTCAAGGATGAAAGATTGGAATATGGGCAATCATTTCCTGGAGATGGTAATGGTAATTTTTCTGTTGGCAGGTAGAATTGGAACATGAAATTTAAAGATGCTACCTATGCTGCTCAAGCAGCGGCTGAGTTTGGAGAATATGCAGGCCTAGCTGCCAGAGCTGTTGTAGAACTTTCAAGGCAATACTGTGTTGATGATGGTGGTTCATGCCACTTAGGTTTCAAGGATAAAAGGTTGGAACATGGGCAATCATTTCCTGGAGATGGTAATGGTATTATTTCTATTGGTAGGTAGAATTGGAACATGAAATTTAAGGATGCTACCTATGCTGCTCAAGCAGCGGCTGAGTTTCCAGAACATGCAAGCTTAGCTGCCAGAGCTGTTGTAGAACTTTCAAGGCAATATTGTGTTGATGATGGTGGTACATACCACTTAGGTTTCAAGGATGAAAGGTTGGAACATGGGAATTATTTCCTGGAGAGGGTAGTGGTAATTTTTCCTGTCTCAGGCAGAATTGGAACATGAAATTTAAGGATGCTACCTCTGCTGCTCAAGTAGCGGCTGAGTTTACAGAACATGCAAGCCTAGCTGCCATAGCTGTTGTAGAACTTTCAAGGCAATATTGTGTTGATGATGGTGATTCATGCCACTTAGGTTTCAAGGATGAAAGGTTGGAATATGGGCAATCATTTCCTGGAGATGGTAATGGTAATTTTTCTGTTGGCAGGTAGAATTGGAACATGAAATTTAAAGATGCTACCTATGTTGCTCAAGCAGCGGCTGAGTTTGGAGAATATGCAGGCCTAGCTGCCAGAGCTGTTGTAGAACTTTCAAGGCAATACTGTGTTGATGATGGTGGTTCATGCCACTTAGGTTTCAAGGATAAAAGGTTGGAACATGGGCAATCATTTCCTGGAGATGGTAATGGCATTATTTCGATTGGTAGGAAGAATTGGAACATGAAATTTAAGGATGCTACCTATGCTGCTCAAGCAGCGGCTGAGTTTCCAGAACATGCAAGCTTAGCTGCCAGAGTTGTTGTAGAACTTTCAAGGCAATATTATGTTGATGATGGTGGTACTTACCACTTAGGTTTCAAGGATGAAAGGTTGGAACATGGGAATTATTTCCTGGAGAGGGTAGTGGTAATTTTTCCTGTCGCAGGCAGAATTGGAACATGAAATTTAAGGATGCTACCTCTGCTGCTCAAGTAGCGGCCGAGTTTACAGAACATGCAAGCCTAGCTGCCATAGCTGTTGTAGAACTTTCAAGGCAATATTGTGTTGATGATGGTGATTCATGCCACTTAGGTTTCAAGGATGAAAGATTGGAATATGGGCAATCATTTCCTGGAGATGGTAATGGCAATTTTTCTGTTGGCAGGTAGAATTGGAACATGAAATTTAAAGATGCTACCTATGCTGCTCAAGCAGCGGCTGAGTTTGGAGAATATGTAGGCCTAGCTGCCAGAGCTATTGTAGAACTTTCAAGGCAATACTGTGTTGATGATGGTGGTTCATGCCACTTAGGTTTCAAGGATAAAAAGTTGGAACATGGGCAATCATTTCCTGGAGATGGTAATGGTATTATTTTTATTGGTAGGTAGAATTGGAACATGAAATTTAAGGATGCTACCTATGCTGCTCAAGCAGCGGCTGAGTTTCCAGAACATGCAAGCTTAGCTGCCAGAGCTGTTGTAGAACTTTCAAGGCAATATTGTGTTGATGATGGTGGTACATACCACTTAGGTTTCAAGGATGAAAGGTTGGAACATGGGAATTATTTCCTGGAGAGGGTAGTGGTAATTTTTCCTGTCGTAGGCAGAATTGGAACATGAAATTTAAGGATGCTACCTCTGCTGCTCAAGTAGCGGCTGAGTTTACAGAACATGCAAGCCTAGCTGCCATAGCTGTTGTAGAACTTTCAAGGCAATATTGTGTTGATGATGGTGATTCATGCCACTTAGGTTTCAAGGATGAAAGATTGGAATATGGGCAATCATTTCCTGGAGATGGTAATGGTAATTTTTCTGTTGGCAGGTAGAATTGGAACATGAAATTTAAAGATGCTACCTATGCTGCTCAAGCAGCGGCTGAGTTTGGAGAATATGCAGGCCTAGCTGCCAGAGCTGTTGTAGAACTTTCAAGGCAATACTGTGTTGATGATGGTGGTTCATGCCACTTAGGTTTCAAGGATAAAAGGTTGGAACATGGGCAATCATTTCCTGGAGATGGTAATGGCATTATTTCGATTGGTAGGAAGAATTGGAACATGAAATTTAAGGATGCTACCTATGCTGCTCAAGCAGCGGCTGAGTTTCCAGAACATACAAGCTTAGCTGCCAGAGCTGTTGTAGAACTTTGAAGGCAATATTGTGTTGATGATGGTGGTACATACCACTTAGGTTTCAAGGATGAAAGGTTGGAACATGGGAATTATTTCCTGGAGAGGGTAGTGGTAATTTTTCCTGTCGCAGGCAGAATTGGAACATAAAATTTAAGGATGCTACCTCTGCTGCTCAAGTAGCGGCTGAGTTTACAGAACATGCAAGCCTAGCTACCATAGCTGTTGTAGAACTTTCAAGGCAATATTGTGTTGATGATGGTGATTCATGCCACTTAGGTTTCAAGGATGAAAGGTTGGAATATGGGCAATCATTTCCTGGAGATGGTAATGGTAATGTTTCTATTGGCAGGTAGAATTGGAACAAGAAATTTAAAGATGCTACCTATGCTGCTCAAGCAGCGGCTGAGTTTGGAGAATATGCAGGCCTAGCTGCCAGAGCTGTTGTAGAACTTTCAAGGCAATACTGTGTTGATGATAGTGGTTCATGCCACTCAGGTTTCAAGGATAAAAGGTTGGAACATGGGCAATCATTTCCTGGAGATGGTAATGGCATTATTTCTATTGGTAGGAAGAATTGGAACATGAAATTTAAGGATGCTACCTATGCTGCTCAAGCAGCGGCTGAGTTTCCAGAACATGCAAGCTTAGCTGCCAGAGTTGTTGTAGAACTTTCAAGGCAATATTATGTTGATGATGGTGGTACTTACCACTTAGGTTTCAAGGATGAAAGGTTGGAACATGGGAATTATTTCCTGGAGAGGGTAGTGGTAATTTTTCCTGTCGCAGGCAGAATTGGAACATGAAATTTAAGGATGCTACCTCTGCTGCTCAAGTAGCGGCTGAATTTACAGAACATGCAAGCCTAGCTACCATAGCTGTTGTAGAACTTTCAAGGCAATATTGTGTTGATGATGGTGATTCATGCCACTTAGGTTTCAAGGATGAAAGGTTGGAATATGGGCAATCATTTCCTGGAGATGGTAATGGTAATGTTTCTGTTGGCAGGTAGAATTGGAACAAGAAATTTAAAGATGCTACCTATGCTGCTCAAGCAGCGGCTGAGTTTGGAGAATATGCAGGCCTAGCTGCCAGAGCTGTTGTAGAACTTTCAAGGCAATATTGTGTTGATGATAGTGGTTCATGCCACTTAGGTTTCAAGGATAAAAGGTTGGAACATGGGCAATTATTTTCTGGAGATGGTAATGGTATTATTTTTATTGGTAGGTAGAATTGGAACATGAAATTTAAGGATGCTACCTATGCTGCTCAAGCAGCGGCTGAGTTTCCAGAACATGCAAGCTTAGCTGCCAGAGTTGTTGTAGAACTTTCAAGGAAATATTATGTTGATGATGGTGGTACATACCACTTAGGTTTCAAGGATGAAAGGTTGGAATATGGGAATTATTTCCTGGAGAGGGTAGTGGTAATTTTTCCTGTCGCAGGCAGAATTGGAACATGAAATTTAAGGATGCTACCTCTGCTGCTCAAGTAGCGGCCGAGTTTACAGAACATGCAAGCCTAGCTGCCATAGCTGTTGTAGAACTTTCAAGGCAATATTGTGTTGATGATGGTGATTCATGCCACTTAGGTTTCAAGGATGAAAGATTGGAATATGGGCAATCATTTCCTGGAGATGGTAATGGCAATTTTTCTGTTGGCAGGTAGAATTGGAACATGAAATTTAAAGATGCTACCTATGCTGCTCAAGCAGCGGCTGAGTTTGGAGAATATTTAGGCCTAGCTGCCAGAGCTATTGTAGAACTTTCAAGGCAATACTGTGTTGATGATGGTGGTTCATGCCACTTAGGTTTCAAGGATAAAAAGTTGGAACATGGGCATTCATTTCCTGGAGATGGTAATGGTATTATTTTTATTGGTAGGTAGAATTGGAACATGAAATTTAAGGATGCTACCTATGCTGCTCAAGCAGCGGCTGAGTTTCCAGAACATGCAAGCTTAGCTGCCAGAGCTGTTGTAGAACTTTCAAGGCAATATTGTGTTGATGATGGTGGTACATACCACTTAGGTTTCAAGGATGAAAGGTTGGAACATGGGAATTATTTCCTGGAGAGGGTAGTGGTAATTTTTCCTGTCGTAGGCAGAATTGGAACATGAAATTTAAGGATGCTACCTCTGCTGCTCAAGTAGCGGCTGAGTTTACAGAACATGCAAGCCTAGCTGCCATAGCTGTTGTAGAACTTTCAAGGCAATATTGTGTTGATGATGGTGATTCATGCCACTTAGGTTTCAAGGATGAAAGATTGGAATATGGGCAATCATTTCCTGGAGATGGTAATGGTAATTTTTCTGTTGGCAGGTAGAATTGGAACATGAAATTTAAAGATGCTACCTATGCTGCTCAAGCAGCGGCTGAGTTTGGAGAATATGCAGGCCTAGCTGCCAGAGCTGTTGTAGAACTTTCAAGGCAATACTGTGTTGATGATGGTGGTTCATGCCACTTAGGTTTCAAGGATAAAAGGTTGGAACATGGGCAATCATTTCCTGGAGATGGTAATGGCATTATTTTTATTGGTAGGAAGAATTGGAACATGAAATTTAAGGATGCTACCTATGCTGCTCAAGCCGCGGCTGAGTTTCCAGAACATGCAAGCTTAGCTGCCAGAGCTGTTGTAGAACTTTCAAGGCAATATTGTGTTGATGATGGTGGTACATACCACTTAGGTTTCAAGGATGAAAGGTTGGAACATGGGAATTATTTCCTGGAGAGGGTAGTGGTAATTTTTCCTGTCGCAGGCAGAATTGGAACATGAAATTTAAGGATGCTACCTCTGCTGCTCAAGTAGCGGCTGAGTTTACAGAACATGCAAGCCTAGCTGCCATAGCTGTTGTAGAACTTTCAAGGCAATATTGTGTTGATGATGGTGATTCATGCCACTTAGGTTTCAAGGATGAAAGATTGGAATATGGGCAATCATTTCCTGGAGATGGTAATGGTAATTTTTCTGTTGGCAGGTAGAATTGGAACATGAAATTTAAAGATGCTACCTATGCTGCTCAATCAGCGGCTGAGTTTGGAGAATATGCAAGCCTAGCTGCCAAAGCTATTGTAGAACTTTCAAGGCAATACTATGTTGATGATGGTGGTTCATGCCACTTAGGTTTCAAGGATAAAAGGTTGGAACATGGGCAATCATTTCCTGGAGATGGTAATGGTATTATTTCTATTGGTAGGTAGAATTGGAACATGAAATTTAAGGATGCTACCTATGCTGCTCAAGCAGCGGCTGAGTTTCCAGAACATACAAGCTTAGCTGCCAGAGCTGTTGTAGAACTTTCAAGGCAGTATTGTGTTGATGATGGTGGTACATACCACTTAGGTTTCAAGGATGAAAGGTTGGAACATGGGAATTATTTCCTGGAGAGGGTAGTGGTAATTTTTCCTGTCGTAGGCAGAATTGGAACATGAAATTTAAGGATGCTACCTCTGCTGCTCAAGTAGCGGCTGAGTTTACAGAACATGCAAGCCTAGCTAACATAGCTGTTGTAGAACTTTCAAGGCAATATTGTGTTGATGATGGTGATTCATGCCACTTAGGTTTCAAGGATGAAAGGTTGGAATATGGGCAATCATTTCCTGGAGATGGTAATGGTAATGTTTCTGTTGGCAGGTAGAATTGGAACAAGAAATTTAAAGATGCTACGTATGCTGCTCAAGCAGAGGCTGAGTTTGGAGAACATGCAAGCTTAGCTGCCAGAGCTGTTGTAGAACTTTCAAGGCAATATTGTGTTGATGATGGTGGTACATACCACTTAGGTTTCAAGGATGAAAGGTTGGAACATGGGAATTATTTCCTGGAGAGGGTAGTGGTAATTTTTCCTGTCGCAGGCAGAATTGGAACATGAAATTTAAGGATGCTACCTCTGCTGCTCAAGTAGCGGCTGAATTTACAGAACATGCAAGCCTAGCTACCATAGCTGTTGTAGAACTTTCAAGGCAATATTGTGTTGATGATGGTGATTCATGCCACTTAGGTTTCAAGGATGAAAGGTTGGAATATGGGCAATCATTTCCTGGAGATGGTAATGGGAATTTTTCTGTTGGCAGGTAGAATTGGAACAAGAAATTTAATGATGCTACCTATGCTGCTCAAGCAGCGGCTGAGTTTGGAGAATATGCAGGCCTAGCTGCCAGAGCTGTTGTAGAACTTTCAAGGCAATATTGTGTTGATGATAGTGGTTCATGCCACTTAGGTTTCAAGGATAAAAGGTTGGAACATGGGCAATTATTTTCTGGAGATGGTAATGGTATTATTTTTATTGGTAGGTAGAATTGGAACATGAAATTTAAGGATGCTACCTATGCTGCTCAAGCAGCGGCTGAGTTTCCAGAACATGCAAGCTTAGCTGCCAGAGTTGTTGTAGAACTTTCAAGGCAATATTGTGTTGATGATGGTGGTACATACCACTTAGGTTTCAAGGATGAAAGGTTGGAACATGGGAATTATTTCCTGGAGAGGGTAGTGGTAATTTTTCCTGTCGTAGGCAGAATTGGAACATGAAATTTAAGGATGCTACCTCTGCTGCTCAAGTAGCGGCTGAGTTTACAGAACATGCAAGCCTAGCTGCCATAGCTGTTGTAGAACTTTCAAGGCAATATTGTGTTGATGATGGTGATTCATGCCACTTAGGTTTCAAGGATGAAAGATTGGAATATGGGCAATCATTTCCTGGAGATGGTAATGGTAATTTTTCTGTTGGCAGGTAGAATTGGAACATGAAATTTAAAGATGCTACCTATGCTGCTCAAGCAGCGGCTGAGTTTGGAGAATATGCAGGCCTAGCTGCCAGAGCTGTTGTAGAAGTTTCAAGGCAATACTGTGTTGATGATGGTGGTTCATGCCACTTAGGTTTCAAGGATAAAAGGTTGGAACATGGGCAATCATTTCCTGGAGATGGTAATGGCATTATTTCGATTGGTAGGAAGAATTGGAACATGAAATTTAAGGATGCTACCTATGCTGCTCAAGCAGCGGCTGAGTTTCCAGAACATACAAGCTTAGCTGCCAGAGCTGTTGTAGAACTTTGAAGGCAATATTGTGTTGATGATGGTGGTACATACCACTTAGGTTTCAAGGATGAAAGGTTGGAACATGGGAATTATTTCCTGGAGAGGGTAGTGGTAATTTTTCCTGTCGCAGGCAGAATTGGAACATAAAATTTAAGGATGCTACCTCTGCTGCTCAAGTAGCGGCTGAGTTTACAGAACATGCAAGCCTAGCTACCATAGCTGTTGTAGAACTTTCAAGGCAATATTGTGTTGATGATGGTGATTCATGCCACTTAGGTTTCAAGGATGAAAGGTTGGAATATGGGCAATCATTTCCTGGAGATGGTAATGGTAATGTTTCTGTTGGCAGGTAGAATTGGAACAAGAAATTTAAAGATGCTACCTATGCTGCTCAAGCAGCGGCTGAGTTTGGAGAATATGCAGGCCTAGCTGCCAGAGCTGTTGTAGAACTTTCAAGGCAATACTGTGTTGATGATAGTGGTTCATGCCACTCAGGTTTCAAGGATAAAAGGTTGGAACATGGGCAATCATTTCCTGGAGATGGTAATGGCATTATTTCTATTGGTAGGAAGAATTGGAACATGAAATTTAAGGATGCTACCTATGCTGCTCAAGCAGCGGCTGAGTTTCCAGAACATGCAAGCTTAGCTGCCAGAGTTGTTGTAGAACTTTCAAGGCAATATTATGTTGATGATGGTGGTACTTACCACTTAGGTTTCAAGGATGAAAGGTTGGAACATGGGAATTATTTCCTGGAGAGGGTAGTGGTAATTTTTCCTGTCGCAGGCAGAATTGGAACATGAAATTTAAGGATGCTACCTCTGCTGCTCAAGTAGCGGCTGAATTTACAGAACATGCAAGCCTAGCTACCATAGCTGTTGTAGAACTTTCAAGGCAATATTGTGTTGATGATGGTGATTCATGCCACTTAGGTTTCAAGGATGAAAGGTTGGAATATGGGCAATCATTTCCTGGAGATGGTAATGGTAATGTTTCTGTTGGCAGGTAGAATTGGAACAAGAAATTTAAAGATGCTACCTATGCTGCTCAAGCAGCGGCTGAGTTTGGAGAATATGCAGGCCTAGCTGCCAGAGCTGTTGTAGAACTTTCAAGGCAATATTGTGTTGATGATAGTGGTTCATGCCACTTAGGTTTCAAGGATAAAAGGTTGGAACATGGGCAATTATTTTCTGGAGATGGTAATGGTATTATTTTTATTGGTAGGTAGAATTGGAACATGAAATTTAAGGATGCTACCTATGCTGCTCAAGCAACGGCTGAGTTTCCAGAACATGCAAGCTTAGCTGCCAGAGTTGTTGTAGAACTTTCAAGGAAATATTATGTTGATGATGGTGGTACATACCACTTAGGTTTCAAGGATGAAAGGTTGGAATATGGGAATTATTTCCTGGAGAGGGTAGTGGTAATTTTTCCTGTCGCAGGCAGAATTGGAACATGAAATTTAAGGATGCTACCTCTGCTGCTCAAGTAGCGGCCGAGTTTACAGAACATGCAAGCCTAGCTGCTATAGCTGTTGTAGAACTTTCAAGGCAATATTGTGTTGATGATGGTGATTCATGCCACTTAGGTTTCAAGGATGAAAGGTTGGAATATGGGCAATCATTTCCTGGAGATGGTAATGGTAATGTTTCTGTTGGCAGGTAGAATTGGAACAAGAAATTTAAAGATGCTACCTATGCTGCTCAAGCAGCGGCTGAGTTTGGAGAATATGCAGGCCTAGCTGCCAGAGCTGTTGTAGAACTTTCAAGGCAATACTGTGTTGATGATGGTGGTTCATGCCACTTAGGTTTCAAGGATAAAAGGTTGGAACATGGGCAATTATTTTCTGGAGATGGTAATGGTATTATTTTTATTGGTAGGTAGAATTGGAACATGAAATTTAAGGATGCTACCTATGCTGCTCAAGCAGCGGCTGAGTTTCCAGAACATGCAAGCTTAGCTGCCAGAGTTGTTGTAGAACTTTCAAGGAAATATTATGTTGATGATGGTGGTACATACCACTTAGGTTTCAAGGATGAAAGGTTGGAACATGGGAATTATTTCCTGGAGAGGGTAGTGGTAATTTTTCCTGTCGCAGGCAGAATTGGAACATGAAATTTAAGGATGCTACCTCTGCTGCTCAAGTAGCGGCCGAGTTTACAGAACATGCAAGCCTAGCTGCCATAGCTGTTGTAGAACTTTCAAGGCAATATTGTGTTGATGATGGTGATTCATGCCACTTAGGTTTCAAGGATGAAAGATTGGAATATGGGCAATCATTTCCTGGAGATGGTAATGGCAATTTTTCTGTTGGCAGGTAGAATTGGAACATGAAATTTAAAGATGCTACCTATGCTGCTCAAGCAGCGGCTGAGTTTGGAGAATATTTAGGCCTAGCTGCCAGAGCTGTTGTAAAACTTTCAAGGCAATACTGTGTTGATGATGGTGGTTCATGCCACTTAGGTTTCAAGGATAAAAAGTTGGAACATGGGCAATCATTTCCTGGAGATGGTAATGGTATTATTTTTATTGGTAGGTAGAATTGGAACATGAAATTTAAGGATGCTACCTATGCTGCTCAAGCAGCGGCTGAGTTTCCAGAACATGCAAGCTTAGCTGCCAGAGCTGTTGTAGAACTTTCAAGGCAATATTGTGTTGATGATGGTGGTACATACCACTTAGGTTTCAAGGATGAAAGGTTGGAACATGGGAATTATTTCCTGGAGAGGGTAGTGGTAATTTTTCCTGTCGTAGGCAGAATTGGAACATGAAATTTAAGGATGCTACCTCTGCTGCTCAAGTAGCGGCTGAGTTTACAGAACATGCAAGCCTAGCTGCCATAGCTGTTGTAGAACTTTCAAGGCAATATTGTGTTGATGATGGTGATTCATGCCACTTAGGTTTCAAGGATGAAAGATTGGAATATGGGCAATCATTTCCTGGAGATGGTAATGGTAATTTTTCTGTTGGCAGGTAGAATTGGAACATGAAATTTAAAGATGCTACCTATGCTGCTCAAGCAGCGGCTGAGTTTGGAGAATATGCAGGCCTAGCTGCCAGAGCTGTTGTAGAAGTTTCAAGGCAATACTGTGTTGATGATGGTGGTTCATGCCACTTAGGTTTCAAGGATAAAAGGTTGGAACATGGGCAATCATTTCCTGGAGATGGTAATGGTATTATTTCTATTGGTAGGTAGAATTGGAACATGAAATTTAAGGATGCTACCTATGCTGCTCAAGCAGCGGCTGAGTTTCCAGAACATGCAAGCTTAGCTGCCAGAGCTGTTGTAGAACTTTCAAGGCAATATTGTGTTGATGATGGTGGTACATACCACTTAGGTTTCAAGGATGAAAGGTTGGAACATGGGAATTATTTCCTGGAGAGGGTAGTGGTAATTTTTCCTGTCGTAGGCAGAATTGGAACATGAAATTTAAGGATGCTACCTCTGCTGCTCAAGTAGCGGCTGAGTTTACAGAACATGCAAGCCTAGCTAACATAGCTGTTGTAGAACTTTCAAGGCAATATTGTGTTGATGATGGTGATTCATGCCACTTAGGTTTCAAGGATGAAAGGTTGGAATATGGGCAATCATTTCCCGGAGATGGTAATGGTAATGTTTCTGTTGGCAGGTAGAATTGGAACAAGAAATTTAAAGATGCTACGTATGCTGCTCAAGCAGCGGCTGAGTTTCCAGAACATGCAAGCTTAGCTGCCAGAGCTGTTGTAGAACTTTCAAGGCAATATTGTGTTGATGATGGTGGTACATACCACTTAGGTTTCAAGGATGAAAGGTTGGAACATGGGAATTATTTCCTGGAGAGGGTAGTGGTAATTTTTCCTGTCGCAGGCAGAATTGGAACATGAAATTTAAGGATGCTACCTCTGCTGCTCAAGTAGCGGCTGAGTTTACAGAACATGCAAGCCTAGCTGCCATAGCTGTTGTAGAACTTTCAAGGCAATATTGTGTTGATGATGGTGATTCATGCCACTTAGGTTTCAAGGATGAAAGATTGGAATATGGGCAATCATTTCCTGGAGATGGTAATGGTAATTTTTCTGTTGGCAGGTAGAATTGGAACATGAAATTTAAGGATGCTACCTCTGGTGCTCAAGCAGTGGCTGATTTTGCAGAACATGCAGGCCTAGCTGCCAGAGCTGTTGTAGAACTTTCAACTCAATACTGTGTTGATGGTGGTGGTTCATGCCACATAGTTTTCAAGGTTGAAAGGTTGTAACATGGGCAATCATTTCCTTGAGATGGTAATGGTAATTTTTCTGTAGTCAGGTAGAATTGGAACATGAAATTTAAAGATGCTACCTATGCTGCTCAAGCAGCGGCTGAGTTTGGAGAATATGCAGGCCTAGCTGCCAGAGCTGTTATAGAACTTTCAAGGCAATACTGTGTTGATGATGGTGGTTCATGCCACTTAGGTTTCAAGGATGAAAGATTGGAATATGGGCAATCATTTCCTGGAGATGGTAATGGTAATTTTTCTGTTGGCAGGTAGAATTGGAACATGAAATTTAAAGATGCTACCTATGCTGCTCAAGCAGCGGCTGAGTTTGGAGAATATGCAGGCCTAGCTGCCAGAGCTATTGTAGAACTTTCAAGGCAATACTATGTTGATGATGGTGGTTCATGCCACTTAGGTTTCAAGGATAAAAGGTTGGAACATGGGCAATCATTTCCTAGAGATGGTAATGGTATTATTTCTATTGGTAGGTAGAATTGGAACATGAAATTTAAGGATGCTACCTATGCTGCTCAAGCAGCGGCTGAGTTTCCAGAACATACAAGCTTAGCTGCCAGAGCTGTTGTAGAACTTTCAAGGTAATATTGTGTTGATGATGGTGGTACATACCACTTAGGTTTCAAGGATGAAAGGTTGGAACATGGGAATTATTTCCTGGAGAGGGTAGTGGTAATTTTTCCTGTCGTAGGCAGAATTGGAACATGAAATTTAAGGATGCTACCTCTGCTGCTCAAGTAGCGGCTGAGTTTACAGAACATGCAAGCCTAGCTAACATAGCTGTTGTAGAACTTTCAAGGCAATATTGTGTTGATGATGGTGATTCATGCCACTTAGGTTTCAAGGATGAAAGGTTGGAATATGGGCAATCATTTCCTGGAGATGGTAATGGTAATGTTTCTGTTGGCAGGTAGAATTGGAACAAGAAATTTAAAGATGCTACCTATGCTGCTCAAGCAGCGGCTGAGTTTGGAGAATATGCAGGCCTAGCTGCCAGAGCTGTTGTAGAACTTTCAAGGCAATACTGTGTTGATGATGGTGGTTCATGCCACTTAGGTTTCAAGGATAAAAGGTTGGAACATGGGCAATCATTTCCTGGAGATGGTAATGGTATTATTTTTATTGGTAGGTAGAATTGGAACATGAAATTTCAGGATGCTACCTATGCTGCTCAAGCAGCGGCTGAGTTTCCAGAACATGCAAGCTTAGCTGCCAGAGCTGTTGTAGAACTTTCAAGGCAATATTATGTTGATGATGGTGGTACATACCACTTAGGTTTCAAGGATGAAAGGTTGGAACATGGGAATTAATTCTTGGGGAGGGTAGTGGTAATTTTTCCTGTCGCAGGCAGAATTGGAACATGAAATTTAAGGATGCTACCTCTGCTGCTCAAGTAGCGGCTGAGTTTACAGAACATGCAAGCCTAGCTGCCATAGCTGTTGTAGAACTTTCAAGGCAATATTGTGTTGATGATGGTGATTCATGCCACTTAGGTTTCAAGGATGAAAGATTGGAATATGGGCAATCATTTCCTGGAGATGGTAATGGTAATTTTTCTGTTGGCAGGTAGAATTGGAACATGAAATTTAAAGATGCTACCTATGCTGCTCAAGCAGCGGCTGAGTTTGGAGAATATGCAGGCCTAGCTGCCAGAGCTGTTGTAGAACTTTCAAGGCAATACTGTGTTGATGATGGTGGGTCATGCCACTTAGGTTTCAAGGATAAAAGGTTGGAACATGGGCAATCATTTCCTGGAGATGGTAATGGTATTATTTTTATTGGTAGGTAGAATTGGAACATGAAATTTAAAGATGCTACCTATGCTGCTCAAGCAGCGGCTGAGTTTGGAGAATATGCAGGCCTAGCTGCCAGAGCTGTTGTAGAACTTTCAAGGCAATACTGTGTTGATGATGGTGGTTCATGCCACTTAGGTTTCAAGGATAAAAGGTTGGAACATGGGAATTATTTCCTGGAGAGGGTAGTGGTAATTTTTCCTGTCGCAAGCAGAATTGGAACATGAAATTTAAGGATGCTACCTCTGCTGCTCAAGTAGCGGCTGAGTTTACAGAACATGCAAGCCTAGCTGCCATAGCTGTTGTAGAACTTTCAAGGCAATATTGTGTTGATGATGGTGATTCATGCCACATAGGTTTCAAGGATGAAAGATTGGAATATGGGCAATCATTTCCTGGAGATGGTAATGGTAATTTTTCTGTTGGCAGGTAGAATTGGAACATGAAATTTAAAGATCCTACCTATGCTGCTCAAGCAGCGGCTGAGTTTGGAGAATATGCAGGCCTAGCTGCCAGAGCTGTTGTAGAACTTTCAAGGCAATACTGTGTTGATGATGGTGGTTCATGCCACTTAGGTTTCAAGGATAAAAGGTTGGAACATGGGCAATCATTTCCTGGAGATGGTAATGGTATTATTTCTATTGGTAGGTAGAATTGGAACATGAAATTTAAGGATGCTACCTATGCTGCTCATGCAGCGGCTGAGTTTACAGAACATGCAAGCTTAGCTAACATAGCTGTTGTAGAACTTTCAAGGCAATATTGTGTTGATGATGGTGATTCATGCCACTTAGGTTTCAAGGATGAAAGGTTGGAATATGGGCAATCATTTCCTGGAGATGGTAATGGTAATGTTTCTGTTGGCAGGTAGAATTGGAACAAGAAATTTAAAGATGCTACGTATGCTGCTCAAGCAGAGGCTGAGTTTGGAGAATATGCAGGCCTAGCTGCCAGAGCTGTTATAGAACTTTCAAGGCAATACTGTGTTGATGATGGTGGTTCATGCCACTTAGTTTTCAAGGATGAATGGTTTGAACATAGGCAATCATTTCCTTGAGATGGTAAATTTTCTATTGGCACGCAGAATTGGATCATGAAATTTAAGGATGCTACCTCTGCTTCTCAAGTAGTGGCTGAGTTTGCAGAACATCCAAGCCTAGCTGCCAGAGCTGTTGTAGAACTTTCAAGGCAATATTGTGTTGATGATGGTGGTTCATGCCACTTAGGTTTCAAGGATGAAAGGTTGGAATATGGGCAATTATTTCCTAGAGAGGGTAATGGTAATTTTTCTGTTCGCAGGTAGAATTGGAACATGAAATTTAAAGATGCTACCTATGCTGCTCAAGCAGCGGCTGAGTTTGGAGAATATGCAGGCCTAGCTGCCAGAGCTGTTGTAGAACTTTCAAGGCAATACTGTGTTGATGAAGGTGGTTCATGCCACTTAGGTTTCAACGATAAAAGGTTGGATCATGGGCAATCATTTCCTGGAGATGGTAATGGTATTATTTCTATTGGTAGGTAGAATTGGAACATGAAATTTAAGGATGCTACCTCTGGTGCTCAAGCAGTGGCTGATTTTGCAGAACATGCAGGCCTAGCTGCCAGAGCTGTTGTAGAACTTTCAACTCAATACTGTGTTGATGGTGGTGGTTCATGCCACATAGTTTTCAAGGTTGAAAGGTTGTAACATGGGCAATCATTTCCTTGAGATGGTAATGGTAATTTTTCTGTAGTCAGGTAGAATTGGAACATGAAATTTAAAGATGCTACCTATGCTGCTCAAGCAGCGGCTGAGTTTGGAGAATATGCAGGCCTAGCTGCCAGAGCTGTTATAGAACTTTCAAGGCAATACTGTGTTGATGATGGTGGTTCATGCCACTTAGGTTTCAAGGATGAAAGGTTGGAATATAGGCAATCATTTCCTGGAGATGGTAATGGTAATGTTTCTGTTGGCAGGTAGAATTGGAACATGAAATTTAAAGATGCTACCTATGCTGCTCAAGCAGCGGCTGAGTTTGGAGAATATGCAGGCCTAGCTGCCAGAGCTATTGTAGAACTTTCAAGGCAATACTATGTTGATGATGGTGGTTCATGCCACTTAGGTTTCAAGGATGAAAGGTTGGAATATGGGCAATCATTTCCTGGAGATGGTAATGGTAATGTTTCTGTTGGCAGGTAGAATTGGAACAAGAAATTTAAAGATGCTACGTATGCTGCTCAAGCAGAGGCTGAGTTTGGAGAATATGCAGGCCTAGCTGCCAGAGCTGTTATAGAACTTTCAAGGCAATACTGTGTTGATGATGGTGGTTCATGCCACTTAGTTTTCAAGGATGAATGGTTTGAACATAGGCAATCATTTCCTTGAGATGGTAAATTTTCTATTGGCACGCAGAATTGGATCATGAAATTTAAGGATGCTACCTCTGCTTCTCAAGTAGTGGCTGAGTTTGCAGAACATCCAAGCCTAGCTGCCAGAGCTGTTGTAGAACTTTCAAGGCAATATTGTGTTGATGATGGTGGTTCATGCCACTTAGGTTTCAAGGATGAAAGGTTGGAATATGGGCAATTATTTCCTAGAGAGGGTAATGGTAATTTTTCTGTTCGCAGGTAGAATTGGAACATGAAATTTAAAGATGCTACCTATGCTGCTCAAGCAGCGGCTGAGTTTGGAGAATATGCAGGCCTAGCTGCCAGAGCTGTTGTAGAACTTTCAAGGCAATACTGTGTTGATGAAGGTGGTTCATGCCACTTAGGTTTCAACGATAAAAGGTTGGATCATGGGCAATCATTTCCTGGAGATGGTAATGGTATTATTTCTATTGGTAGGTAGAATTGGAACATGAAATTTAAGGATGCTACCTCTGGTGCTCAAGCAGTGGCTGATTTTGCAGAACATGCAGGCCTAGCTGCCAGAGCTGTTGTAGAACTTTCAACTCAATACTGTGTTGATGGTGGTGGTTCATGCCACATAGTTTTCAAGGTTGAAAGGTTGTAACATGGGCAATCATTTCCTTGAGATGGTAATGGTAATTTTTCTGTAGTCAGGTAGAATTGGAACATGAAATTTAAAGATGCTACCTATGCTGCTCAAGCAGCGGCTGAGTTTGGAGAATATGCAGGCCTAGCTGCCAGAGCTGTTATAGAACTTTCAAGGCAATACTGTGTTGATGATGGTGGTTCATGCCACTTAGGTTTCAAGGATGAAAGGTTGGAATATAGGCAATCATTTCCTGGAGATGGTAATGGTAATGTTTCTGTTGGCAGGTAGAATTGGAACATGAAATTTAAAGATGCTACCTATGCTGCTCAAGCAGCGGCTGAGTTTGGAGAATATGCAGGCCTAGCTGCCAGAGCTATTGTAGAACTTTCAAGGCAATACTATGTTGATGATGGTGGTTCATGCCACTTAGGTTTCAAGGATAAAAGGTTGGAACATGGGCAATCATTTCCTAGAGATGGTAATGGTATTATTTCTATTGGTAGGTAGAATTGGAACATGAAATTTAAGGATGCTACCTATGCTGCTCAAGCAGCGGCTGAGTTTCCAGAACATACAAGCTTAGCTGCCAGAGCTGTTGTAGAACTTTCAAGGTAATATTGTGTTGATGATGGTGGTACATACCACTTAGGTTTCAAGGATGAAAGGTTGGAACATGGGAATTATTTCCTGGAGAGGGTAGTGGTAATTTTTCCTGTCGTAGGCAGAATTGGAACATGAAATTTAAGGATGCTACCTCTGCTGCTCAAGTAGCGGCTGAGTTTACAGAACATGCAAGCCTAGCTAACATAGCTGTTGTAGAACTTTCAAGGCAATATTGTGTTGATGATGGTGATTCATGCCACTTAGGTTTCAAGGATGAAAGGTTGGAATATGGGCAATCATTTCCTGGAGATGGTAATGGTAATGTTTCTGTTGGCAGGTAGAATTGGAACATGAAATTTAAAGATGCTACCTATGCTGCTCAAGCAGAGGCTGAGTTTGGAGAATATGCAGGCCTAGCTGCCAGAGCTGTTATAGAACTTTCAAGGCAATACTGTGTTGATGATGGTGGTTCATGCCACTTAGGTTTCAAGGATAAAAGGTTGGAACATGGGCAATCATTTCCTGGAGATGGTAATGGTATTATTTCTATTGGTAGGTAGAATTGGAACATGAAATTTAAGGATGCTACCTATGCTGCTCAAGCAGCGGCTGAGTTTCCAGAACATGCAAGCTTAGCTGCCAGAGCTGTTGTAGAACTTTCAAGGCAATATTGTGTTGATGATGGTGGTACATACCACTTAGGTTTCAAGGATGAAAGGTTGGAACATGGGAATTATTTCCTGGAGAGGGTAGTGGTAATTTTTCCTGTCGCAGGCAGAATTGGAACATGAAATTTAAGGATGCTACCTCTGCTGCTCAAGTAGCGGCTGAGTTTACAGAACATGCAAGCCTAGCTGCCATAGCCATTGTAGAACTTTCAAGGCAATATTGTGTTGATGATGGTGATTCATGCCACTTAGGTTTCAAGGATGAAAGGTTGGAATATGGGCAATCATTTCCTGGAGATGGTAATGGTAATTTTTCTGTTGGCAGGTAGAATTGGAACATGAAATTTAAAGATGCTACCTATGCTGCTCAAGCAGCGGCTGAGTTTGGAGAATATGAAGGCCTAGCTGCCAGAGCTGTTGTAGAACTTTCAAGGCAATACTGTGTTGATGATGGTGGTTCATGCCACTTAGGTTTCAAGGATAAAAGGTTGGAACATGGGCAATCATTTCCTGGAGATGGTAATGGTATTATTTCTATTGGTAGGTAGAATTGGAACATGAAATTTAAGGATGCTACCTATGCTGCTCAAGCAGCGGCTGAGTTTCCAGAACATGCAAGCTTAGCTGCCAGAGCTGTTGTAGAACTTTCAAGGCAATATTGTGTTGATGATGGTGGTACATACCACTTAGGTTTCAAGGATGAAAGGTTGGAACATGGGAATTATTTCCTGGAGAGGGTAGTGGTAATTTTTCCTGTCGCAGGCAGAATTGGAACATGAAATTTAAGGATGCTACCTCTGCTGCTCAAGTAGCGGCTGAGTTTACAGAACATGCAAGCCTAGCTGCCATAGCTGTTGTAGAACTTTCAAGGCAATATTGTGTTGATGATGGTGATTCATGCCACTTAGGTTTCAAGGATGAAAGGTTGGAATATGGGCAATCATTTCCTGGAGATGGTAATGGTAATTTTTCTATTGGCAGGTAGAATTGGAACATGAAATTTAAAGATGCTACCTATGCTGCTCAAGCAGCGGCTGAGTTTGGAGAATATGCAGGCCTAGCTGCCAGAGCTGTTGTAGAACTTTCAAGGCAATACTGTGTTGATGATGGTGGTTCATGCCACTTAGGTTTCAAGGATAAAAGGTTGGAACATGGGCAATCATTTCCTGGAGATGGTAATGGTATTATTTCTATTGGTAGGTAGAATTGGAACATGAAATTTAAGGATGCTACCTATGCTGCTCAAGCAGCGGCTGAGTTTCCAGAACATGCAAGCTTAGCTGCCAGAGCTGTTGTAGAACTTTCAAGGCAATATTGTGTTGATGATGGTGGTACATACCACTTAGGTTTCAAGGATGAAAGGTTGGAACATGGGAATTATTTCCTGGAGAGGGTAGTGGTAATTTTTCCTGTCGCAGGCAGAATTGGAACATGAAATTTAAGGATGCTACCTCTGCTGCTCAAGTAGCGGCTGAGTTTACAGAACATGCAAGCCTAGCTGCCGTAGCTGTTGTAGAACTTTCAAGGCAATATTGTGTTGATGATGGTGATTCATGCCACTTAGGTTTCAAGGATGAAAGGTTGGAATATGGGCAATTATTTCCTAGAGAGGGTAATGGTAATTTTTCTGTTCGCAGGTAGAATTGGAACATGAAATTTAAAGATGCTACCTATGCTGCTCAAGCAGCGGCTGAGTTTGGAGAATATGCAGGCCTAGCTGCCAGAGCTGTTGTAGAACTTTCAAGGCAATACTGTGTTGATGATGGTGGTTCATGCCACTTAGGTTTCAACGATAAAAGGTTGGATCATGGGCAATCATTTCCTGGAGATGGTAATGGTATTATTTCTATTGGTAGGTAGAATTGGAACATGAAATTTAAGGATGCTACCTCTGGTGCTCAAGCAGTGGCTGATTTTGCAGAACATGCAGGCCTAGCTGCCAGAGCTGTTGTAGAACTTTCAACTCAATACTGTGTTGATGGTGGTGGTTCATGCCACATAGTTTTCAAGGTTGAAAGGTTGTAACATGGGCAATCATTTCCTTGAGATGGTAATGGTAATTTTTCTGTAGTCAGGTAGAATTGGAACATGAAATTTAAAGATGCTACCTATGCTGCTCAATTAGCGACTGAGTTTGCAGAACATGCAAGCCTAGCTCCCAGAGCTGTTGTAGAACTTTCAAGGCAATATTGTGTTGATGATGGTGGTTCATGCCACATAGTTTTCAAGGATGAATGGTTTGAACATAGGCAATCATTTCCTTGAGATGGTAAATTTTCTATTGGCACGCAGAATTGGATCATGAAATTTAAGGATGCTACCTCTGCTTCTCAAGTAGCGGCTGAGTTTGCAGAACATCCAAGCCTAGCTGCCAGAGCTGTTGTGGAACTTTCAAGGCAATATTGTGTTGATGATGGTGGTTCATGCCACTTAGGTTTCAAGGATGAAAGGTTGGAATATGGGCAATTATTTCCTAGAGAGGGTAATGGTAATTTTTCTGTTCGCAGGTAGAATTGGAACATGAAATTTAAAGATGCTACCTATGCTGCTCAAGCAGCGGCTGAGTTTGGAGAATATGCAGGCCTAGCTGCCAGAGCTGTTGTAGAACTTTCAAGGCAATACTGTGTTGATGATGGTGGTTCATGCCACTTAGGTTTCAACGATAAAAGGTTGGATCATGGGCAATCATTTCCTGGAGATGGTAATGGTATTATTTCTATTGGTAGGTAGAATTGGAACATGAAATTTAAGGATGCTACCTCTGGTGCTCAAGCAGTGGCTGATTTTGCAGAACATGCAGGCCTAGCTGCCAGAGCTGTTGTAGAACTTTCAACTCAATACTGTGTTGATGGTGGTGGTTCATGCCACATAGTTTTCAAGGTTGAAAGGTTGTAACATGGGCAATCATTTCCTTGAGATGGTAATGGTAATTTTTCTGTAGTCAGGTAGAATTGGAACATGAAATTTAAGGATGCTACCTCTGCTGCTCAATTAGCGACTGAGTTTGCAGAACATGCAAGCCTAGCTCCCAGAGCTGTTGTAGAACTTTCAAGGCAATATTGTGTTGATGATGGTGGTTCATGCCACTTAGTTTTCAAGGATGAATGGTTTGAACATAGGCAATCATTTCCTTGAGATGGTAAATTTTCTATTGGCACGCAGAATTGGATCATGAAATTTAAGGATGCTACCTCTGCTTCTCAAGTAGCGGCTGAGTTTGCAGAACATCCAAGCCTAGCTGCCAGAGCTGTTGTAGAACTTTCAAGGCAATATTGTGTTGATGATGGTGGTTCATGCCACTTAGGTTTCAAGGATGAAAGGTTGGAACATGGGCAATCATTTCCTGGAGATGGTAATGCTAATTTTTCTATTGGCAGGTAGAATTGGAACATGAAATTTAAGGATGCTACCTCTGCTGCTCAAGTAGCGACTGAGTTTGTAGTACATGCAAGCCTAGCTGCTAGAGCTGTTGTAGAACTTTCAAGGCAATATTGTGTTGATTATGGTGGTTCATGCCACTTTGTTTTCAAGGATGAAAGGTTGGAACATGGGCAATCATTTCCTTGAGATGGTAATGAAATTTAAGGATGCTACCAATGCTGCTCAAGCAGCGACTGAGTTTCCAGAACATGCAAGCTTAGCTGCCAGAGTTTTTGTAGAACTTTCAAGGCAATATTGTGTTGATGATGGTGGTACATACCACTTAGGTTTCAAGGATGAAAGGTTGGAACATGGGAATTATTTCCTGGAGAGGGTAGTGGTAATTTTTCCTGTCGCAGGCAGAATTGGAACATGAAATTTAAGGATGCTACCGCTACTGCTCAAGTAGCGGCTGAGTTTGCAGAACATGCAAGCCTAGCTGCCATTGCTGTTGTAGAACTTTTAAGGCAATATTGTGTTGATGATGGTGATTCATGCCACTTAGGTTTCAAGGATGAAAGGTTGGAATATGGGCAATCATTTCCTGGAGATGGTAATGGTAATTTTTCTGTTGGCAGGTAGAATTGGAACATGAAATTTAAAGTTGCTACCTATGCTGCTCAAGCAGCGGCTGAGTTTGGAGAATATGCAGGCCTAGCTGCCAGAGCTGTTGTAGAAGTTTCAAGGCAATACTGTGTTGATGATGGTGGTTCATGCCACTTAGGTTTCAAGGATAAAAGGTTGGAACATGGGCAATCATTTCCTGGAGATGGTAATGGTATTATTTCTATTGGTAGGTAGAATTGGAACATGAAATTTAAGGATGCTACCTATGCTGCTCAAGCAGCGGCTGAGTTTCCAGAACATGCAAGCTTAGCTGCCAGAGCTGTTGTAGAACTTTCAAGGCAATATTGTGTTGATGATGGTGATTCATGCCACTTAGGTTTCAAGGATGAAAGGTTGGAATATGGGCAATCATTTCCTGGAGATGGTAATGGTAATTTTTCTATTGGCAGGTAGAATTGGAACATGAAATTTAAAGATGCTACCTATGCTGCTCAAGCAGCGGCTGAGTTTGGAGAATATGCAGGCCTAGCTGCCAGAGCTATTGTAGAACTTTCAAGGCAATACTATGTTGATGATGGTGGTTCATGCCACTTAGGTTTCAAGGATAAAAGGTTGGAACATGGGCAATCATTTCCTGGAGATGGTAATGGTATTATTTCTATTGGTAGGTAGAATTGGAACATGAAATTTAAGGATGCTACCTATGCTGCTCAAGCAGCGGCTGAGTTTCCAGAACATGCAAGCTTAGCTGCCAGAGCTGTTGTAGAACTTTCAAGGCAATATTGTGTTGATGATGGTGGTACATACCACTTAGGTTTCAAGGATGAAAGGTTGGAACATGGGAATTATTTCCTGGAGAGGGTAGTGGTAATTTTTCCTGTCGTAGGCAGAATTGGAACATGAAATTTAAGGATGCTACCTCTGCTGCTCAAGTAGCGGCTGAGTTTACAGAACATGCAAGCCTAGCTAACATAGCTGTTGTAGAACTTTCAAGGCAATATTGTGTTGATGATGGTGATTCATGCCACTTAGGTTTCAAGGATGAAAGGTTGGAATATGGGCAATCATTTCCTGGAGATGGTAATGGTAATGTTTCTGTTGGCAGGTAGAATTGGAACAAGAAATTTAAAGATGCTACCTATGCTGCTCAAGCAGCGGTTGAGTTTGGAGAATATGCAGGCCTAGCTGCCAGAGCTGTTGTAGAACTTTCAAGGCAATACTGTGTTGATGATGGTGGTTCATGCCACTTAGGTTTCAAGGATAAAAGGTTGGAACATAGGCAATCATTTCCTGGAGATGGTAATGGTATTATTTTTATTGGTAGGTAGAATTGGAACATGAAATTTCAGGATGCTACCTATGCTGCTCAAGCAGCGGCTGAGTTTCCAGAACATGCAAGCTTAGCTGCCAGAGCTGTTGTAGAACTTTCAAGGTAATATTATGTTGATGATGGTGGTACATACCACTTAGGTTTCAAGGATGAAAGGTTGGAACATGGGAATTAATTCCTGGAGAGGGTAGTGGTAATTTTTCCTGTCGCAGGCAGAATTAGAACATGAAATTTAAGGATGCTACCTCTGCTGCTCAAGTAGCGGCTGAGTTTACAGAACATGCAAGCCTAGCTGCCATAGCTGTTGTAGAACTTTCAAGGCAATATTGTATTGATGATGGTGATTCATGCCACTTAGGTTTCAAGGATGAAAGATTGGAATATGGGCAATCATTTCCTGGAGATGGTAATGGTAATTTTTCTGTTGGCAGGTAGAATTGGAACATGAAATTTAAAGATGCTACCTATGCTGCTCAAGCAGCGGCTGAGTTTGGAGAATATGCAGGCCTAGCTGCCAGAGCTGTTGTAGAACTTTCAAGGCAATACTGTGTTGATGATGGTGGGTCATGCCACTTAGGTTTCAAGGATAAAAGGTTGGAACATGGGCAATCATTTCCTGGAGATGGTAATGGTATTATTTTTATTGGTAGGTAGAATTGGAACATGAAATTTAAAGATGCTACCTATGTTGCTCAAGCAGCGGCTGAGTTTGGAGAATATGCAGGCCTAGCTGCCAGAGCTGTTGTAGAACTTTCAAGGCAATACTGTGTTGATGATGGTGGTTCATGCCACTTAGGTTTCAAGGATAAAAGGTTGGAACATGGGAATTATTTCCTGGAGAGGGTAGTGGTAATTTTTCCTGTCGCAAGCAGAATTGGAACATGAAATTTAAGGATGCTACCTCTGCTGCTCAAGTAGCGGCTGAGTTTACAGAACATGCAAGCCTAGCTGCCATAGCTGTTGTAGAACTTTCAAGGCAATATTGTGTTGATGATGGTGATTCATGCCACTTAGGTTTCAAGGATGAAAGATTGGAATATGGGCAATCATTTCCTAGAGATGGTAATGGTAATTTTTCTGTTGGCAGGTAGAATTGGAACATGAAATTTAAAGATGCTACCTATGCTGCTCATGCAGCGGTTGAGTTTGGAGAATATGCAGGCCTAGTTGCCAGAGCTGTTGTAGAACTTTCAAGGCAATACTGTGTTGATGATGGTGGTTCATGCCACTTAGGTTTCAAGGATAAAAGGTTGGAACATGGGCAATCATTTCCTGGAGATGGTAATGGTATTATTTCTATTGGTAGGTAGAATTGGAACATGAAATTTAAGGATGCTACCTATGCTGCTCAAGCAGCGGCTGAGTTTCCAGAACATGCAAGCTTAGCTGCCAGAGCTGATGTAGAACTTTCAAGGCAATATTGTGTTGATGATGGTGGTACATACCACTTAGGTTTCAAGGATGAAAGGTTGGAACATGGGAATTATTTCCTGGAGAGGGTAGTGGTAATTTTTCCTGTCGCAGGCAGAATTGGAACATGAAATTTAAGGATGCTACCTCTGCTGCTCAAGTAGCGGCTGAGTTTACAGAACATGCAAGCCTAGCTACCATAGCTGTTGTAGAACTTTCAAGGCAATATTGTGTTGATGATGGTGATTCATGCCACTTAGGTTTCAAGGATGAAAGGTTGGAATATGGGCAATCATTTCCTGGAGATGGTAATGGTAATTTTTCTGTTGGCAGGTAGAATTGGAACATGAAATTTAAAGATGCTACCTATGCTGCTCAAGCAGCGGCTGAGTTTGGAGAATATGCAGGCCTAGCTGCCAGAGCTGTTATAGAACTTTCAAGGCAATACTGTGTTGATGATGGTGGTTCATGCCATTTAAGTTTCAAGGATAAAAGGTTGGAACATGGGCAATCATTTCCTGGAGATGGTAATGGTATTATTTCTATTGGTAGGTAGAATTGGAACATGAAATTTAAGGATGCTACCTATGCTGCTCAAGCAGCGGCTGAGTTTCCAGAACATGCAAGCTTAGCTGCCAGAACTGTTGTAGAACTTTCAAGGCAATATTGTGTTGATGATGGTGGTACATACCACTTAGGTTTCAAGGATGAAAGGTTGGAACATGGGAATTATTTCCTGGAGAGGGTAGTGGTAATTTATCCTGTCGCAGGCAGAATTGGAACATGAAATTTAAGGATGCTACCTCTGCTGCTCAAGTAGCGGCTGAGTTTACAGAACATGCAAGCCTAGCTGCCATAGCTGTTGTAGAACTTTCAAGGCAATATTGTGTTGATGATGGTGATTCATGCCACTTAGGTTTCAAGGATGAAAGGTTGGAATATGGGCAATCATTTATTTTTGTACGTAAAAAATGCGTCGTAAGCAAACTAATGTAGGACCAAAAATGAGATAATATTTAAAAGTATATAAAGTAAGTTAATCATGTTACCTCTGAGGTTACAAATATTGAAGATCATGAACAACAAGTACAAAGAGGGTTGGACAGTTCAGAAGCTAAAGCAATTAAATAAAACAATGTTTCGTCGAAAGTCGACAAGTTGGAAATGTTATAACATATAACTTTGGGGTGAGACTAGGGTGATTAACATGATAAGGAGATTATGTTATGATTTATATTAGTCGTATGACATCCGTGTGTTATGTTTTGAAGTCAAGCGAGTTGTGGAACAAAAGTCGATGAAAGTCATCACAAGTTACATTCATAAGTTTTACTGAAACTTTGGGTCAAATGTAACTGCTATTTTCTCCCAATATACTTAGAGTTATGGGGTGTTCCACCCATAAAATTAAAGATCTATGAGTCTATTTTCCAACGCATTAAACCGTTTGTCAATAGATATTGGAGTAGAAAGATATGGGCATTTGTGCGATACTGCGCAAGCTGCTAGGTGAGAAGTAGGTGTGTCACCTTCTTGCTTAAATGAAAGCCCAAAAATGGGCCATTTCGGGTCGTCCAAAGAGGCCTTTTAAGGGCCTATTTTCTTCATATATTAGACTTAAAATAGAGCATAATAACCAGACATAAGCTCTGCAAAGAATCCTCCCAAAAATTTTCCACAAACCCTAATTGATTTTCTCTCCCTTTCAAGTTCTAATTAGAGGTAAAACCTAGAGTTTGAAGAACCAAGATAGGAGCTGAGTTATCCAACAAATAAGGTGAGTTTACTGCTCTATTTCATCCATTTTTTCTGCTGTAAATTCATGGTAAGTCGTTCTATACTTGTAAGAACTCACGGGACGGTGATCGGAAGCCGTGAGTTCGAGTTATTCACTTGTAGCGGACTGTTTTGTGGACTGTTTTGTGTTGCTGTTGGGCTGCGTGTTTTACTACTATTTTGTGGAGTTTTGGAGGAGGAAGGGGGTTTATAAACACCATATAAATGTAGGGTGGTTGGCTGGTTGTTCGTCATAACATTTTCGGGTCGTTTGACACTACTACGGTGGTCGTTTTGTGTACGAAGAGATTGGGGTGTGTTGGGCTGTTTTGTAGTATTTGATGGTGTATATAGGGCTGGAAAATGATGTATATATGTTGTTATTGTTCTGTTCTTGTATTGTTGGTGTTATCTTGAATTTGGAGGACGTAAGGATTATAGGGGAGATGCTGCCCGTTTTAATACAAAATAGGTTTGTCGTTCGTTGTGCGATAGTTGTACCTTTCGTAACTTAACGATAGTATTATTATCATTCTTGTAGATTAAGGTGCGAAGAGGTGAGTTCAACTTGGTGATTGGAAAGATTGTGATAAGGTATGTTAAGGCTAAGCCTTCCTTCATTTTGGCATGATCTCGTAGCTACATGTGTTAATAATGAGACATAAAGAGAAGTTCGTATTCATGAATTTATTCACATTATTCTAGTCTCATAAGTTACAATATTATTCCTTATCGGGACTTCATATTCAGATTAGTTTTGTCTTTATTCAGTCAAGAGAGCAGAGGGTCTATATATATATATATACAGTATTATACTATTTTCACCACCATCGAGCTATAATCGGTGGGCAGGCCCCTATTGGGCAACCTCTGATCAGATGGGAAGTTATATACCGAGCCTACTGTGGCCGAGCGCCTATGAGCGAGCCCAGCATGGTCGAGATACATAGCCTAGTATGGCCGAGCGCCTATGAGCGAGCCTACTATGGCAGAGCAGTTATATATACCGAGCCTTATAAGGTCGTACAATTATTTTACTTACTATATTGAAGGAGTTGAGTCAGTATCAGCAGGTAAGTATATCTCCAGATCATCTTTGACTCCCAGTTACTTCCAGTTATTATATTATCAGTTCAGTTTCAATTTTCAGTTATGTTATTGCCTTACATACTCGGTACATTATTTCGTACTGACGTCCCTTTTCCGGGGACGCAGCATTTCATGCATGCAGGTTCAGATAGACAGACGAGTAGATTTCCTCAGTAGGTGTTTCCCGAGTTCAGCCTGATCGGTAAGCTCCACGTCTTTCGGAGTTGCCAGGTCTAGAGTGTTGTGTACATCTTATGTATATCTGTATATATGTTATGGGTAGGTCGAGGCCCTGTTCCGATCACAGTACATCTATCAGTAGAGGCTTGTAGACATATCCTATTGGTTAGTGCAGTATGTTGGGTTTGTATAAATTAGTGGTTTGTCAGCTGTAGTAGCTATGACGGCCTTGTCGGCCTAGCTTTATATTGATGTTTAGTTAGCGCTAGTTTCTATTCATTTTTATATTTTGCTTCGCAAATTGTCTTGCAAGGTGGCCCCATGGCCAAAGTATGACATTATATGTTCAGAGTCCCTTAGTCGCAATATGGTATGCCAGGTTAGGTGAGGCACCAGGTGCTGGTCTCGCTCCTAGGTTCGGGGCATGACAAACTTGGTATCAGAGCAGTTCTGTCCTAGGGAGTCTACAAGTCGTGTCTAGTAGGGTCTTGTTTATAGATGTGTTGTGCACCACATTATATAAGCAGGGCACTACAGGGCATTTAGGAGTTGGTTACCCTTCTTTGAAATCTAAATCGTGCTATAGAACTGAGTTATAGGAAATTTGAATTAAACTTATGTGTTGGTGTTTGCATGCACAGATGACGGTGAGTAGGAAGACTACGGCTAGCCAGAGGAGAGATATAGCAGTAGGTGAGGGGACCAGCAGGGTACCCCCAGTAGATGGGGCCCAGTCTAAGGCTCAAGGTGAGACCCCTACTCAGCCATTACCGGCTCCTCCACCAACTACGGAGATTCCTAGGGAAACCGCACATCCAGTTCCCCCTCCACTTCCATCAGATCAGGACTTAAGGAGTGCGGTGCATTTGTTGACACAGTTAGTAGCTACCCAGCAACAAGCTAGGGCATCAACTAGTGCAGGAACTTCTGAGGGGTCTGGGAGTTCAAGGGTCCGAGAGTTTATTGCTTTGAGTCCCCCAGAGTTCACGGGGACAGATCAGAGGGAGGACCCGCAGGATTTCATAGATCAGCTTCACAGGATCTTTCGTGTTATGCATGCCATGGAGAAAGAGGCAGTTGAGCTAGCAGCTTTTCGACTCCGAGATATAGCCATCCTTTGGTATGAGGGATGGGAGAGGTCCAGGGGACGTGATGCACCTCCAGCTATTTGGGAGAATTTTTCAGATGCCTTCCTTGACCAGTACTTACCACGGGAGATCCGACAGGCTCGAGTCGATCAGTTTCTAGCCCTTAAGCAGGGTAATATGAGTGTTCAAGAGTATAGTCTCCGTTTTGACTCATTGGCCAGATATGCACCATCCATAGTTGCTACTATGCGGGACAGGATTCATAGGTTTATAGCAGGGTTAGCCCCAGAGTTAACCGAGGCATGTGCCACCGCTGCATTGCAGGATAGTATGGATATCTCCCGGATTCAGGCATTCGGCCAGAATATAGAAAGGGGTAGGCGTCGGTAGCAGGGTACAGAGAGGGCTGAGTAAGGGCAACGTAAGAGGATGAGATTTCCCAGGTCTCAGGAGCAATCTCAGGGTAGTTATAGGGCCCAGTACTTCGGACGGCCACCTAGGCCTCCGCCACCTCGGCTACAGGGTTACAGGTATGACCGCTATACTCAGTCAGGACCAGGTGAGAGCTCACGGGCATCGGGTTTGTAGCGACAGTGAGGATCTGCGCAGACATGGTCATTTCCTCCACGGTGTGACATCTGTGGTAGAGGACACTTGGGCCAATGCCGAGCAGGTTCTGATGCTTGTTATATATGTGGGTGTCCGGGGCATATGATGCGAGATTGCCCAAATAGAGATTCGGGGGGAATGGCACAACCAGCGAGTTCAGCAACAGGATCATCTATGTCCGTGCATCCTTCAGGGCACGAGTCTCAATCTTCGGCTGGTAGAGGTAAGGGCAGAGGTAGAGGTTCCAGTTCAAGTGGTAATCAGAACCGTATCTATGCTTTAGCGGGTCGACAGGACCAGGAGTCTTCACCAGATGTTGTGACAGGTATATTAACCATTTGCTCTCACGATGCTTATGCTTTGATAGACCCAGGATCTACTTTATCGTATATTACCCCATTTGTCGCGAGGAAGTTTGGTATAGTGCCTGAAATACTAAGTGATCCTTTTGCGGTATCTACACCGGTCGGAGAATCGATTATTGCCATACGGGTTTACCGAGGTTGTACGGTGACAATTTGTAGTCGTCAGACCTCAGCTGACCTAGTTGAGCTAGTGATGATGGATTTTGATGCTATCATGGGCATGGACTGGTTGGCAACTTGCTATGCCACAGTTGATTGCCGAGCAAAGGCAGCCAGATTTCATTTTCCGGGTGAGCCAGTCCTTGAATGGGTAGGTAATACACCAACACCCAGAGGTAGGTTTATTTCCTATCTGAAGGCGAGGAAAATGATCGCAAAAGGGTGCATTTATCATATTGTGCGAGTTAGAGATGCAGATGCTGAGATACCTACACTTTAGTCTATTCCCGTAGTCAAAGAGTATGCAGATGTGTTTCCAGATGAGCTTCCAGGTATTCCTCCAGAGCGAGAGATTGATTTTAGCATCGATTTGCTTCCAGGAACTCAACCAATATCCGTCCCTCCGTATAGAATGGCACCTGGCGAATTGAAGGAGTTGAAGGAGCAGTTAAAAGATTTGTTGCAGAAAGGTTACATCAGGCCCAGTACCTCACCTTGGGGTGCACCAGTACTATTTGTGCGGAAGAAAGACGGCTCGCTGAGGATGTGTATCGATTATAGGCAGCTGAACAAGGTAACTATTAAGAATAAGTATCCACTTCCAAGGATCGATGACTTGTTTGATCAGTTGCAGGGGGCTAGATGCTTTTCAAAGATAGATTTGAGGTCGGGGTACCACCAAGTCAGAGTTCGGGAAAAAGATATTCCGAAGATAGCCTTCAGGACCCGATATGGCCCCTTCGAGTTCCTTGTCATGTCCTTTGGGTTGACTAATGCACCCGCTGTATTTATGGACTTGATGAACAGCCTATTCCGACCATTTTTAGATCTGTTCGTGATAGTATTTATTGATGATATTCTGGTTTATTCCCGTTCAGAGGATGAGCATGCGGACCACCTGCGAGCGGTACTCCAAACCCTCCGTGATCGTAAGTTGTATGCTAAGTTTTCTAAATGTGAGTTCTGGTTGAAGTCTGTAGCATTCTTGGGGCATATTGTATCAGATGAAGGGATAAAGGTGGACACTCAGAAGATTGAGGCCGTGAAATCTTGCCCTAGACCTACCACTCCGACAGAGGTTCGTAGCTTTCTAGGCTTAGCAGGATACTATCGGAGGTTCGTAGAGGGTTTTTCTTCCCTTTCGGCACCATTGACGAAGTTGACACAGAAACTAAGTTTCAATGGACAGAGGCTTGTGAGCGGAGTTTCCAAGAGCTTAAGAACAGGTTGACCTCAGCTCCAGTTCTAACACTTCCAGAGGGTCCAGAGGGTTATGCAGTGTATTGTGATGCATCAGGTGTCGGGTTAGGATGTGTCCTGATGCAACATGGGAAGGTAATTGCATATGCTTCAAGGCAGTTGAGGAAGCACGAGAGGAATTATCCGACCCACGACCTCGAGTTAGCTGCGGTTGTCCATGCACTTAAGATATGGCGGCATTATTTATATAGTGTTCATGTTGATGTATTTACTGATCATAAAAGCCTACAATATATCTTCAAGCAGAAAGAGTTGAATTTGTGACAGAGGCGATGGCTTGAGTTATTGAAAGATTACGATGTTAACATTCTCTACCATCCAGGGAAAGCTAATGTTGTAGCAGATGCATTAAGTCGCCGATCTATGGGTAGCTTAGCAATGTAGATCCCGAGAAAAGACAATTAGCTAGAGAGATTCATCAATTGTCTTCGTTGGGGGTTCGGTTAATAGATTCTGAGGATGGTGGAGTTGTACTCCAAAACACTGCAAAATCATCCCTCATAGCTGAAGTCAAGGAAAGGCAGTACGAGGACCCAGAGTTGGTCGAGTTGAGAGAGCGAGTTCCGCAGCAGAAGAAGCCATTGTTAGAGCTCAAGAGAGATGGGGTTCTCAGATACAGGGGTCGTTTGTGTGTTCCAGATGTAGCAGGGCTACGAGACAAGATTATGTCAGAGGCACATTATTCATGGTATTCCATCCATCCTGGATCGACGAAGATGTATCATGACATTAAGGATATGTACTGGTGGAATGATATGAAGAAGAACATTGCTGAGTTTGTCGCCCAATGTACTAGTTGCCAGCAAGTGAAGGTAGAGCACCAGAAGCCCGGAGGGCTAATGCAGACTATAGAGATCCCGACATGGAAATGGGAGGCGATAAACATGGACTTTATCACGGGTTTACCTCGTTCTAATCGTAAGTTCGATTCCATATGGGTGATAGTCGATACGCTCACGAAATCAGCTCACTTCCTACCGGTCAGATCTACATATACAGCAGAAGATTATGCAAAGTTATATATTAAGGAGATAGTGCGGCTACACGGAGTACCGATTTCTATTATATTTGACCGTGGGGCTCAGTTTACAGCACATTTTTGGAGGTCATTTCAGAGAGGTCTAGGGACTCAGGTGAATCTCAGCACAACTTTTCATCCACAGACTGATGGACAAGCCGAGCGCACAATTTAGACCGTCGAGGATATGTTACGAGTATGTGTGTTGGATTTTAAAAGAAGTTGGGATGAACATCTACCTCTTATCGAGTTTGCATATAATAACAGTTACCACTCCAGTATCCAGATGGCTCCGTACGAAGCTCTGTATGGGCGTAAGTGCAGATCTCCTTTAGGGTGGTTTGATGTTGGAGAATCTGGGTTACATGGGCCAGACCTGGTTCAGCAGGCCATAGAGAAAGTAAAGGCTATCCGAGAGCGACTGTTAACAGCTCAGAGTCGTCAGAAGTCATATTCTGACGTGCGGCGACGAGACTTAGAGTTCAGGATTAATGACTGGGTATTCTTAAAGGTATCACCTATGAAGGGCGTGATGAGGTTTGGCAAGAAAGGCAAGCTTAGCCCACGGTATATTGGGCCTTATAGGATCATTCGGAGAGTGGGCCAAGTAGCTTATGAGTTAGAGTTGCCCTCAGAATTGGAGTCTGTCCATCCGGTTTTTCACGTATCTATGCTACGGAAGTGCATTGGCGATCCTACCCGAGTGGTGCCCACGGATGATATACAGATTACAGAGGACTTGTCATACGAGGAAATTCCAGTTGCCATCCTAGACCGACAAATCCGCAAGCTACGAAATAAGGAGGTAGCTTCCGTGAAGGTTTTATGGAGGAGCAAGAATGTAGAAGAGATGATATGGGAATCGGAGGGAGAAATGAAGTCTAAATACCCCCACCTATTTCAAACTGAAGATATGGTTCGAGATGGGATGCTACAACATAGCTCTATTTAGGCTAGCAGGTCATCAGGTAAGCTTTTATTTTTCACTTTCAATATTTATGATTTACGGTCGGTGAGGCAAATTGCTGCTATTTATAAAGATTGGCCATGTGTGGCATGCATAGTATGTTTCTGGCTACGTGCAGGTTGGTTTTAACGTAGTGTACGAAGGATACTTTGGCAAAATTTTACAAAGTCTCTAAGAGTAAACATTCGAGGACGAATGTTCCCAAGGGGGAGTGATGTTACACCCTATATTTTCGTACGTAAAAAATGCGTCGTAAGGAAACTAATGTAGGACCAAAAATGAGATAATATTTAAAAGTATATAAAGTAAGTTAATCATGTTACCTCTGAGGTTACAAATATTGAAGATCATGAACAACAAGTACAAAGAGGGTTGGACAGTTCAGAAGCTAAAGCAATTAAATAAAACAATGTTTCGTCGAAAGTCGACAAGTTGGAAATGTTATAACATATAACTTTGGGGTGAGACTAGGGTGATTAACATGATAAGGAGATTATGTTATGATTTATATTAGTCGTATGACATCCGTGTGTTATGTTTTGAAGTCAAGCGAGTTGTGGAACAAAAGTCGATGAAAGTCATCACAAGTTACATTCATAAGTTTTACTGAAACTTTAGGTCAAATGTAACTGCTATTTTCTCCCAATATACTTAGATTTATGGGGTGTTCCACCCATAAAATTAAAGATCTATGAGTCTATTTTCCAACGCATTAAACCGTTTGTCAATACGATATTGGAGTAGAAAGATATGGGCATTTGTGCGATACTGCGCAAGCTGCTAGGTGACAAGTAGGTGTGTCACCTACTTGCTTAAATGAAAGCCCAAAAATGGGCCATTTCGGGTCGTCCAAAGAGGCCTTTTAAGGGCCTATTTTCTTCATATATTAGACTTAAAATAGAGCATAATAACCAGACATAAGCTCTGCAAAGAATCCTCCCAAAAATTTTCCACAAACCCTAATTGATTTTCTCTCCCTTTCAAGTTCTAATTAGAGGTAAAACCTAGAGTTTGAAGAACCAAGATAGGAGCTGAGCTATCCAACAAATAAGGTGAGTTTACTGCTCTATTTCATCCATTTTTTCTGCTGTAAATTCATGGTAAGTCGTTCTATACTTGTAAGAACTCACGGGACGGTGATCGGAAGCCGTGAGTTCGAGTTATTCACTTGTAGCGGACTGTTTTGTGGACTGTTTTGTGTTGCTGTTGGGCTGCGTGTTTTACTACTATTTTGTGGAGTTTTGGAGGAGGAAGGGGGTTTACAAACACCATATAAATGTAGGGTGGTTGGCTGGTTGTTCGTCATAACATTTTCGGGTTGTTTGACACTACTACGGTGGTCGTTTTGTGTACGAAGAGATTGGGGTGTGTTGGGCTGTTTTGTAGTATTTGATGGTGTATATAGGGCTGGAAAATGATGTATATATGTTGTTATTGTTCTGTTCTTGTATTGTTGGTGTTATCTTGAATTTGGAGGACGTAAGGATTATAGGGGAGATGCTGCCCGTTTTAATACAAAATAGGTTTGTCGTTCGTTGTGCGATAGTTGTACCTTTCGTAACTTAACGATAGTATTATTATCATTCTTGTAGATTAAGGTGCGAAGAGGTGAGTTCAACTTGGTGATTGGAAAGATTGTGATAAGGTATGTTAAGGCTAAGCCTTCCTTCATTTTGGCATGATCTCGTAGCTACATGTGTTAATAATGAGACATAAAGAGAAGTTCGTATTCATGAATTTATTCACATTATTCTAGTCTCATAAGTTACAATATTATTCCTTATCGGGACTTCATATTCAGATTAGTTTTGTCTTTATTCAGTCAAGAGAGCAGAGGGTCTATATATATATATATACAGTATTATACTATTTTCACCACCATCGAGCTATAATCGGTGGGCAGGCCCCTATTGGGCAACCTCTGATCAGATGGGAAGTTATATACCGAGCCTACTGTGGCCGAGCGCCTATGAGCGAGCCCAGCATGGTCGAGATACATAGCCTAGTATGGCCGAGCGCCTATGAGCGAGCCTACTATGGCAGAGCAGTTATATATACCGAGCCTTATAAGGTCGTACAATTATTTTACTTACTATATTGAAGGAGTTGAGTCAGTATCAGCAGGTAAGTATATCTCCAGATCATCTTTGACTCCCAGTTACTTCCAGTTATTATATTATCAGTTCAGTTTCAATTTTCAGTTATGTTATTGCCTTACATACTCGGTATATTATTTCGTACTGACGTCCCTTTTCCGGGGACGCTGCATTTCATGCATGCAGGTTCGGATAGACAGACGAGTAGACCTCCTCAGTAGGTGTTTCCCGAGTTCAGCCTGATCGGTAAGCTCTACGTCTTTCGGAGTTGCCAGGTCTAGAGTGTTGTGTACATCTTATGTATATCTGTATATATGTTATGGGTAGGTCGAGGCCCTGTTCCGATCACAGTACATCTATCAGTAGAGGCTTGTAGACATATCCTATTGGTTAGTGCAGTATGTTGGGTTTGTATAAATTGGTGGTTTGTCAGCTGTAGTAGCTATGACGGCCTTGTCGGCCTAGCTTTATATTGATGTTTAGTTAGCGCTAGTTTCCATTCATTTTTATATTTTGCTTCGCAAATTGTCTTGCAAGGTGGCCCCATGGCCAAAGTATGACATTATATGTTCAGAGTCCCTTAGTCGCAATATGGTATGCCAGGTTAGGTGAGGCACCAGGTGCTGGTCTCGCTCCTAGGTTCGGGGCATGACATATGGGCAATAATTTCCTGGAGATGGTAATGGTAATTTTTCTGTTGGCAAGTAGAATTGGAACATGAAATTTAAAGATGCTACCTATGCTGCTCAAGCAGCGGCTGAGTTTGGAGAATATGCAGGCCTAGCTGCCAGAGCTGTTGTAGAACTTTCAAGGCAATACTGTGTTGATGATGGTGGTTCATGCCACTTAGGTTTCAATGATAAAAGGTTGGAACATGGGCAATCATTTCCTGGAGATGGTAATGGTATTATTTCTATTGGTAGGTAGAATTGGAACATGAAATTTAAGGATGCTACCTATGCTGCTCAAGCAGCGGCTGAGTTTCCTGAACATGCAAGCTTAGCTGCCAGAGCTGTTGTAGAACTTTCAAGGCAATATTGTGTTGATGATGGTGGTACATACCACTTAGGTTTCAAGGATGAAAGGTTGGAACATGGGAATTATTTCCTGGAGAGGGTAGTGGTAATTTTTCCTGTCGTAGGCTGAATTGGAACATGAAATTTAAGGATGCTACCTCTGCTGCTCAAGTAGCGGCTGAGTTTACAGAACATGCAAGCCTAGCTGCCATAGCTGTTGTAGAACTTTCAAGGCAATATTGTGTTGATGATGGTGATTCATGCCACTTAGGTTTCAAGGATGAAAGGTTGGAATATGGGCAATCATTTCCTGGAGATGGTAATGGTAATTTTTCTATTGGCAGGTAGAATTGGAACATGAAATTTAAAGATGCTACCTATGCTGCTCAAGCAGCGGCTGAGTTTGGAGAATATGCAGGCCTAGCTGCCAGAGCTGTTGTAGAACTTTCAAGGCAATACTGTGTTGATGATGGTGGTCCATGCCACTTAGGTTTCAAGGATAAAAGGTTGGAACATGGGCAATCATTTCCTGGAGATGATAATGGTATTATTTCTATTGGTAGGTAGAATTGGAACATGAAATTTAAGGATGCTACCTATGCTGCTCAAGCAGCGGCTGAGTTTCCAGAACATGCAAGCTTAGCTGCCAGAGCTGTTGTAGAACTTTCAAGGCAATATTGTGTTGATGATGGTGGTACATACCACTTAGGTTTCAAGGATGAAAGGTTGGAACATGGGAATTATTTCCTGGAGAGGGTAGTGGTAATTTTTCCTGTCGCAGGCAGAATTGGAACATGAAATTTAAAGATGCTACCTCTGCTGCTCAAGTAGCGGCTGAGTTTACAGAACATGCAAGCCTAGCTGCCGTAGCTGTTGTAGAACTTTCAAGGCAATATTGTGTTGATGATGGTGATTCATGCCACTTAGGTTTCAAGGATGAAATATGGGCAATCATTTCCTAGAGAGGGTAATGGTAATTTTTCTGTTCGCAGGTAGAATTGGAACATGAAATTTAAAGATGCTACCTATGCTGCTCAAGCAGCGGCTGAGTTTGGAGAATATGCAGGCCTAGCTGCCTGAGCTGTTGTAGAACTTTCAAGGCAATACTGTGTTGATGATGGTGGTTCATGCCACTTAGGTTTCAACGATAAAAGGTTGGATCATGGGCAATCATTTCCTGGAGATGGTAATGGTATTATTTCTATTGGTAGGTAGAATTGGAACATGAAATTTAAGGATGCTACCTCTGGTGCTCAAGCAGTGGCTGATTTTGCAGAACATGCAGGCCTAGCTGCCAGAGCTGTTGTAGAACTTTCAACTCAATACTGTGTTGATGGTGGTGGTTCATGCCACATAGTTTTCAAGGTTGAAAGGTTGTAACATGGGCAATCATTTCCTTGAGATGGTAATGGTAATTTTTCTGTAGTCAGGTAGAATTGGAACATGAAATTTAAGGATGCTACCTCTGCTGCTCAATTAGCGACTGAGTTTGCAGAACATGCAAGCCTAGCTCCCAGAGCTGTTGTAGAACTTTCAAAGCAATATTGTGTTGATGATGGTTGTTCATGCCACTTAGTTTTCAAGGATGAATGGTTTGAACATAGGCAATCATTTCCTTGAGATGGTAAATTTTCTATTGGCAGGCAGAATTGGATCATGAAATTTAAGGATGCTACCTCTGCTACTCAAGTAGCGGCTGAGTTTGCAGAACATCCAAGCCTAGCTGCCAGAGCTGTTGTAGAACTTTCAAGGCAATATTGTGTTGATGATGGTGGTTCATGCCACTTCGGTTTCAAGGATGAAAGGTTGGAACATGGGCAATCATTTCCTGGAGATGGTAATGCTAATTTTTCTATTGGCAGGCAGAATTGGAACATGAAATTTAAGGATTCTACCTCTGTTGCTCAAGTAGCGACTGAGTTTGTAGTACATGCAAGCCTAGCTGTTAGAGCTGTTGTAGAACTTTCAAGGCAATATTGTGTTGATTATGGTGGTTCATGCCACTTTGTTTTCAAGGATGAAAGGTTGGAACATGGGCAATCATTTCCTTGAGATGGTAATGAAATTTAAGGATGCTACCAATGTTGCTCAAGCAGCGACTGAGTTTCCAGAACTTGCAAGCTTAGCTGCCAGAGTTTTTGTAGAACTTTCAAGGCAATATTGTGTTGATGATGGTGGTACATACCACTTAGGTTTCAATGATGAAAGGTTGGAACATGGGAATTATTTCCTGGAGAGGGTAGTGGTAATTTTTCCTGTCGCAGGCATAATTGGAACATGAAATTTAAGGATGCTACCGCTACTGCTCAAGTAGCGGCTGAGTTTGCAGAACATGCAAGCCTAGCTGCCATAGCTGTTGTAGAACTTTCAAGGCAATATTGTGTTGATGATGGTGATTCATGCCACTTAGGTTTCAAGGATGAAAGGTTGGAATATGGGCAATCATTTCCTGGAGATGGTAATGGTAATTTTTCTGTTGGCAGGTAGAATTGGAACATGAAATTTAAAGATGCTACCTATGCTGCTCAAGTATCAGTTGAGTTTGGAGAATATGCAGGCCTAGCTGCCAGAGCTGTTGTAGAACTTTCAAGGCAATACTGTGTTGATGATGGTGGTTCATGCCACTTAGGTTTCAAGGATAAAAGGTTGGAACATGGGCAATCATTTCCTGGAGATGGTAATGGTATTATTTCTATTGGTAGGTAGAATTGGAACATGAAATTTAAGGATGCTACCTATGCTGCTCAAGCAGCGGCTGAGTTTCCAGAACATGCAAGCTTAGCTGCCAGAGCTGTTGTAGAACTTTCAAGGCAATATTGTGTTGATGATGGTGGTACATACCACTTAGGTTTCAAGGATGAAAGGTTGGAATATGGGAATTCTTTCTTGGAGAGGGTAGTGGTAATTTTTCCTGTCGCAGGCAGAATTGGAACATGAAATTTAAGGATGCTACCTCTGCCGCTCAAGTAGCGGCTGAGTTTACAGAACATGCAAGCCTAGCTACCATAGCTGTTGTAGAACTTTCAAGGCAATATTGTGTTGATGATGGTGATTCATGCCACTTAGGTTTCAAGGATGAAAGGTTGGAATATGGGCAATCATTTCCTGGAGATGGTAATGGTAATTTTTCTGTTGGCAGGTAGAATTGGAACATGAAATTTAAAGATGCTACCTATGCTGCTCAAGCAGCGGCTGAGTTTGGAGAATATGCAGGCCTAGCTGCCAGAGCTGTTGTAGAACTTTCAAGGCAATACTGTGTTGATCATGGTGGTTCATGCCACTTAGGTTTCAAGGATAAAAGGTTGGAACATGGGCAATCATTTCCTGGAGATGGTAATGGTATTATTTCTATTGGTAGGTAGAATTGGAACATGAAATTTAAGGATGCTACCTATGCTGCTCAAGCAGCGGCTGAGTTTCCAGAACATGCAAGCTTAGCTGCCAGAGCTGTTGTAGAACTTTCAAGGCAATATTGTGTTGATGATGGTGGTACATACCACTTAGGTTTCAAGGATGAAAGGTTGGAACATGGGAATTATTTCCTGGAGAGGGTAGTGGTAATTTTTCCTGTCGCAGGCAGAATTGGAACATGAAATTTAAAGATGCTACCTCTGCTGCTCAAGTAGCGGCTGAGTTTACAGAACATGCAAGCCTAGCTGCCGTAGCTGTTGTAGAACTTTCAAGGCAATATTGTGTTGATGATGGTGATTCATGCCACTTAGGTTTCAAGGATGAAATATGGGCAATCATTTCCTAGAGAGGGTAATGGTAATTTTTCTGTTCGCAGGTAGAATTGGAACATGAAATTTAAAGATGCTACCTATGCTGCTCAAGCAGCGGCTGAGTTTGGAGAATATGCAGGCCTAGCTGCCTGAGCTGTTGTAGAACTTTCAAGGCAATACTGTGTTGATGATGGTGGTTCATGCCACTTAGGTTTCAACGATAAAAGGTTGGATCATGGGCAATCATTTCCTGGAGATGGTAATGGTATTATTTCTATTGGTAGGTAGAATTGGAACATGAAATTTAAGGATGCTACCTCTGGTGCTCAAGCAGTGGCTGATTTTGCAGAACATGCAGGCCTAGCTGCCAGAGCTGTTGTAGAACTTTCAACTCAATACTGTGTTGATGGTGGTGGTTCATGCCACATAGTTTTCAAGGTTGAAAGGTTGTAACATGGGCAATCATTTCCTTGAGATGGTAATGGTAATTTTTCTGTAGTCAGGTAGAATTGGAACATGAAATTTAAGGATGCTACCTCTGCTGCTCAATTAGCGACTGAGTTTGCAGAACATGCAAGCCTAGCTCCCAGAGCTGTTGTAGAACTTTCAAAGCAATATTGTGTTGATGATGGTTGTTCATGCCACTTAGTTTTCAAGGATGAATGGTTTGAACATAGGCAATCATTTCCTTGAGATGGTAAATTTTCTATTGGCAGGCAGAATTGGATCATGAAATTTAAGGATGCTACCTCTGCTACTCAAGTAGCGGCTGAGTTTGCAGAACATCCAAGCCTAGCTGCCAGAGCTGTTGTAGAACTTTCAAGGCAATATTGTGTTGATGATGGTGGTTCATGCCACTTCGGTTTCAAGGATGAAAGGTTGGAACATGGGCAATCATTTCCTGGAGATGGTAATGCTAATTTTTCTATTGGCAGGCAGAATTGGAACATGAAATTTAAGGATTCTACCTCTGTTGCTCAAGTAGCGACTGAGTTTGTAGTACATGCAAGCCTAGCTGTTAGAGCTGTTGTAGAACTTTCAAGGCAATATTGTGTTGATTATGGTGGTTCATGCCACTTTGTTTTCAAGGATGAAAGGTTGGAACATGGGCAATCATTTCCTTGAGATGGTAATGAAATTTAAGGATGCTACCAATGTTGCTCAAGCAGCGACTGAGTTTCCAGAACTTGCAAGCTTAGCTGCCAGAGTTTTTGTAGAACTTTCAAGGCAATATTGTGTTGATGATGGTGGTACATACCACTTAGGTTTCAATGATGAAAGGTTGGAACATGGGAATTATTTCCTGGAGAGGGTAGTGGTAATTTTTCCTGTCGCAGGCATAATTGGAACATGAAATTTAAGGATGCTACCGCTACTGCTCAAGTAGCGGCTGAGTTTGCAGAACATGCAAGCCTAGCTGCCATAGCTGTTGTAGAACTTTCAAGGCAATATTGTGTTGATGATGGTGATTCATGCCACTTAGGTTTCAAGGATGAAAGGTTGGAATATGGGCAATCATTTCCTGGAGATGGTAATGGTAATTTTTCTGTTGGCAGGTAGAATTGGAACATGAAATTTAAAGATGCTACCTATGCTGCTCAAGTATCAGTTGAGTTTGGAGAATATGCAGGCCTAGCTGCCAGAGCTGTTGTAGAACTTTCAAGGCAATACTGTGTTGATGATGGTGGTTCATGCCACTTAGGTTTCAAGGATAAAAGGTTGGAACATGGGCAATCATTTCCTGGAGATGGTAATGGTATTATTTCTATTGGTAGGTAGAATTGGAACATGAAATTTAAGGATGCTACCTATGCTGCTCAAGCAGCGGCTGAGTTTCCAGAACATGCAAGCTTAGCTGCCAGAGCTGTTGTAGAACTTTCAAGGCAATATTGTGTTGATGATGGTGGTACATACCACTTAGGTTTCAAGGATGAAAGGTTGGAATATGGGAATTCTTTCTTGGAGAGGGTAGTGGTAATTTTTCCTGTCGCAGGCAGAATTGGAACATGAAATTTAAGGATGCTACCTCTGCCGCTCAAGTAGCGGCTGAGTTTACAGAACATGCAAGCCTAGCTACCATAGCTGTTGTAGAACTTTCAAGGCAATATTGTGTTGATGATGGTGATTCATGCCACTTAGGTTTCAAGGATGAAAGGTTGGAATATGGGCAATCATTTCCTGGAGATGGTAATGGTAATTTTTCTGTTGGCAGGTAGAATTGGAACATGAAATTTAAAGATGCTACCTATGCTGCTCAAGCAGCGGCTGAGTTTGGAGAATATGCAGGCCTAGCTGCCAGAGCTGTTGTAGAACTTTCAAGGCAATACTGTGTTGATCATGGTGGTTCATGCCACTTAGGTTTCAAGGATAAAAGGTTGGAACATGGGCAATCATTTCCTGGAGATGGTAATGGTATTATTTCTATTGGTAGGTAGAATTGGAACATGAAATTTAAGGATGCTACCTATGCTGCTCAAGCAGCGGCTGAGTTTCCAGAACATGCAAGCTTAGCTGCCAGAGCTGTTGTAGAACTTTCAAGGCAATATTGTGTTGATGATGGTGGTACATACCACTTAGGTTTCAAGGATGAAAGGTTGGAACATGGGAATTATTTCCTGGAGAGGGTAGTGGTAATTTTTCCTGTCGCAGGCAGAATTGGAACATTAAATTTAAGGATGCTACCGCTACTGCTCAAGTAGCGGCTGAGTTTGCAGAACATGCAAGCCTAGCTGCCATAGCTGTTGTAGAACTTTCAAGGCAATATTGTGTTGATGATGGTGATTCATGCCACTTAGGTTTCAAGGATGAATGGTTGGAATATGGGCAATCATTTCCTGGAGATGGTAATGGTAATTTTTCTGTTGGCAGGTAGAATTGGAACATGAAATTTAAAGATGCTACCTATGCTGCTCAAGCAGCGGCTGAGTTTGGAGAATATGCAGGCCTAGCTGCCAGAGCTGTTGTAGAACTTTCAAGGCAATACTGTGTTGATCATGGTGGTTCATGCCACTTAGGTTTCAAGGATAAAAGGTTGGAACATGGGCAATCATTTCCTGGAGATGGTAATGGTATTATTTCTATTGGTAGGTAGAATTGGAACATGAAATTTAAGGATGCTACCTATGCTGCTCAAGCAGCGGCTGAGTTTCCAGAACATGCAAGCTTAGCTGCCAGAGCTGTTGTAGAACTTTCAAGGCAATATTGTGTTGATGATGGTGGTACATACCACTTAGGTTTCAAGGATGAAAGGTTGGAACATGGGAATTATTTCCTGGAGAGGGTAGTGGTAATTTTTCCTGTCGCAGGCAGAATTGGAACATGAAATTTAAGGATGCTACCTCTGCTGCTCAAGTAGCGGCTGAGTTTACAGAACATGCAAGCCTAGCTACCATAGCTGTTGTAGAACTTTCAAGGCAATATTGTGTTGATGATGGTGATTCATGCCACTTAGGTTTCAAGGATGAAAGGTTGGAATATGGGCAATCATTTCCTGGAGATGGTAATGGTAATTTTTCTGTTGGCAGGTAGAATTGGAACATGAAATTTAAAGATGCTACCTATGCTGCTCAAGCAGCGGCTGAGTTTGGAGAATATGCAGGCCTAGCTGCCAGAGCTGTTGTAGAACTTTCAAGGCAATACTGTGTTGATGATGGTGGTTCATGCCACTTAGGTTTCAAGGATAAAAGGTTGGAACATGGGCAATCATTTCCTGGAGATGGTAATGGTATTATTTCTATTGGTAGGTAGAATTGGAACATGAAATTTAAGGATGCTACCTATGCTGCTCAAGCAGCGGCTGAGATTCCAGAACATGCAAGCTTAGCTGCCAGAGCTGTTGTAGAACTTTCAAGGCAATATTGTGTTGATGATGGTGGTACATACCACTTAGGTTTCAAGGATGAAAGGTTGGAACATGTGAATTCTTTCCTGGAGAGGGTAGTGGTAATTTTTCCTGTCGCAGGCAGAATTGGAACATGAAATTTAAGGATGCTACCTCTGCCTCTCAAGTAGCGGCTGAGTTTACAGAACATGCAAGCCTAGCTACCATAGCTGTTGTAGAACTTTCAAGGCAATATTGTGTTGATGATGGTGATTCATGCCACTTAGGTTTCAAGGATGAAAGGTTGGAATATGGGCAATCATTTCCTGGAGATGGTAATGGTAATTTTTCTGTTGGCAGGTAGAATTGGAACATGAAATTTAAAGATGCTACCTATGCTGCTCAAGCAGCGGCTGAGTTTGGAGAATATGCAGGCCTAGCTGCCAGAGCTGTTGTAGAACTTTCAAGGCAATACTGTGTTGATGATGGTGGTTCATGCCACTTAGGTTTCAACGATAAAAGGTTGGATCATGGGCAATCATTTCCTGGAGATGGTAATGGTATTATTTCTATTGGTAGGTAGAATTGGAACATGAAATTTAAGGATGCTACCTCTGGTGCTCAAGCAGTGGCTGATTTTGCAGAACATGCAGGCCTAGCTGCCAGAGCTGTTGTAGAACTTTCAACTCAATACTGTGTTGATGGTGGTGGTTCATGCCACATAGTTTTCAAGGTTGAAAGGTTGTAACATGGGCAATCATTTCCTTGAGATGGTAATGGTAATTTTTCTGTAGTCAGGTAGAATTGGAACATGAAATTTAAGGATGCTACCTCTGCTGGTCAATTAGCGACTGAGTTTGCAGAACATGCAAGCCTAGCTCCCAGAGCTGTTGTAGAACTTTCAAGGCAATATTGTGTTGATGATGGTGGTTCATGCCACTTAGTTTTCAAGGATGAATGGTTGGAACATAGGCAATCATTTCCTTGAGATGGTAAATTTTCTATTGGCAGGCAGAATTGGATCATGAAATTTAAGGATGCTACCTCTGCTTCTCAAGTAGCGGCTGAGTTTGCAGAACATCCAAGCCTAGCTGCCAGAGCTGTTGTAGAACTTTCAAGGCAATATTGTGTTGATGATGGTGGTTCATGCCACTTAGGCTTCAAGGATGAAAGGTTGGAACATGGGCAATCATTTCCTGGAGATGGTAATGCTAATTTTTCTATTGGCAGGCAGAATTGGAACATGAAATTTAAGGATGCTACCTCTGCTGCTCAAGTAGTGACTGAGTTTGCAGTACATGCAAGCCTAGTTGCTAGAGCTGTTGTAGAACTTTCAAGGCAATATTGTGTTGATTATGGTGGTTCATGCCACTTTGTTTTCAAGGATGAAAGGTTGGAACATGGGCAATCATTTCCTTGAGATGGTAATGAAATTTAAGGATGCTACCTATGCTGCTCAAGCAGCGACTGAGTTTCCAGAACATGCAAGCTTAGCTGCCAGAGCTTTTGTAGAACTTTCAAGGCAATATTGTGTTGATGATGGTGGTATATACCACTTAGGTTTCAAGGATGAAAGGTTGGAACATGGGAATTATTTCCTGGAGAGGGTAGTGGTAATTTTTCCTGTCGCAGGCAGAATTGGAACATGAAATTTAAGGATGCTACCGCTACTGCTCAAGTAGCGGCTGAGTTTGCAGAACATGCAAGCCTAGCTGCCATAGCTGTTGTAGAACTTTCAAGGCAATATTGTGTTGATGATGGTGATTCATGCCACTTAGGTTTCAAGGATGAAAGGTTGGAATATGGGCAATCATTTCCTGGAGATAGTAATGGTAATTTTTCTGTTGGCAGGTAGAATTGGAACATGAAATTTAAAGATGCTACCTATGCTGCTCAAGCAGCGGCTGAGTTTGGAGAATATGCAGGCCTAGCTGCCAGAGATGTTGTAGAACTTTCAAGGCAATACTGTGTTGATGATGGTGGTTCATGCCACTTAGGTTTCAAGGATAAAAGGTTGGAACATGGGCAATCATTTCCTGGCGATGGTAATCGTATTATTTCTATTGGTAGGTAGAATTGGAACATGAAATTTAAGGATGCTACCTCTGGTGCTCAAGCAGTGGCTGATTTTGCAGAACATGCAGGCCTAGCTGCCAGAGCTGTTGTAGAACTTTCAACTCAATACTGTATTGATGGTGGTGGTTCATGCCACATAGTTTTCAAGGTTGAAAGGTTGTAACATGGGCAATCATTTCCTTGAGATGGTAATGGTAATTTTTCTGTAGTCAGGTAGAATTGGAACATGAAATTTAAGGATGCTACCTCTGTTGCTCAATTAGCGACTGAGTTTGCAGAACATGCAAGCATAGATCCCAGAGCTGTTGTAGAACTTTCAAGGCAATATTGTGTTGATGATGGTGGTTCATGCCACTTAGTTTTCAAGGATGAATGGTTGGAACATAGGCAATCATTTCCTTGAGATGGTAAATTTTCTATTGGCAGGCAGAATTGGATCATGAAATTTAAGGATGCTACCTCTGCTTCTCAAGTAGCGGCTGAGTTTGCAGAACATCCAAGCCTAGCTGCCAGAGCTGTTGTAGAACTTTCAAGGCAATATTGTGTTGATGATGGTGGTTCATGCCACTTAGGTTTCAAGGATGAAAGGTTGGAACATGGGCAATCATTTCCTGGAGATGGTAATGCTAATTTTTCTATTGGCAGGCAGAATTGGAACATGAAATTTAAGGATGCTACCTCTGCTACTCAAGTAGCGACTGAGTTTGCAGTACATGCAAGCCTAGCTACTAGAGCTGTTGTAGAACTTTCAAGGCAATATAGGATAAAAGGTTGGAACATGGGCAATCATTTCCTGGAGATGGTAATGGTATTATTTCTATTGGTAGGTAGAATTGGAACATGAAATTTAAGGATGCTACCTATGCTGCTCAAGCAGCGGCTGAGTTTCCAGAACATGCAAGCTTAGCTGCCAGAGCTGTTGTAGAACTTTCAAGGCAATATTGTGTTGATGATGGTGGTACATACCACTTAGGTTTCAAGGATGAAAGGTTGGAACATGGGAATTATTTCCTGGAGAGGGTAGTGGTAATTTTTCCTGTCGCAGGCAGAATTGGAACATGAAATTTAAGGATGCTACCTCTGCTGCTCAAGTAGCGGCTGAGTTTACAGAACATGCAAGCCTAGCTGCCATAGCCATTGTAGAACTTTCAAGGCAATATTGTGTTGATGATGGTGATTCATGCCACTTAGGTTTCAAGGATGAAAGGTTGGAATATGGGCAATTATTTCCTAGAGAGGGTAATGGTAATTTTTCTGTTCGCAGGTAGAATTGGAACATGAAATTTAAAGATGCTACCTATGCTGCTCAAGCAGCGGCTGAGTTTGGAGAATATGCAGGCCTAGCTGCCAGAGCTGTTGTAGAACTTTCAAGGCAATACTGTGTTGATGATGGTGGTTCATGCCACATAGTTTTCAAGGATGAAAAGTTGGAACATGGGCAATCATTTCCTTGAGATGGTAATGGTAATTTTTCTGTTGGCAGGCATAATTTGAACATGAAATTTAAGGATGCTACCTCTGCTGCTCAATAGCGACTAAGTTTGCAGAACATGCAAGCCTAGCTGCCAGAGATGTTGTAGAACTTACAAGGCAATATTGTTTTGATGATAGTGGTTCATGCCACTTAGGTTTGAAGGATGAAAGGTTGGAACATGGGCAATCATTTCCTTGAGATGGTAAATTTTCTATTGGCAGGCAGAATTGGAACATGAAATTTAAGGATGCTACCTCTGCTTCTCAAGTAGTGGGTGAGTTTGCACAACATCCAAGCCTAGCTGCCAGAGCTGTTGTAGAACTTTCAAGGCAATATTGTGTTGATGATGGTGGTTCATGCCACTTAGGTTTCAAGGATGAAAGGTTGGAACATAGGCAATCATTTCCTGGAGATGGTAATGGTAATTTTTCTATTGGCAGGCAGAATTGGAACATGAAATTTAAGGATGCTACCTCTGCTGCTCAAGTAGCGACTGAGTTTGCAGTACATGCAAGCCTAGCTGCTAGAGCTGTTGTAGAACTTTCAAGGCAATATTGTGTTGATGATGGTGGTTCATGCCACTTAGTTTTCAAGGATGAAAGGTTGGAACATGGGCAATCATTTCCTTGAGATGGTAATGAAATTTAAGGATGCTACCTATGCGGCTCAAGCAGCGACTGAGTTTCCAAAACATGCAAGCTTAGCTGCCAGAGCTTTTGTAGAACTTTCAAGGCAATATTGTGTTGATGATGGTGGTACATACCACTTAGGTTTCAAGGATGAAAGGTTGGAACATGGGAATTATTTCCTGGAGAGGGTAGTGGTAATTTTTCCTGTCGCAGGCAGAATTGGAACATGAAATTTAAGGATGCTACCGCTACTGCTCAAGTAGCGGCTGAGTTTGCAGAACATGCAAGCCTAGCTGCCATAGCTGTTGTAGAACTTTCAAGGCAATATTGTGTTGATGATGGTGATTCATGCCACTTAGGTTTCAAGGATGAAAGGTTGGAATATGGGCAATCATTTCCTGGAGATGGTAATGGTAATTTTTCTGTTGGCAGGTAGAATTGGAACATGAAATTTAAAGATGCTACCTATGCTGCTCAAGCAGCGGCTGAGTTTGGAGAATATGCAGGCCTAGCTGCCAGAGCTGTTGTAGAACTTTCAAGGCAATACTGTGTTGATGATGGTGGTTCATGCCACATAGTTTTCAAGGATGAAAAGTTGGAACATGGGCAATCATTTCCTTGAGATGGTAATGGTAATTTTTCTGTTGGTAGGCATAATTTGAACATGAAATTTAAGGATGCTACCTATGCTGCTCAAGCAGCGGCTGAGTTAGCAGAACATGAAAGCATAGCTGCCAGAGATGTTGTAGAATTTACAAGGCAATATTGTTTTGATGATGGTGGTTCATGCCACTTAGGTTTCAAGGATGAAAGGTTGGAACATGGGAAATCATTTCCTAGAGATGGTAATGGTAATTTTTCTGTTGGCAGGTAGAATTGGAACATGAAATTTTAGGATGCCACCTTTGCTGCTCAAGCAGTGGCTGAGTTTGCAGAACATGAGGGCCTATCTGCCAGAGCAGTTGTAGAACTTTCAACGCAATACTGTGTTGATGGTGGTGGTTCATGCCACTTAGTTTTCAAGGATGAAAGGTTGGAACATGGGCAATCATTTCCTTGAGATGGTAAATTTTCTATTGGCAGGCAGAATTGGAACATGAAATTTAAGGATGCTACCTATGCTGCTCAAGCAGTGGCTGAGTTAGCAAAACATGAAAGCCTAGCTGCCAGAGCTATTGTAGAACTTTCAAGGCAGTATTGTGTTGATGATGGTGGTTCATGCCACTTAGGTTTCAAGGATGAAAGGTTTGAACATGGGCAATCATTTCCTAGAGATGGTAATGGTAATTTTTCTGTTGGCAGGTAGAATTGGAACATGAAATTTTAGGATGCTACCTCTGCTGCTCAAGCAGTGGCTAAGTTTGCAGAACATGCAGGCCTATCTGCCAGAGCTGTTGTAGAACTTTTAACGCAATACTGTGTTGATGGTGGTGGTTCATGCCACTTAGTTTTCAAGGATGAAAGGTTGGAACATGGGCAATCATTTCCTTGAGATGGTAATTTTTCTGTTGGCAGGCATAATTTGAACATGAAATTTAAGGATGCTACCTCTGCTGCTCAATAGCGACTGAGTTTACAGAACATGCAAGCCTAGCTGCCAGAGATGTTGTAGAACTTACAAGGCAATATTGTTTTGATGATAGTGGTTCATGCCACTTAGGTTTGAAGGATGAAAGGTTGGAACATGGGCAATCATTTCCTGGAGGATGTAATGGTAATTTTTCTGTTGGCAGGCAGTATTGGAACATGAAATTTAAGGATGCTACCTCTGCTGCTCAAGCAGCGGCTGAGTTTGGAGAACATGCAAACCTAGCTGCCAGAGCTGTTGGAGAAATTTCAAGGCAATATTGTGTTGATGATGATGGTTCATGCCACTTAGGTTTCAAGGATGAAAGGTTGGAACATTGGCAAGCATTTCCTGGAGATGGTAATGGTAATTTTTCCGTTGGCAAGCAGAATTGGAACATGAAATTTAAGGATGCTACCTATGCTGCTCAAGCAGCGGCTGAGTTAGCAGAACATGAAAGCCTAGCTGCCAGAGCTGTTGTAGAACTTTCAAGGCAGTATTCTGTTGATGATGGTGGTTCATGCCACTTAGGTTTCAATGATGAAAGGTTGGAACATGGGCAATCATTTCCTTGAGATGGTAATGGTAATTTTTCTGTTGTCAGGTAGAATTGGAACATGAAATTTAAGGATGCTACTTCTGCTGCTCAATTAGCGACTGAGTTTGCAGAACATGCAAGCCTAGCTCCCAGAGATGTTGTTGAACTTTCAAGGCAATATTGTGTTGACGATGGTGGTTCATGCCACTTAGTTTTCAAGGATGAAAGGTTGGAACATGGGCAATCATTTCCTTGAGATGGTAAATTTTCTATTGGCAGGCAGAATTGGAACATGAAATTTAAGGATGCTACCTCTGCTTCTCAAGTAGCGGCTGAGTTTGAGAACATCCAAGCCTAGTTGCCAGAGCTGTTGTAGAACTTTCAAGGCAATATTGTGTTGATGATGTTGGTTCATGCCACTTAGGTTTCAAGGATGAAAAGTTGGAACATGGGCAATCATTTCCTGGAGAGGGTAGTAGTAATTTTTCTGTTGGCAGGCAGAATTGGAACATGTAATTTAAGGATGCTACCTCTGCTGCTCAAGCAGCGGCTGAGTTTGCAGAACATGCCGGCCTAGCTGCCAGAGCTATTTGAGAACTTTCAAGGCAATATTGTGTTGATGATGATGGTTCATGCCACCTAGGTTTCTAGGATGAAAGGTTGGAACATTGGCAAGAATTTCCTGGAGATGGTAATGGTAATTTTTCCGTGGGCAAGCAGAATTGGAACATGAAATTTAAGGATGCTACCTATGCTGCTCAAGCAGCTGCTGAGTTTGCAGAACATGAAAGCCTAGCTGCCAGAGCTGTTGTAGAACTTTCAAGGCAATATTGTGTTGATGATGGTGGTTCATGCCACTTAGTTTTCAAGGATGAAAGGTTGGAACATGGGCAATCATTTCCTTGAGATGGTAATGAAATTTAAGGATGCTACCTATGCTGCTCAAGCAGCGGCTGAGTTTGCAGAACATGCAAACTTAGCTGCCAGAGCTGTGTAGAACTTTCAAGGCAATATTGTGTTGATGATGGTGGTACATACCACTTAGGTTTCAAGGATGAAAGGTTGGAACATGGGCAATTATTTCCTGGAGAGGGTAGTGGTAATTATTCTGTTGGCATGTAGAATTGGAACATGAAATTTAAGGATGCTACATCTGCTGCTCAAGCAGCGGCTGAGTTTGCAGAACATGCAAGCCTTGCTTCCATAGCTGTTGTAGAACTTTCAAGGAAATATTGTGTTGATGATGGTGGTTCATGCCACTTAGGTTTCAAGGATGAAAGGTTGGAACATGGGCAATCATTTCCTGGAGATGGTAATGGTTTTTTTCTGTTGGAAGGTAGAATTGGAACATGAAATTTAAGGATGCTACCTATGCTGCTCAAGCAGCGGCTGAGTTTGCAGAATATGCAGGTCTAGCTGCCAGAGATGTTGTAGAACTTTTAAGGCAATACTGTGTTGATGATGGTGGTTCATGCCATATAGTTTTCAAGGATGAAAGGTTGGAACATGGGCAATCATTTCTTTCAGATAGTAATGGTATTTTTTCTACTGGCAGGCAGTATTGGAACATGAAATGGAAGGATGCTACCTCTGCTGCTCAAACAGCGGCTGAGTTTGGAGAAAATGCAAGCCTAGCTGCTAGAGCTGTTGGCGAACATTCAAGGCAATATTGTGTTGATGATGGTGGTTCATGCCACTTAGGTTTCAAGGATGAAAGGTTGGAACATGGGCAATCATTTCATGGAGATGGTAATGTTAATTTATTTGTTGGCAAGTAGAATTGGAACACGAAATTTAAGGAAGCTACCTCTGCTGCCAAGAAGCGGCTGAGTTTGCAGAATATGCAGGCCTAGCTGCTAGAGCTGTTGTAGAACTTTCAAGGCAACACTATGTTGATGATGGTGGTTCATTCCACATAGTTTTCAAGGATGAAAGGTTGGAACATGGGCAATCATTTCCTTGAGATGGTAATGGTAATTTTTCTGTTGGCAGGTAGAATTGGAACATGAAATTTAAGGATGCTACCTCTGCTGCTCAATTAGCGACTGAGTTTGCAGAACATGCAGGCCTAGCTGCCAGAGCTGTTGTAGAACTTTCATGGCAATATTGTGTTGATGATGGTGGTTCATGCCACTTAGGTTTCAAGGATGAAAGGTTGGAACATGGGCAATCATTTCTTGGAGATGGTAATGGTAATTTTTCTGTTAGCAGGCAGAATTGGAACATGAAATTTAAGGATGCTACCTCTGCTGCTCAAGTAGCGACTGAGTTTGCAGTACATGAAAGCCTAGCTGCTAGAGCTGTTGTAGAACTTTCAAGGCAATATTGTGTTGATGATGGTGGTTCATGCCACATAGTTTTCAAGGATGAAAGGTTGGAACATGGGCAATCATTTCCTTGAGATGGTAATGAAATTTAAGGATGCTACCTATGCTGCTCAAGCAGCGGTTGAGTTTGCAGAACATGCAAGCTTAGCTGCCAGAGCTGTTGTAGAACTTTCAAGGCAATATTGTGTTGATGATGGTGGTACATACCACTTAGGTTTCAAGGATGAAAGGTTGGAACATGGGCAATTATTTCATGGAGAGGGTAGTGGTAATTTTTCTGTTGGCAGGCAGAATTGGAACATGAAATTTAAGGATGCTACATCTGCTGCTCAAGCAGCGGCTGAGTTTGCAGAACATGCAAGCCTTGCTGCCATAGCTGTTGTAGAACTTTCAAGGCAATATTGTGTTGATGATGGTGGTTCATGCCACTTAGGTTTCAAGGATGAAAGGTTGGAACATGGGCAATCATTTCCTGGAGATGGTAATGGTTATTTTTCTGTTGGCAGGTAGAATTGGAACATGAAATTTAAGGATGCTACCTATGCTGCTCAAGCAGCGGCTGAGTTTGCAGAATATGCAGGCCTAGCTGCCAGAGATGTTGTTGAACTTTCAAGGCAATACTGTGTTGATGATGGTGGTTCATGCCACATAGTTTTCGAGGATGAAAGGTTGGAACATGGGCAATCATTTCCTTGAGATGGTAATGGTAATTTTTCTGTTGGCAGGTAGAATTGGAACATGAAATATAAGGATGCTACCTCTGCTGCTCAATTAGCGACTGAGTTTGCAGAACATGCAGGCCTAGCTGCCAGAGCTGTTGTAGAACTTTCATGGCAATATTGTGTTGATGATGGTGGTTCATGCCACTTAGGTTTCAAGGATGAAAGGTTGGAACATGGGCAATCATTTCTTGGAGATGGTAATGGTAATTTTTCTGTTGGCAGGTAGAATTGGAACATGAAATTTAAGGATGCTACCTCTGCTGCTCAAGCAGCGGCTGAGTTTACAGAACATGCAGGCCTAGCTGCCAAAGTTGTTATAGAACTTTCAAGGTAATACTGTGTTGATGATGGTGGTTCATGCCACATAGTTTTCAAGGATAAAAGGTTGGAACATGGGTAATCATTTCCTTGAGAAAGTAATGGTAATTTTTCTGTTGGCAGGTAGAATTGGAACATGAAATTTAAGGATGCTACCTCTGCTGCTCAATTAGCGACTGAGTTTGCAGAACATGCAAGCCTAGCTACCAGAGCTATTGTAGAAATTTCAAGGCAATATTGTGTTGATGATGGTGGTTCATGCCACTTAGGTTTCAAGGATAAAAGGTTAGAACATGGGCAATCATTTCCTCGAGATGGTAAATTTTCTATTGGCAGGCAGAATTGGAACATGAAGTTTAAGGACGTTACCTCATCTGCTCAAGCAGCGGCTGAGTTTACAGAACATGCAGGCCTAACTGCCAGAGCTGTTGTAGAACTTTCAAGGTAATACTGTGTTGATGATGGTGGTTCATGCCACATAGTTTTCAAGGATGAAAGGTTGGAACATGGGTAATCATTTCATTGAGAAGGTAATGGTAATTTTTCTGTTGGCAGGTAGAATTGGAACATGAAATTTAAGGATGCTACCTCTGCTGCTCAATTAGTGACTGAGTTTGCAGAACATGCAAGCCTAGCTTCCAGAGCTGTTGTAGAACTTTAAAGGAAATATTGTGTTGATGATGGTAGCTCATGCCACTTAGTGTTCAAGGATGAAAGATTGGAACATGGGCAATCATTTCCTTGAGATGGTAATGGTAAATTTTCTTGTTGGCAGGCAGTATTGGAAGATGAAATTTAAGGATGCTACCTCTGCTGCTCAAGCAGCGGCTGAGTTTGGAGAACATGCAAACCTAGCTGCCAGAGCTATTTGAGAACTTTCAAGGCAATATTGTGTTGATGATGATGGTTCATGCCACCTAGGTTTCTAGGATGAAAGGTTGGAACATTGGCAAGAATTTCCTGGAGATGGTAATGGTAATTTTTCCGTGGGCAAGCAGAATTGGAACATGAAATTGAAGGATGCTACCTATGCTGCTCAAGCAGCTGCTGAGTTTGCAGAACATGAAAGCCTAGCTGCCAGAGCTGTTGTAGAACTTTCAAGGCAATATTGTGTTGATGATGGTGGTTCATGCCACTTAGGTTTCAAGGATGAAAGGTTGGAACATGGGCAATCATTTCCTTAAGATGGTAATGGTAATTTTTCTGTTGGCAGGTAGAATTGGAACATGAAATTTAAGGATGCTACCTCTGCTGCTCAAGCAGTGACTGAGTTTGCAAAACATGTAGGCCTAGCTGCCATAGCTGTTGTAGAACTTTCAAGGCAATATTGTGTTGATGATGGTGGTTCATGCCACTTAGGTTTCAAGGATGAAAGGTTGGAATGTGGGCAATCATTTCCTGGAGATGGTAATGGTTATTTTTCTGTTGGCAGGTAGAATTGGAACATGAAATTTAAGGATGGTACCTATGCTGGTCAAGCAGCAGCTAATTTTGCAGAATATACAGGCCTAGCTGCCAGAGATGTTGTAGAACTTTCAAGGAAATACTATGTTGATGATGGTGGTTCATGCCACATAGTTTTCAAGGATGATAGGTTGGAACATGGGCAATTATTTCCTTGAGATAGTTATGGAAATTTTTCTATTGACAAGCAGTATTGGAACATGAAATGTAAGGATGCCACCTCTACTGCTCAAGCAGCGGCTGAGTTTGGAGAAAATGCAAGCCTAGCTGCTAGAGCTGTTGGAGAACATTCAAGGCAATATTGTGTTGATGATGGTGGTTCATGCCACTTAGGTTTCAAGGATGAAAGGTTGGAACATGGGCAATCATTTCATGGAGATGGTAATGTTAATTTATTTGTTGGCAAGCAGAATTGGAACATGAAATTTATGGATGCTACCTCTGCTGCTCAAGCAGCGGCTGAGTTTGCAGAATATGTAGGCCTAGCTGCCAGAGCTGTTGTAGAACTTTCAAGGCAATACTATATTTATGATGGTAGTTCATGCCACATAATTTTCAAGGATGAAAGGTTGGAACATGGGCAATCATTTCCTTGAGATGGTAATGGTAATTTTTCTGTTGGCAGGTAGAATTGGAACATGAAATTTAAGGATGCTACCTCTGCTGCTCAATTAGCGACTGAGTTTGCCGAACATGCAGACCTAGCTGCCAGAGTTATTGTAGAACTTTCATGGAAATATTGTGTTGATGATGGTTGCTCATGCCACTTAGGTTTCAAGGATGAAAGGTTGGAACATGGGCAATCATTTCTTGGAGATGGTAATGGTAATTTTTCTGTTGGCAGGTAGAATTGGAACATGAAATTTAATGATGCTACCTCTGCTGCTCAAGCAGCGGCTGAGTTTACAGAACATGCAGGTCTAGCTGCCAAAGCTGTTGTAGAGCTTTCAAGGTAATACTGTGTTGATGATGGTGGTTCATGCCACATAGTTTTCAAGGATGAAAGGTTGGAACATGGGTAATCATTTCCTTGAGAAGGTAATGGTAATTTTTCTGTTGGCAGGTAGAATTGGAACATGAAATTTAAGGATGCTACCTCTGCTGCTCAATTAGCGACTGAGTTTGCAGAACATGCAAGCCTAGCTACCACAGCTATTGTAGAACTTTCAAGGCAATATTGTGTTGATGATGGTGGTTCATGCCACTTAGGTTTCAAGGATAAAAGGTTAGAACATGGGCAATCATTTCCTCGAGATGGTAAATTTTCTATTAGCAGGCAGAATTGGAACATGAAATTTAAGGACGTTACCTCTGCTGCTCAAGCAACGGCTGAGTTTACAGAACATGCAGGCCTAGCTGCTAGAGCTGTTGTAGAACTTTCAAGGTAATACTGTGTTGATGATGGTGGTTCATGCCACATAGTTTTCAAGAATGAAAGGTTGGAACATGGGCAATCATTTCCTTGAGATGGTAATGGTAATTTTTCTGTTGGCAGGTAGAATTGGAACATGAAATTTAAGGATGCTACCTCTGCTGCTCAATTATCGACTGAGTTTGCAGAACATTCAGGCCTAGCTGCCAGAGCTGTTGTAGAACTTTCATGGCAATATTGTGTTGATGATGGTGGTTCATGCCACTTAGGTTTCAAGGATAAAAGGTTAGAACATGGGCAATCATTTCCTCGAGATGGTAAATTTTCTATTAGCAGGCAAAATTGGAACATGAAATTTAAGGATGCTACCTCTGCTGCTCAAGTAGCGACTGAGTTTACAGTACATGCAAGCGTAGCTGCTAGAGCTGTTGTAGAACTTTCAAGGCAATATTGTGTTCATGATGGTGGTTCATGCCACTTAGTTTTCAAGGATGAAAGGTTGGAACATGGGCAATCATTTCCTTGAGATGGTAATGAAATTTAAGGATGCTACCTATGCTGCTCAAGCAGTGGTTGAGTTTGCAGAACATGCAAGCTTAGCTGCCAGAGCTGTTGTAGAACATTCAAGGCAATATTATGTTGATGATGGTGGTACATAGCACTTAGGTGTCAAGGATGAAAGGTTGGAACATGGGCAATTATTTCATGGAGAGGGTAGTGGTAATTTTTCTGTTGGCAGGCACAATTGGAACATGAAATTTAAGGATGCTACCTCTGCTGCTCAAGCCGCGGCTGAGTTTGCAGAACATGCAAGCCTAGATGCCATAGCTGTTTTAGAACTTTCAAGGCAATATTGTGTTGATGATAGTGGTTCATGCCACTTAGGTTTCAAGAATAATAGGTTGGAACATGGGCAATCATTTCCTTGAGATGGTAATGGTAATTTTTCTATTGGCTGGAAGAATTGGAACATGAAATTTAAGGATGCTACCTCTGCTGCTCAAGTAGCGACTGAATTTGCAGAACATGCAAGCCTAGCTGCCAGAGCTATTGTAGAACTTTCAAGGCAATATTGTTTTGATGATGGTGGTTCATTCCACTTAGTTTTCAAGGATGGAAGGTTGGAACATGGGCAATCATTTCCTTGAGATGGTAATTTTAATTTTTCTGAGTGCAGGCAGTATTGGAACATGAAATTTAAGGAAGCTACCTCTGTTACTCAAGCCGCGGCTGAGTTTGCAGAACATGCAAGCCTAGCTGCCATAGCTATTGTAGAACTTTCAATGCAATATTATGTTGATGATAGTGGTTCATGCCACTTAGGTTTCAAGGATGAATGGTTGGAACATGGGCAATCATTTCCTGGAGATTGTAATGGTAATTTTTCTGTTGGCAAGCAGAATTGGAACAAGAAATTTAAGGATGCTACCTATTTTGCTCAAGCAGCGGCTGAGTTTGCAGAACATGCAAGCCTAGCTGCCAGAGCTGTTGTAGAACTTTCAAGGCAATATTGTGTTGATGATGGTGGTTCATGCCACTTAGGTTTCAAGGATGAAAGGTTGGAACATGGGCAATCATTTCCTAGAGATGGTAATGGTAATTTTTCTGTTGGCAGGCAGAATTGGAACATGAAATTTAAGGATGCTACCTCTGTTACTCAAGCCGCGGCTGAGTTTGCAGAACATGCAAGCCTAGCTGCCATAGCTGTTGTAGAACTTTCAAGGCAATATTGTGTTGATGATAGTTGTTCATGCCACTTAGGTTTCAAGGATGAAAGGTTGGAACATGGGCAATCATTTCCTGGAGATGGTAATGGTAATTTTTCTGTTGGCAGGTAGAATTGGAACATGAAATTTAAGGATGCTACCTCTGCTGCTCAAGCAGTGGTTGAGTTTGCAGAATATGTAAACCTAGCTGCCAGAGCTGTTGTAGAACTTTCAAGGCAATATTGTGTTGATTATGGTAGTTCATGCCACATAGTTTTCAAGGATGAAAGGTTGGAACATGGGCAATCATTTCCTTGAGATGGTAATGGTAATTTTTTTCTGTTGGCAGGTAGAGTTGGAACATGAAATGTAAGGATGCTACCTCTGTTGCTCAATTAGCGACTGAGTTTGCAGAACATGCAAGCCTAGCTGCCAGAGCTGTTGTAGAAATTTCATGGCAATATTTTAGTTGATGATGGTGGTTCATGCCACTTAGGTTTCAAGGATAAAAGGTTGGAACATGGGCATTCATTTCCTGGAGATGGTAAATTTTCTATTGGCAGGCACAATTGGAACATGAAATTTAAGGATGCTACCTCTGCTGCTCAAGTAGCGGCTGAGTTTGTAAAACATCCAAGCCTAGCTGCTAGAGCTATTGTAGAACTTTCAGGGCAATATTGTGTTGATGATGGTGGTTCATGCCACTTAGTTTTCAAGGATGAAAGATTGGAACATGGGCAATCATTTCCTTGAGATGGTAATGAAATTTAAGGATGCTACCTATGCTGCTCAAGTAGCGGCTGAGTTTGCAGAACATGCAAGCTTAGCTGCCAGAGCTGTTGTAGAACTTTCAAGGCAATATTGTGTTGATGATGGTGGTACATACCACTTAGGTTTCAAGGATGAAAGGTTGGAACATGGGCAATTATTTCATGGAGAGGGTAGTGGTAATTTTTCTGTTGGCAGGCAGAATTGGAACATGAAATTTAAGGATGCTACATCTGCTGCTCAAGCAGCGGCTGAGTTTGCAGAACATGCAAGCCTTGCTGCCATAGCTGTTGTAGAACTTTCAAGGCAATATTGTATTGATGATGGTGGTTCATGCCACTTAGGTTTCAAGGATGAAAGGTTGGAACATGGGCAATCATTTCTTGGAGATGGTAATGGTTATTTTTCTGTTGGTAGGTAGAATTGGAACATGAAATTTAAGGATGCTACCTATGCTGCTCAAGGAGCGGCTGAGTTTGCAGAATATGCAGGCCTAGCTGCCAGAGATGTTGTAGAACATTCAAGGCAATACTGTGTTGATGATGGTGGTTCATGCCACATAGTTTTCAAGGATGAAAGGTTGGAACATGGGCAATCATTTCCTTGAGATAGTAATGGTAATTTTTCTATTGGCAGGCAGTATTGGAACATGAAATGTAAGGATGCTACCTCTGCTGCTCAAGCAGCGGCTGAGTTTGGAGAAAATGCAAGCCTAGCTGCTAGAGCTGTTGGAGAACTTTCAAGGCAATATTGTGTTGATGATGGTGGTTCATACCACTTAGATTTCAAGGATGAAAGGTTGGAACATGGGCAATCATTTCATGGAGATGGTAATGTTAATTTATTTGTTGGCAAGCAGAATTGGAACATGAAATTTAAGAACTTACCTCTGCTGCTCAAGCAGCGGCTGAGTTTGCAGAATATGTAGGCCTAGCTGCCAGAGCTGCTGTAGAACTTTCAAGGCAATACTGTATTGATGATGGTAGTTCATGCCATATAGTTTTCAAGGATGAAAGGTTGGAACATGGGCAATCATTTCCTTGAGATGGTAATGGTAATTTTTCTGTTGGCAGGTAGAATTGGAACATGAAATTTAAGGATGCTACCTCTGCTGCTCAATTAGCGACTGAGTTTGCAGAACATGCAGACCTAGCTACCAGAGCTGTTGTAGAACTTTCATGGCAATATTGTGTTGATGATGGTGGCTCATGCCACTTAGGTTTCAAGGATGAAAGGTTGGAACATGGGCAATCATTTCTTGGAGATGGTAATGGTAATTTTTTTGTTGGCAGTTAGAATTGGAACATGAAATTTAATGATGCTACCTCTGCTGCTCAAGCAGCGGCTGAGTTTACAGAACATGCAGGCCTAGCTGCCAAAGCTGTTGTAGAAATTTCAAGGTAATACTGTGTTGATGATGGTGGTTCATGCCACATAGTTTTCAAGGATGAAAGGTTGGAACATGGGTAATCATTTCCTTGAGAAGGTAATGGTAATTTTTCTGTTGGCAGGTAGAATTGGAACACGAAATTTAAGGATGCTACCTCTGCTGCTCAATTAGCGACTGAGTTTGCAGAACATGCAAGCCTAGCTACCACAGCTATTGTAGAACTTTCAAGGCAATATTGTGTTGATGATGGTGGTTCATGCCACTTAGGTTTCAAGTATAAAAGGTTAGAACATGGGCAATCATTTCCTCGAGATGGTAAATTTTCTATTGGCAGGCAGAATTGGAACATGAAATTTAAGGACGTTACCTCTGCTGCTCAAGCAGCGGCTGAGTTTACAGAACATGCAGGCCTAGCTTCCAGAGCTGTTGTAGAACATTCAACGTAATACTATGTTAATGATGGTGGTTCATGCCACATAGTTTTCAAGGATGAAAGGTTGGAACATGGGTAATCATTTCCTTGAGAAGGTAATGGTAATTTTTCTGTTGGTAGGTAGAATTGGAACATGAAATTTAAGGATGCTACCTCTACTGCTCAATTAGCGACAGAGTTTGCAGAATATGCATGTCTAGCTCCCAGAGCTGTTGTCGAACTTTATAGGAAATATTGTGTTGATGATGGTAGTTCATGCCACTTAGTGTTCAAGGATGAAAGGTTGGAACATGGGCAATCATTTCCTTGAGATGGTAATGGTAATTTTTCTGTTGGCAGGTAGAATTGGAACATGAAATTTAAGGATGCTACCTCTGCTGCTCAATTAGCGACTGAGTTTGCAGAACATGCAGACCTAGCTGCCAGAGCTGTTGTAGAACTTTCATGGCAATATTGTGTTGATGATGGTGGCTCATGCCACTTAGGTTTCAAGGATGGAAGGTTGGAACATGGGCAATCATTTCTTAGAGATGGTAATGGTAATTTTTCTGTTGGCAGGTAGAATTGGAACATGAAATTTAATGATGCTACCTCTGCTGCTCAAGCAGCAGCTGAGTTTATAGAACATGCAGGCCTAGCTGCTAGAGCTGTTGTAGAACTTTCAAGGTAATACTGTGTTGATGATGGTGGTTCATGCCACATAGTTTTCAAGAATAAAAGATTAGAACATGGGCAATCATTTCCTTGAGATGGTAATGGTAATTTTTCTGTTGGCAGGTAGAATTGGAACATGAAATTTAAGGATGCTACCTCTGCTGCTCAATTATCGACTGAGTTTGCAGAACATTCAGGCCTAGCTGCCAGAGCTGTTGTAGAACTTTCATGGCAATATTGTGTTGATGATGGTGGTTCATGCCACTTAGGCTTCAAGGATGAAAGGTTGGAACATGGGCAATCATTTCCTGGAGATGGTAATGGTAATTTTTCTATTGGCAGGTAGAATTGGAACATGAAATTTAAGGATGCTACCTCTGCTGCTCAATTAGCGACTGAGTTTGCAGAACATGCAAGCCTAGCTACCAGAGCTATTGTAGAACTTTCTAGGCAATATTGTGTTGATGATGGTGGTTCATGCCACTTAGGTTTCAAGGATAAAAGGTTAGAACATGGGCAATCATTTCCTCGAGATGGTAAACTTTCTATTAGTAGGCAGAATTGGAACATGAAATTTAAGGATGCTACCTCTGCTGCTCAAGTAGCGACTGAGTTTACAGTACATGCAAGCGTAGCTACTAGAGCTATTGTAGAACTTTCAAGGCAATATTGGTTTCATGATGGTGGTTCATGCCACTTTGTTTTCAAGGATGAAAGGTTGGAACATGGGCAATCATTTCCTTGAGATGGTAATGAAATTTAAGGATGCTACCTATGCTGCTCAAGCAGTGGTTGAGTTTGCAGAATATGCAAGCTTAGCTGCCATAGTTGTTGTAGAACTTTCTAGGCAATATTATGTTGATGATGGTGGTACATAGCACTTAGGTTTCAAGGATGAAAGGTTGGAACATGGGCAATTATTTCCTGGAGAGGGTAGTGGTAATTTTTCTATTGGTAGGCACAATTGGAACATGAAATTTAAGGATGCTACATCTGCTGCTCAAGCAGCGGCTGAGTTTGCAGAACATGCAAGCCTAGCTGCCAGAGCTGTTGTGGAACTTTCAAGGCAATATTGTATTGATGATGGTGGTTCATGCCACTTAGGTTTCAAGGATGAAAGGTTTGAACATGGGCAATCATTTCCTTGAGATGGTAATGAAATTTAAGGATGCTGCCTATGTTGCTCAAGTAGCGGCTGAGTTTGCAGAACATGCAAGCTTAGCTGCCAGAGCTGTTGTAGAACTTTCAAGGCAATATTGTGTTGATGATGGTGGTACATACCACTTAGGTTTCAAGGATGAAAGGTTGGAACAAGGGCAATTATTTCATGGAGAGGGTAGTGGTAATTTTTCTGTTGGCAGGCAGAATTGGAACATGAAATTTAAGGATGCTATATCTGCTGCTCAAGCAGCGGCTGAGTTTGCAGAACATGCAAGCCTTGCTGCCATAGCTGTTGTAGAACTTTCAAGGCAATATTGTGTTGATGATGGTGGTTCATGCCACTTAGGTTTCAAGGATGAAAGGTTGGAACATGGGCAATCATTTCATGGAGATGGTAATGGTTATTTTTCTGTTGGTAGGTAGAATTGGAACATGAAATTTAAGGATGCTACCTATGCTGCTCAAGCAGCGGCTGAGTTTGCAGAATATGCAGGCCTAGCTGCCAGAGATGTTGTAGAACTTTCAAGGCAATACTGTGTTGATGATGGTGGTTCATGCCACATAGTTTTCAAGGATGAAAGGTTGGAACATGGGCAATCATTTCCTTGAGATAGTAATGGTAATTTTTCTATTGGCAGCCAGTATTGGAACATGAAATGTAAGGATGCTACCTCTGCTGCTCAAGCAGCGGCTGAGTTTGGAGAAAATACAAGCCTAGCTGCTAGAGCTGTTGGAGAACTTTCAAGGCAATATTATGTTGATGATGGTGGTTCATACCACTTAGGTTTCAAGGATGAAAGGTTGGAACATGGGCAATCATTTCATGGAGATAGTAATGTTAATTTATTTGTTGGCAAGCAGAATTGGAACATGAAATTTAAGAACTTACCTCTGCTGCTCAAGCAGCGGCTGAGTTTGCAGAATATGAAAGCCTAGCTGCCAGAGCTATTGTAGAACTTTCAAGGCAATATTGTGTTGATGATGGTGGTTCATGCCACATAGTTTTCAAGGATGAAAGGTTGGAACATGGGCAATCATTTCCTTGAGATAGTAATGGTAATTTTTCTGTTGGCAGGTAGAATTGGAACATAAAATTTAAGGATGCTACCTCTGCTGCTCAATTAGCGACTGAGTTTGCAGAACATGCAGCCCTAGCTGCCAGAGCTGTTGTAGAACTTTCATGGCAATATTGTGTTAATGATGGTGGTTCATGCCACCTAGGTTTCAAGGATGAAAGGTTGGAACATGGGCAATCATTTCTTGGAGATGGTAATGGTAATTTTTCTGTTGGCAGGTAGAATTGGAACATGAAATTTAAGGATGCTACCTCTGCTGCTCAAGCAGCGGCTGAGTTTACAGAACATGCAGGCCTAGCTGCCAAAGCTGTTGTAGAACTTTCAAGGTAATACTGTGTTGATGATGGTGGTTCATGCCACATAGTTTTCAAGGATGGTAAGGTTGGAACATGGGTAATCATTTCCTTGAGAAAGTAATGGTAATTTTTCTGTTGGCAGGTAGAATTGGAACATGAAATTTAAGGATGCTACCTCTGCTGCTCAATTAGCGACTGAGTTTGCAGAACATGCAAGCCTAGCTACCAGAGCTATTGTAGAACTTTCAAGGCAATATTGTGTTGATGATGGTGGTTCATGCCACTTAGGTTTCAAGGATAAAAGGTTAGAACATGGGCAATCATTTACTCTAGATGGTAAATTTTCTATTGGCAAGCAGAATTGGAAGATGAAATTTGAGTATGTTACCTCTGCTGCTCAAGCAGCGGCTGAGTTTACAGAACATGCAGGCCTAGCTTCCAGAGCTGTTGTAGAACATTCAACGTAATACTATATTAATGATGGTGGTTCATGCCACATAGTTTTCAAGGATGAAAGGTTGGAACATTGGTAATCATTTCCTTGAGAAGGTAATGGTAATTTTCCTGTTGGCAGGTAGAATTGTAACATGAAATTTAAGGATGCTACCTCTGCTGCTCAATTAGCGACCTAGTTTGCAGAACATGCATGCCTAGCTCCCAGAGCTATTGTAGAACTTTAAAGGAAATATTATGTTGATGATGGTAGTTCATGCCACTTAGTGTTCAAGGATGAAAGGTTGGAACATGGGCAATCATTTCCTTGAGATGGTAATGGTAATTTTTCTGTTGGCAGGCAGTATTGGAACATGAAAGTTAAGGATGCTACCTCTGCTGCTCAAGCAGCGGCTGAGTTTGGAGAACATGCAAACCTAGCTGCCAGAGCTGTTTGAGAACTTTCAAGGCAATATTGTGTTGATGATGATGGTTCATGCCACCTAGGTTTCTAGGATGAAAGGTTGGAATATTGGCAAGCATTTCCTGGAGATGGTAATGGTAATTTTTTCGGTGGCAAGCAGAATTGGAACATGAAATTTAAGGATGCTACCTATGCTTCTCAAGCAGCGGCTGAGTTTGCAGAACATGAAAGCCTAGCTGCCAGAGCTGTTGTAGAACTTTCAAGGCAATATTGTGTTGATGATGGTGGTTCATGCCACTTAGGTTTCAAGGATGAAAGGTTGGAACATGGGCAATCAATTCCTGGAGATGGTAATGGTAATTTTTCTGTTGGCAGGTAGAATTAGAACATGAAATTTAAGGATGCTACCTCTGCTGCTCAAGCAGCGACTGAGTTTGCAGAACATGCAGACCTAGCCTGCCAGAGCTGTTGTAGAACTTTCATGGCAATATTGTGTTGATGATGGTGGTTCATGCCACTTAGGTTTCAAGGATGAAAGGTTGGAACATGGGCAATCATTTCTTGGAGATGGTAATGGTAATTTTTCTGTTGGCAGGTAGAATTGGAACATGAAATTTAAGGATGCTACCTCTGCTACTCAAGCAGCGGCTGAGTTTACAGAACATGCAGGCCTAGCTGCCAAAGCTGTTGTAGAACTTTCAAGGTAATACTGTGTTGATACTGGTGGTTCATGCCACATAGTTTTCAAGGATGAAAGGTTGAAACATGGGTAATCATTTCCTTGAGAAAGTAATGGTAATTTTTCTGTTGGCAGGTAGAATTGGAACAGGAAATTTAAGGATGCTACCTCTGCTGCTCAATTAGCGACTGAGTTTGCAGAACATGCAAGCCTAGCTACCAGAGCTATTGTAGAACTTTCAAGGCAATATTGTGTTGATGATGGTGGTTCATGCCACTTAGGTTTCAAGGATAAAAGGTTAGAACATGGGCAATCATTTCCTCGAGATGGTAAATTTTCTATTGGCAGGCAGAATTGGAAGATGAAATTTAAGTATGTTACCTCTGCTGCTCAAGCAGCGGCTGAGTTTACAGAACATGCAGGCCTAGCTTCCAGAGCTGTTGTAGAACATTCAACGTAATACTATGTTAATGATGGTGGTTCATGCCACATAGTTTTCAAGGATGAAAGGTTGGAACATTGGTAATCATTTCCTTTAGAAGGTAATGGTAATTTTTCTGTTGGCAGGTAGAATTTGAACATGAAATTTAAGGATGCTACCTCTGCTGCTCAATTAGCGACTGAGTTTGCAGAACGTGAATGCCTAGCTCCCAGAGCTGTTGTAGAACTTTAAAGGAAATATTGTGTTGATGATGGTAGTTCATGCCACTTAGTGTTCAAGGATGAAAGGTTGGAACATGGGCAATCATTTCCTTGAGATGGTAATGGTAATTTTTCTGTTGGCAGGCAGTATTGGAACATGAAATTTAAGGATGCTACCTCTGCTGCTCAAGCAGCGGCTGAGTTTGGAGAACATGCAAACCTAGCTGCCAGAGCTGTTTGAGAACTTTCAAGGCAATATTGTGTTGATGATGATGGTTCATGCCACCTAGGTTTCTAGGATGAAAGGTTGGAATATTGGCAAGCATTTCCTGGAGATGGTAATGGTAATTTTTCCGTTGGCAAGCAGAATTGGAACATGAAATTTAAGGATGCTACCTATGCTGCTCAAGCAGCGGCTGAGTTTGCAGAACATGAAAGCCTAGCTGCCAGAGCTGTTGTAGAACTTTCAAGGCAATATTGTGTTGATGATGGTGGTTCATGCCACTTAGGTTTCAAGGATGAAAGGTTGGAACATGGGCAATCAATTCCTGGAGATGGTAATGGTAATTTTTCTGTTGGCAGGTAGAATTAGAACATGAAATTTAAGGATGCTACCTCTGCTGCTCAAGCAGCGACTGAGTTTGCAGAACATGCAGACCTAGCTGCCAGAGCTGTTGTAGAACTTTCATGGCAATATTGTGTTGATGATGGTGGTTCATGCCACTTAGGTTTCAAGGATAAAAGGTTAGAACATGGGCAATCATTTACTCTAGATGATGGTAATGGTAATTTTTCTGTTGGCAGGTAGAATTGGAACATGAAATTTAATGATGCTACCTCTGCTGCTCAAGCAGCGGCTGAGTTTACAGAACATGCAGGCCTAGCTGCCAAAGCTGTTGTAGAACTTTCAAGGTAATACTGTGTTGATGATGGTGGTTCATGCCACATAGTTTTCAAGGATGAAAGGTTGGAACATGGGTAATCATTTCCTTGAGAAGGTAATGGTAATTTTTCTGTTGGCAGGTAGAATTGGAACATGAAATTTAAGGATGCTACCTCTGCTGCTCAATTAGCGACTGAGTTTGCAGAACATGCAAGCCTAGCTACCACAGCTATTGTAGAACTTTCAAGGCAATATTGTGTTGATGATGGTGGTTCATGCCACTTAGGTTTCAAGGATAAAAGGTTAGAACATGGGCAATCATTTACTCGAGATGGTAAATTTTCTATTGGCAGGCAGAATTGGAACATGAAATTTAAGGACGTTACCTCTGCTGCTCAAGCAGCGGCTGAGTTTACAGAACATGCAGGCCTAGCTGCCAGAGCCGTTGTAGAACTTTCAAGGTAATACTATGTTGATGATGGTGGTTCATGCCACATAGTTTTCAAGAATGAAAGGTTGGAACATGGGTAATCATTTCCTTAAGAAGGTAATGGTAATTTTTTTGTTGGCAGGTAGAATTGGAACATGAAATTTAAGGATGCTACCTCTGCTGCTCAATTAGCGACTGAGTTTGCAGAACATGCAAGCCTAGCTCCCAGAGTTGTTGTAGAACTTTCAAGGCAATATTGTGTTGATGATGGTAGTTCATGCCACTTAGTGTTCAAGGATGAAAGGTTGGAACATGGGCAATCATTTCCTTGGGATGGTAATGGTAATTTTTCTGTTGGCAGGCAGTATTGGAACATGAAATTTAAGGATGCTACCTCAGCTGCTCAAGCAGCGGCTGAGTTTGGAGAACATGCAAACCTAGCTGCCAGAGCTGTTTGAGAACTTTCAAGGCAATATTGTGTTGATGATGATGGTTCATGCCACCTAGGTTTCTAGGATGAAAGGTTGGAACATTGGCAAGCATTTCCTGGATAAGGTAACGGTAATTTTTCCGTTGGCAAGCAGAATTGGAACATGAATTTTAAGGATGCTACCTATGCTGCTCAAGCAGCGGCTGAGTTTGCAGAACATGAATACCTAGCTGCCAGAGCTGTTGTAGAACTTTCAAGGCAACATTGTGTTGATGATGGTGGTTCATGCCACTTAGGTTTCAAGGATGAAAGGTTGGAACATGGGCAATCAATTCCTGGAGATGGTAATGGTAATTTTTCTGTTGGCAGGTAGAATTGGAACATGAAATTTAAGGATGCTACCTCTGCTGCTCAAGCAGTGACTGAGTTTGCAGAACATGCAGACCTAGCTGCCAGAGCTGTTGTAGAACTTTCAACGCAATACTGTGTTGATGGTGGTGGTTCATGCCACATAGTTTTCAAGGATGAAAGGTTGGATCATGGGCAATCATTTCCTTGAGATGGTAAATTTTCTATTGGCAGGCAGAATTGGAACATGAAATTTAAGGATGCTACCTCTGCTTCTCAAGTAGCGGCTGAGTTTGCAGAACATCCAAGCCTAGCTGCCAGAGCTGTTGTAGAACATTCAAGGCAATATTGTATTGATGATGGTGGTTTATGCCACTTAGGTTTCAAGGATGAAAGGTTGGAACATGGGCGATCATTTCCTGGAGAGGGTAGTGGTAATTTTTCTATTGGCAGGCAGAATTGGAACATGTAATTTAAGGATGCTACCTCTGCTGCTCAAGCAGCGGCTGAGTTTGCAGAACATGCAGGCCTAGATGCCAGAGCTATTGTAGAACTTTCAAGGCAATATTATGTTGATGATGGTGGTTAATGCCGCTTAGGTTTCAAGGATGAAAGGTTGGAACATGGGCAAATATTTCCTGGAGATGGTAATGCTAATCTTTCTATTGGCAGGCAGAATCGGAACATGAAATTTAAGGATGCTACCTCTGCTGCTCAAGTAGCGACTGAGTTTGCAGTACATGCAAGCCTAGCTGCTAGAGCTGTTGTAGAACTTTCAAGGCAATATTGTGTTGATGATGGTGGTTCATGCCACTTAGTTTTCAAGGATGAAAGGTTGGAACATGGGCAATCATTTCCTTGAGATGGTATTGAAATTTAAGGATGCTACCTATGCTGCTCAAGCAGCGGTTGAGTTTGCAGAACATGCAAGCTTAGCTGCCAGAGCTGTTGTAGAACTTTCAAGGCAATATTGTGTTGATGATGGTGGTACATACCACTTAGGTTTCAAGGATGAAAGGTTGGAACATGGGCAATTATTTCCTGGAGAGGGTAGTGGTAATTTTTCTGTTGGCAGGCAGAATTGGAACATGAAATTTAAGGATGCTACCTCATCTTCTCAAGTAGCGGCTGAGTTTGCAGAACATCCAAGCCTAGCTGCCAGAGCTGTTGTAGAACTTTCAAGGAAATATTGTGTTGATGATGGTGGTTCATGCCACTTAGGTTTCAAGGATGAAAGGTTGGAACATGGGCGATCATTTCCTGGAGAGGGTAGTGGTAATTTTTCTGTTGGCAGGCAGAATTGGAACATGTAATTTAAGGATGCTACCTCTGCTGCTCAAGCAGCGGCTGAGTTTGCAGAACATGCAGGCCTAGCTGCCAGAGCTGTTGTAGAAGTTTCAAGGCAATATTATGTTGATGATGGTGGTTAATGCCACTTAGGTTTCAAGGATGAAAGGTTGGAACATGGGCAATCATTTCCAATAGAAGGTAATGGTAATTTTTCTGTTGGCAGGTAGAATTGGAACATGAAATTTGAGGATGCTACCGCTGCTGCTCAATTAGCGACTGAGTTTGCAGAACATGCAAGCCTAGTTCCCAGAGCTGTTGTAGAACTTTCAAGGCAATATTGTGTTGATGATGGTAGTTCATGCCACTTAGTGTTCAAGGATGAAAGGTTGGAACATGGGCAATCATTTCCTAGAGATGGTAATGGTAATTTTTCTGTTGGCAGGCAGTATTGGAACATGAAATTTAAGGATGCTACCTCTGCTGCTCAAGCAACGGCTGAGTTTGGAGAACATGCAAACCTAGCTGCCAGAGCTGTTTGAGAACTTACAAGGCAATATTGTGTTGATGATGATGGTTCATGCCACCTAGGTTTCTAGGATGAAAGGTTGGAACATTGGCAAGCATTTCATGGAGAGGGTAGTGGTAATTTTTCTGTTGGCAGGCAGAATTGGAACATGTAATTTAAGGATGCAACCTCTGCTGCTCAAGCAGCGGCTGAGTTTAGAGAACATGCAAACCTAGCTGCCAGAGCTGTTGGAGAACTTTCAAGGCAATATTGTGTTGATGATGATGGTTCATGCCACCTAGGTTTCTAGGATAAAAGGTTGGAACATTGGCAAGCATTTCTTGGAGATGGTAATGGTAATTTTTCCGGTAGCAAGCAGAATTGGAACATGAAATTTAAGGATGTTACCTATGCTGCTCAAGCAGCGGCTGAGTTTGCAGAACATGAAAGCCTAGCTGCCAGAGCTGTTGTAGAACTTTCAAGGCAATATTGTGTTGATGATGGTGGTTCATGCCACTTAGGTTTCAAGGATGAAAGGTTGGAACATGGGCAATCATTTCCTGGAGATGGTAATGGTAATTTTTCTGTTGGCAGGCAGAATTGGAACATGAAATTTAAGGATGCTACATCTGCTGCTCAAGCAGCGGCTGAGTTTGCAGAACATGCAAGCCTAGCTGCCATAGCTGTTGTAGAACTTTCAAGGCAATATTGTGTTGATGATGGTGGTTCATGCCACTTAGGTTTCAAGGATGAAAGGTTGGAACATGGGCAATCATTTCCTGGAGATGGTAATGGTAATTCTTCTGTTGGCAGGTAGAATTGGAACATGAAATTTAAGGATGCTACCTATGCTGCTCAAGCAGCGGCTGAGTTTGCAGAATATGCAGGCCTAGCTGCCAGAGATGTTGTAGAACTTTCAAGGCAATACTGTGTTGATGATGGTGGTTCATGCCACATAGTTTTCAAGGATGAAAGGTTGGAACATGGGCAATCATTTCCTTTAGATGGTAATGGTAATTTTTCTATTGGCAGGAAGTATTGGAACATGAAATGTAAGGATGCTACCTCTGCTGCTCAAGCAGCGACTGAGTTTGGAGAAAATGCAACCCTAGCTGCCAGAGCTGTTGGAGAATTTTCAAGGCAATATTGTGTTGATGATGGTGGTTCATGCCACTTAGGTTTCAAAGATGAAAGGTTGGAACATGGGCAATCATTTCCTGGAGATGGTAATGTTAATTTTTCTGTTGGTAAGCAGAATTGGAACATGAAATTTAAGCATGCTACCTCTGCTGCTCAAGCAGCGGCTGAGTTTGTAGAATATGCAGGCCTAGCTGCCAGAGCTGTTGTAGAACTTTCAAGGCAATACTGTGTTGATGATGGTGGTTCATGCCACATAGGTTTCAAGGATGAAAGGTTGGAACATGGGCAATCATTTCCTTGAGATGGTAATGGTAATTTTTCTGTTGGCAGGTAGAATTGGAACATGAAATTTAAGGATGCTACCTCTGCTGCTTAATTAGCGACTGAGTTTGCAGAACATGCAGGCCTAGCTGCCAGAGCTATTGTAGAACTTTCATGGCAATATTGTGTTGATGATGGTGGTTCATGCCACTTAGATTTCAAGGATGAAAGGTTGGAACATGGGCGATCATTTCCTGGACAGGGTAGTGGTAATTTTTCTGTTGGCAGGCAGAATTGGAACATGTAATTTAAGGATGCTACCTCTGCTGCTCAAGCAGCGGCTGAATTTGGAGAACATGCAAACCTAGCTGCCAGAGCTGTTTGAGAACTTTCAAGGCAATATTGTGTTGATGATGATGGTTCATGCCACCTAGGCTTCTAGGATAAAAGGCTGGAATATTGGCAAGCATTTCCTAGAGATGGTAATGGTAATTTTTTCGGTGGCAAGCAGAATTGGAACATGAAATTTAAGGATGCTACCTATGCTGCTCAAGCAGCGGCTGAGTTTGCACAACATGAAAGCCTAGCTGCCAGAGCTGTTGTAGAACTTTCAAGGCAATATTGTGTTGATGATGGTGGTTCATGCCACTTAGGTTTCAAGGATGAAAGGTTGGAACATGGGCAATCATTTCCTGGAGATGGTAATGGTAATTTTTCTGTTGGCAGGTAGAATTGGAACATGAAATTTAAGGATGCTACCTCTGCTGCTCAAGCAGCGGCTGAGTTTGCAGAACATGCAAGCCTAGCTGCCAGAGCTGTTGTAGAACTTTCAAGGCAATATTATGTTGATGATGGTGGTTCATGCCACTTAGGTTTCAAGGATGAAAGGTTGGAACATGGGCAACCATTTCCGGGAGATGGTAATGGTTATTTTTCTGTTGGCAGGTAGAATTGGAACATGAAATTTAAGGATGCTACCTATGCTGCTCAAGCAGCGGCTGAGTTTGCAGAATATGTAGGCCTAGATGCCAGAGATGTTGTAGAACTTTCAAGGCAATACTGTGTTGATGATGGTGGTTCATGCCACATAGTTTTCAAGGATGAAAGGTTGGAACATGGGCAATCATTTCCTTGAGATGGTAATGGTAATTTTTCTGTTGGCAGGTAGAATTGGAACATGAAATTTAAGGATGCTACCTCTGCTGCTCAATTAGCGACTGAGTTTGCAGAACATGCAGACCTAGCTGCCAGAGCTGTTGTAGAACTTTCATGGCAATATTGTGTTGATGATGGTGGTTCATGCCACTTAGGTTTCAAGGATGAAAGGTTGGAACATGGGCAATCATTTCCTGGAGATGGTAATGGTAATTCTTCTGTTGGCAGGTAGAATTGGAACATGAAATTTAATGATGCTACCTCTGCTGCTCAAGCAGCGGCTGAGTTTACAGAACATGCAAGCCTAGCTGCCAAAGCTGTTGTAGAACTTTCAAGGTAATACTGTGTTGATGATGGTGGTTCATGCCACATAGTTTGCAAGGATGAAAGGTTGGAACATGGGTAATTATTTCCTTGAGAAGGTAATGGTAATTTTTCTATTGGCAGGTAGAATTGGAACATGAAATGTAAGGATGCTACCTCTGCTGCTCAATTAGCGACTGAGTTTGCAGAACATGCAAGCCTAGCTACCAGAGCTATTGTAGAACTTTCAAGGCAATATTGTGTTGATGATGGTGGTTCATGCCACTTAGGTTTCAAGGATAAAAGGTTGGAACATGGGCAATCATTTACTCGAGATGGTAAATTTTCTATTGGCAGGCAGAATTGGAACATGAAATTTAAGGACGTTACCTCTGCTGCTCAAGCAGCGGCTGAGTTTACAGAACATGCAGGCCTAGCTGCCAGAGCTGTTGTAGAACTTTCAAGGTAATACTATGTTGATGATGGTGGTTCATGCCATATAGTTTTCAAGAATGAAAGGTTGGAACATGGGTAATCATTTCCTTAAGAAGGTAATGGTAATTTTTCTGTTGGCAGGTAGAATTGGAACATGAAATTTAAGGATGCTACCTCTGCTGCTCAATTAGTGACTGAGTTTGCAGAACATGCAAGCCTAGCTCCCAGAGCTGTTGTAGAACTTTCAAGGCAATATTGTGTTGATGATGGTAGTTCATGCCACTTAGTGTTCAAGGATGAAAAGTTGGAATATGGGCAATCATTTCCTTGAGATGGTAATGATAATTTTTCTGTTGGCAGGCAGTATTGGAACATGAAATTTAAGGATGCTACCTCTGCTGCTCAAGCAGCGGCTGAGTTTGGAGAACATGCAAACCTAGCTGCCAGAGCTGTTTGAGAACTTTCAAGGCAATATTGTGTTGATGATGATGGTTCATGCCACCTAGGTTTCTAGGATGAAAGGTTGGAACATTAACAAGCATTTCCTGGATATGGTAATGGTAATTTTTCCGTTGGCAAGCAGAATTGGAACATGAAATTTAAGGATGCTACCTATGCTGCTCAAGCAGCGGCTGAGTTTGCAGAACATGAAAGCCTAGCTGCCAGAGCTGTTGTAGAACTTTCAAGGCAATATTGTGTTGATGATGGTGGTTCATGCCACTTAGGTTTCAAGGATGAAAGGTTGGAACATGGGCAATCAATTCCTGGAGATGGTAATGGTAATTGTTTTGTTGGCAGGTAGAATTGGAACATGAAATATAAGGATGCTACCTCTGCTGCTCAAGCAGTGACTGAGTTTGCAGAACATGCAGACCTAGCTGCCAGAGCTGTTGTAGAACTTTCAACGCAATACTGTGTTGATGGTGGTGGTTCATGCCACTTAGGTTTCAAGGATGAAAGGTTGGAACATGGGCAATCATTTCCTTGAGATGATAATGGTAATTTTTCTGTTGTCAGGTAGAATTGGAACATGAAATTTAAGGATGCTACCGCTGCTGCTCAATTAGCGACTGAGTTTGCAGAACATGCAAGCCTAGCTCCCAGAGCTGTTGTAGAACTTTCAAGGCAATATTGTGTTGATGATGGTGGTTCATGCCACTTAGTTTTCAAGGATGAAAGGTTGGAACATGGGCAATCATTTCTTTGAGATGGTAAATTTTCTATTGGCAGGCAGAATTGGAACATGAAATTTAAGGATGCTACTACCTCGGCTTCTCAAGTAGCAGCTGAGTTTGTAGAACATCCAAGCCTAGCTGCCAGAGCTGTTGTAGAACTTTCAAGGCAATATTGTGTTGATGATGGTGGTTCATGCCACTTAGGTTTCAAGGATGAAAGGTTGGAACATGGGCGATCATTTCCTGGAGATGGTAATGCTAATTTTTCTTTTGGCAGGCAGAATCGGAACATGAAATTTAAGGATGCTACCTCTGCTGCTCAAGTAGCGACTGAGTTTGCAGTACATGCAAGCCTAGCTGCTAGAGCTGTTGTAGAACATTCAAGGCAATATTGTGTTGATGATGGTGGTTCATGCCACATAGTTTTCAAGAATGAAAGGTTGGAACATGGGTAATCATTTCCTTAAGAAGGTAGTGGTAATTTTTCTATTGGCAGACAGAATTGGAACATGTAATTTAAGGATGCTACCTCTGCTGCTCAAGCAACGGCTGAGTTTGCAGAACATGCAGGCCTAGCTGCCAGAGCTGTTGTAGAACTTTCAAGGCAATATTATGTTGATGATGGTGGTTAATGCCACTTAGGTTTCAAGGATGAAAGGTTGGAACATGGGCAATCATTTCCTGGAGATGGTAATGCTAATTTTTCTATTGGCAGGAAGAATCGGAACATGAAATTTAAGGATGCTACCTCTGCTGCTCAAGTAGCGACTGAGTTTGCAGTACATGCAAGCCTAGCTGCTAGAGCTGTTGTAGAACTTTCAAGGCAATATTGTGTTGATGATGGTGGTTCATGCCACATAGTTTTCAAGAATGAAAGGTTGGAACATGTGTAATCATTTCCTTAAGAAGGTAATGGTAATTTTTCTGTTGGCAGGTAGAATTGGAACATGAAATTTAAGGATGCTACCTCTGCTGCTCAATTAGCGACTGAGTTTGCAGAACATGCAAGCATAGCTCCGAGAGCTGTTGTAGAACTTTCAAGGCAATATTATGTTGATGATGGTAGTTCATGCCACTTAGTGTTCAAGGATGAAAGGTTGGAACATGGGCAATCATTTCCTTGAGATGGTAATGGTAATTTTTCTGTTGGCAGGCAGAATTGGAACATGAAATTTAAGGATGCTACCTCTGCTGCTTAATTAGCGACTGAGTTTGCAGAACATGCAGGCCTAGCTGCCAGAGCTATTGTAGAACTTTCATGGCAATATTGTGTTGATGATGGTGGTTTATGCCACTTAGATTTCAAGGATGAAAGGTTGGAACATGGGCGATCATTTCCTGGAGAGAGTAGTGGTAATTTTTCTGTTGGCAGGCAGAATTGGAACATGTAATTTAAGGATGCTACCTCTGCTGCTAAAGCAGCGGCTGAGTTTGGAGAACATGCAAACCTAGCTGCCAGAGCTGTTTGAGAACTTTCAAGGCAATATTGTGTTGATGATGATGGTTCATACCACTTAGGTTTCAAGGATGAAAGGTTGGAACATGGGCAATTATTTCCTGGAGAGGGTAGTGGTAATTTTTCTGTTGGCAGGCAGAATTGGAACATGAAATTTAAGGATGCTACATCTGCTGCTCAAGCAGCGGCTGAGTTTGCAGAACATGCAAGCCTAGCTGCCATAGCTGTTGTAGAACTTTCAAGGCAATATTGTGTTGATGATGGTGGTTCATGCCACTTAGGTTTCAAGGATGAAAGGTTGGAACATGGGCAATCATTTCCTGGAGATGGTAATGGTAATTCTTCTGTTGGCAGGTAGAATTGGAACATGAAATTTAAGGATGCTACCTATGCTGCTCAAGCAGCGGCTGAGTTTGCAGAATATGCAGGCCTAGCTGCCAGAGATGTTGTAGAACTTTCAAGGCAATACTGTGTTGATGATGGTGGTTCATGCCACATAGTTTTCAAGGATGAAAGGTTGGAACATGGGCAATCATTTCCTTGAGATGGTAATGGTAATTTTTCTATTGGCAGGCAGTATTGGAACATGAAATGTAAGGATGCTACCTCTGCTGCTCAAGCAGCGGCTGAGTTTGGAGAAAATGCAACCCTAGCTGCCAGAGCTGTTGGAGAATTTTCAAGGCAATATTGTGTTGATGATGGTGGTTCATGCCACTTAGGTTTCAATGATGAAAGGTTGGAACATGGGCAATCATTTCCTGGAGATGGTAATGTTAATTTTTCAGTTGGTAAGCAGAATTGGAACATGAAATTTAAGCATGCTACCTCTGCTGCTCAAGCAGCGGCTGAGTTTGCAGAATATGCAGGCCTAGCTGCCAGAGCTGTTGTAGAACTTTCAAGGCAATACTGTGTTGATGATGGTGGTTCATGCCACATAGGTTTCAAGGATGAAAGGTTGGAACATGGGCAATCATTTCCTTGAGATGGTAATGGTAATTTTTCTGTTGGCAGGTAGAATTGGAACATGAAATTTAAGGATGCTACCTCTGCTGCTTAATTAGCGACTGAGTTTCCAGAACATGCAGGCCTAGCTGCCAGAGCTATTGTAGAACTTTCATGGAAATATTATGTTGATGATGGTGGTTCATGCCACTTAGATTTCAAGGATGAAAGGTTGGAACATGGGCGATCATTTCCTGGAGAGGGTAGTGGTAATTTTTCTGTTGGCAGGTAGAATTGGAACATGTAATTTAAGGATGCTACCTCTGCTGCTCAAGCAGCGGCTGAGTTTGGAGAAAATGCAAACCTAGCTGCCAGAGCTGTTTGAGAACTTTCAAGGCAATATTGTGTTGATGATGATGGTTCATGCCACCTAGGATTCTAGGATGAAAGGTTGGAACATTGGAAAGCATTTCCTGGATATGGTAATGGTAATTTTTCCGTTGGCAAGCAGAATTGGAACATGAAATTTAAGGATGCTACCTATGCTGCTCAAGCAGCGGCTGAGTTTGCAGAACATGAAAGCCTAGCTGCCAGAGCTGTTGTAGAACTTTCAAGGCAATATTGTGTTGATGATGGTGGTTAATGCCACTTAGGTTTCTAGGATGTAAGGTTGGAACATGGGCAATCATTTCCTGGAGATGGTAATGGTAATTTTTCTGTTGGCAGGTAGAATTGGAACATGAAATTTAAGGATTCTACCTCTGCTGCTCAAGCAGTGACTGAGTTTGTAGAACATGCGGGCCTAGCTGCCATAGCTGTTGTAGAACTTTCAAGGCAATATTGTGTTGATGATGGTGGTTCATGCCACTTAGGTTTCAAGGATGAAAGGTTGGAACATGGGCAATCATTTCCTGGAGATGGTAATGGTTATTTTTCTGTTGGCAGGTAGAATTGGAACATGAAATTTAAGGATGCTACCTATGTTGCTCAAGCAGCGGCTGAGTTTGCAGAATATGCAGGCCTAGATGCCAGAGATGTTGTAGAACTTTCAAGGCAATACTGTGTTGATGATGGTGGTTCATGCCACATAGTTTTCAAGGATGAAAGGTTGGAACATGGGCAATCATTTCCTTGATATAGTAATGGTAATTTTTCTATTATCAGGCAGTATTGGAACATAAAATGTAAGGATGCTACCTCTGCTGCTCAAGCAGTGGCTGAGTTTGGAGAAAATGCAAGCCTAGCTGCTAGAGCTGTTGGAGAACTTTCAAGGCAATATTGTGTTGATGATGGTTGTTCATGCCACTTAGGTTTCAAGGATGAAAGGTTGGAACATGGGCAATCATTTCATGGAGATGGTAATGTTAATTTATTTGTTGGCAAGCAGAATTGGAACATGAAATTTAAGGATGCTACCTCTGCTGCTCAAGCAGCGGCTGAGTTTGCAGAATATGCAGGCCTAGCTGCCAGAGCTGTTGTAGAATATTCAAGGCAATACTGTGTTGATGATGGTGGTTCATTCCACATAGTTTTCAAGGATGAAAGGTTGGAACATGGGCAATAATTTCCTTGAGATGGTAATGGTAATTTTTCTGTTGGCAGGTAGAATTGGAACATGAAATTTAAGGATGTTACCTCTGCTGCTCAATTAGCGACTGAGTTTGCAGAACATGCAGACCTAGCTGCCAGAGCTGTTGTAGAACTTTCATGGCAATATTGTGTTGATGATGGTTGTTCATGCCACTTAGGTTTCAAGGATGAAAGGTTGGAACATGGGCAATCATTTCTTGGAGATGGTAATGGTAATTTTTCTGTTGGCAGGTAGAATTGGAACATGAAATTTAATGATGCTACCTCTGCTGCTCAAGCAGCGGCTGCATTTACAGAACATGCAAGCCTAGCTGCCAAAGCTGTTGTAGAACTTTCAAGGTAATACTGTGTTGATGATGGTGGTTCATGCCACATAGTTTTCAAGGATGAAAGGTTGGAACATGGGTAATCATTTCCTTGAGAAGGTAATGGTAATTTTTCTGTTGGCAGGTAGAATTGGAACATGAAATTTAAGGATGCTACCTCTGCTGCTCAATTAGCGACTGAGTTTGCAGAACATGCAAGCCTAGCTACCACAGCTATTGTAGAACTTTCAAGGCAATATTGTATTGATGATGGTAGTTCATGCCACTTAGTGTTCAAGGATGAAAGGTTGGAACATGGGCAATCATTTCCTTGAGATGGTAATGGTAATTTTTCTGTTGGCAGGCAGTATTGGAACATGAAATTTAAGGATGCTACCTCTGCTGCTCAAGCAGCGGCTGAGTTTGGAGAACATGCAAACCTAGCTGCCAGAGCTGTTTGAGAACTTTCAAGGCAATATTGTGTTGATGATGATGGTTCATGCCACCTAGGTTTCTAGGATGAAAGGTTGGAGCATTGGAAAGCATTTCCTAGATATGGTAATGTTAATTTTTCCGTTGGCAAGCAGAATTGGAACATGAAATTTAAGGATGCCACCTATGCTGCTCAAGCAGCGGCTGAGTTTGCAGAACATGAAAGCCTAGCTGCCAGAGCTATTGTAGAACTTTCAAGGAAATATTGTGTTGATGATGGTGGTTCATGCCACTTAGGTTTTAAGGATGAAAGGTAGGAACATGGGCAATCAATTCCTGGAGATGGTAATGGTAATTTTTTTGTTGGCAGGTAGAATTAAAACATGAGAAGGATGCTACCTCTGCTGCTCAAGCAGTGACTGAGTTTGCAGAACATGCAAACCTAGCTGCCAGAGCTGTTGTAGAACTTTTAACGCAAATACTGTGCGGATGGTGTTGTTTCATGCCACATAGTTTTCAAGGATGAAAGGTTGGAACATGGGCAATCATTTCCTTGAGATGATAATGGTAATTTTTCTGTTGTCAGGTAGAACTGGAACATGAAATTTAAGGATGCTTCCACTGCTGCTCAATTAGCGATTGAGTTTGCAGAACATGCAAGCCTAGCTCCCAGAGCTGTTGTAGAACTTTCAAGGCAATATTGTGTTGATGATGGTGGTTCATGCCACTTAGTTTTCAAGGATGAAAGGTTGGAACATGGGCAATCATTTCCTTGAGATGGTAAATTTTCTATTGGCAGGCAGAATTGGAACATGAAATTTAAGGATGCTACCTCTGCTTCTCAAGTAGCGGCTGAGTTTGCAGAATATCCAAGCCTAGCTGCCAGAGCTGTTGTAGAAGTTTCAAGGCAATATTGTGTTGATGATGGTGGTTCATGCCACTTAGGTTTCAAGGATGAAAGGTTGGAACATGGGCGATCATTTCCTGGAGAGGGTAGTGGTAATTTTTCTGTTGGCAGGTAGAATTGGAACATGTAATTTAAGGATGCTACCTCTACTGCTCAAGCAGCGGCTGAGTTTGCAGAACATGCAGGCCTAGCTGCCAGAGCTGTTGTAGAACTTTCAAGGCAATATTATGTTGATGATGGTGGTTATTGCCACTTAGGTTTCAAGGATGAAAGGTTGGAACATGGGCAATCATTTCCTGGAGATGGTAATGCTAATTTTTCTATTGGCAGGCAGAAACGGAACATGAAATTTAAGGATGCTACCTCTGCTGCTCAAGTAGCGACTGAGTTTGCAGTACATGCAAGCCGAGCTGCTAGAGCTATTGTAGAACTTTCAAGGCAATATTGTGTTGATGATGGTGGTTCATGCCACTTAGTTTTCAAGGATGAAAGGTTGGAACATGGGCAATCATTTCCTTGAGATGGTATTGAAATTTAAGGATGCTACCTATGCTGCTCAAGCAGCGGTTGAGTTTGCAGAACATGCAAGCTTAGCTGCCAGAGCTGTTGTAGAACTTTCAAGGCAATATTGTGTTGATGATGGTGGTACATACCACTTAGGTTTCAAGGATGAAAGGTTGGAACATGGGCAATTATTTCCTGGAGAGGGTAGTGGTAATTTTTCTGTTGGCAGGCAGAATTGGAACATGAAATTTAAGGATGCTACATCTGCTGCTCAAGCAGCGGCTGAGTTTGCAGAACATGCAAGCCTAGCTGCCATAGCTGTTGTAGAACTTTCAAGGCAATATTGTGTTGATGATGGTGGTTCATGCCACTTAGGTTTCAAGGATGAAAGGTTGGAACATGGGCAATCATTTCCTGGAGATGGTAATGGTAATTCTTCTGTTGGTAGGTAGAATTGGAACATGAAATTTAAGGATGCTACCGATACTGCTCAAGCAGCGGCTGAGTTTGCAGAATATGCAGGCCTAGCTGCCAGAGATGTTGTAGAACTTTCAAGGCAATACTGTGTTGATGATGGTGGTTCATGCCACATAGTTTTCAAGGATGAAAGGTTGGAACATGGGCAATCATTTCCTTGAGATGGTAATGGTAATTTTTCTATTGGCAGGCAGTATTGGAACATGAAATGTATGGATGCTACCTCTACTGCTCAAGCAGCGGCTGAGTTTGGAGAAAATGCAACCCTAGCTGCCAGAGCTGTTGGAGAATTTTCAAGGCAATATTGTGTTGATGATGGTGGTTCATGCCACTTAGGTTTCAAGGATGAAAGGTTGGAACATGGGCAATCATTTCCTGGAGATGGTAATGTTAATTTTTCTGTTGGTAAGCAAAATTGGAACATGAAATTTAAGCATGCTACCTCTGCTGCTCAAGCAGCGGCTGAGTTTGCAGAATATGCACGCCTAGCTGCCAGAGATGTTGTAGGACTTTCAAGGCAATACTGTGTTGATGATGGTGGTTCATGCCACATAGGTTTCAAGGATGAAAGGTTGGAACATGGGCAATCATTTCCTTGAGATGGTAATGGTAATTTTTCTGTTGGCAGGTAGAATTGGAACATGAAATTTAAGGATGCTACCTCTGCTGCTTAATTAGCGACTGAGTTTGCAGAACATGCAGGCCTAGCTGCCAGAGCTATTGTAGAACTTTCATGGCAATATTGTGTTGATGATGGTGGTTCATGCCACTTAGATTTCAAGGATGAAAGGTTGGAACATGGGCGATCATTTCCTGGAGAGGGTAGTGGTAATTTTTCTGTTGGCAGGCAGAATTGGAACATGTAATTTAAGGATGCTACCTCTGCTGCTCAAGCAGCGGCTGAGTTTGCAGAACATGCAGGCCTAGCTGCCAGAGCTGTTGTAGAACTTTCAAGGCAATATTATGTTGATGATGGTGGTTAATGCCACTTAGGTTTCAAGGATGAAAGGTTGGAACATGGGCAATCATTTCCTGGAGATGGTAATGCTAATTTTTCTATTGGCAGGCAGAATCGGAACATGAAATTTAAGGATGCTACCTCTGCTGCTCAAGTAGCGACTGAGTTTGCAGTACATGCAAGCCTAGCTGCTAGAGCTTTTGTAGAACTTTCAAGGCAATATTAAGTTGATGATGGTGGTTCATGCCATTTAGTTTTCAAGGATGAAAGGTTGGAACATGGGCAATCATTTCCTTGAGATGGTATTGAAATTTAAGGATGCTACCTATGTTGCTCAAGCAGCGGTTGAGTTTGCAGAACATGCAAGCTTAGCTGCTAGAGCTGTTGTAGAACTTTCAAGGCAATCTTGTGTTGTTGATGGTGGTACATACCACTTAGGTTTCAAGGATGAAAGGTTGGAACATGGGCAATTATTTCCTGGAGAGGGTAGTGGTAATTTTTCTGTTGGCAGGCAGAATTGGAACATGAAATTTAAGGATGCTACATCTGCTGCTCAAGCAGCGGCTGAGTTTGCAGAACATGCAAGCCTAGCTGCCATAGCTGTTGTAGAACTTTCAAGGCAATATTGTGTTGATGATGGTGGTTCATGCCACTTAGGTTTCAAGGATGAAAGGTTGGAACATGGGCAAGCATTTCCTTGAGATGGTAATAGTAATTCTTATGTTGGCAGGTAGAATTGGAACATGAAATTTAAGGATGCTACTTATGCTGCTCAAGCAGCGGCTGAGTTTGCAGTATATGCAGGTCTAGCTGCCAGAGATGTTGTAGAACTTTCAAGGCAATACTGAGTTGATGATGGTGGTTCATACCACATAGTTTTCAAGGATGAAAGGTTGGAACATGGGCAATCATTTCCATGAGATGGTAATGGTAATTTTTCTATTGGCAGGCAGTATTGGAACATGAAATGTAAGGATGCTACCTCTGCTGCTCAAGCAGCGGCTGAGTTTGGAGAAAATGCAACCCTAGCTGCCAGAGATGTTGGAGAACTTTCAAGGCAATATTGTGTTGATGATGGTGGTTCATGCCACTTAGGTTTCAAGGATAAAAGGTTGGAACATGGGCAATCATTTCCTGGAGATGGTAATGTTAATTTTTCTGTTGGTAAGCAGAATTGGAACATGATATTTAAGCATGCTACCTCTGCTGCTCAATCAGCGGCTGAGTTTGCAGAATATGCAGGCCTAGCTGCCAGAGCTGTTATAGAACATTCAAGGCAATACTGTGTTGATGATGGTGGTTCATGCCACATAGGTTTCAAGGATGAAAGGTTGGAACATGGGCAATCATTTCCTTGAGATGGTAATGGTAATTTTACTGTTGGCAGGTAGAATTGGAACATGAAATTTAAGGATGCTACCTCTGCTGCTCAATTAGCGACTGAGTTTGCAGAACATGCAGGCCTAGCTGCCAGAGCTGTTGTAGAACTTTCATGGCAATATTGTGTTGATGATGGTGGTTCATGCCACTTAGGTTTCAAGGATGAAAGGTTGGAACATGGGCAATCATTTCTTGGAGATGGTAATGGTAATTTTTCTGTTGGCAGGTAGAATTGGAACATGAAATTTAAGGATGCTACCTCTGCTGCTCAAGCAGCGACTGCATTTACAGAACATGCAGGCCTAGCTGCCAGAGCTGTTGTAGAACTTTTAAGGTAATACTGTGTTGATGATGGTGGTACATGCCACATAGTTTTCAAGGATGAAAGGTTGGAACATGGGTAATCATTACCTTTAGAAGATAATGGTAATTTTTCTGTTAGCAGGTAGAATTGGAACATGAAATTTAAGGATGCTACCTCTGCTGCTCAATTAGCGAATGAGTTTGCAGAACATGCAAGCCTAGCTACCATAGCTATTATAGAACTTTCAAGGCAATATTTTGTTGATGATGGTGGTTCAGGCCACTTAGGTGTCTAGGATAAAAGGTTAGAACATGGGCAATCATTTCCTCGAGATGGTAAATTTTCTATTGGCGGGCAGAATTGGAACATGAAATTTAAGGATGCTACCTCTGCTGCTCAATCAGCGGCTGAGTTTGTAAAACATCCAAGCCTAGCGGGCAGAGCTGTTGTAGAACTTTCAAGGCAATATTGTGTTAATGATGGTGGTTCATGCCACTTTGGTTTCAAGGATGAAAGGTTGGAACATGGGCAATCTTTTCCTGGAGATGGTAATGGTAATTTTTCTATTGGCAGGCAGAATTGGAACATGAAATTTAAGGATGCTACCTCTGCTGCTCAAGTAGCGACTGAGTTTGTAGAACATGCAAGCCTAGCTACCAGAGGTGTTGTAGAACTTTCAAGGCAATATTGTGTTGATAATGGTGGTTCATGCCACTTAGTTTTCAAGGATGAAAGGTTGGATTATGGGCAATCATTTCCTTGAGATGGTAATGGTAATATTTCTGTTGGCAGGCAGAATTGGAACATGAAATTTAAGGATGCTACCTCTACTGCTCAATCAGTGGCTAATTTTGCAGTACATGCAAGCCTATCTGCCTGAGCTGTTGTGGAACTTTCAAGGCAATATTGTGTTGATGATGGTGGTTCATGCCACTTATGTTTCAAGGATGAAAGGTTGGAACATGGGCAATCATTTACTGGAGATGGTAATGGTAATTTTTCTATTGGCAGGCAGAATTGGAACATGAAATTTAAGGATGCTACCTCTGCTGCTCAAGCAGCGGCTGAGTTTGCAGAACATGCAAACCTAGCTGCCAGAGCTGTTGTAGAACTTTCATGGCAATATTGTGTTGATGATGGTGGTTCATGCCACTTAGGTTTCAAGGATGAAAGGTTGGAACATGGGCAATCATTTCTTGGAGATGGTAATGGTAATTTTTCTGTTGGCAGGTAGAATTGGAACATGAAATTTAAGGATGCTACCTCTGCTGCTCAAGCAGCGGCTGCGTTTACAGAACATGCAGGCCTAGCTGCCAGAGCTGTTGTAGAACTTTCAAGATAAAATTGTGTTGATGATGGTGGTTCATGCCACATAGTTTTCAAGGATGAAAGGTTGGAACATGGGTAATCATTTCCTTTAGAAGGTAATGGTAATTTTTCTGTTGGCAGGTAGAATTGGAACATGAAATTTAAGGATGCTACCTCTGCTGCTCAATTAGCGACTGAGTTTGCAGAACATGCAAGCCTAGCTACCATAGCTATTACAGAACTTTCAAGGCAATATTGTGTTGATAATGGTGGTTCATGCCACTTAGGTTTCAAGGATAAAAGGTTAGAACATGGGCAATCATTTCCTCGAGATGGTAAATTTTCTATTGGCAGGCAGAATTGGAACATGAAATTTAAGTATGCTACCTCTGCTGCTCAATCAGCGGCTGAGTTTGTAAAACATCCAAGCCTAGCGGGCAGAGCTGTTGTAGAACTTTCAAGGCAATATTGTGTTAATGATGGTGGTTCATGCCACTTAGGTTTCAAGGATGAAAGGTTGGAACATGGGCAATCATTTCCTGGAGATGGTAATGGTAATTTTTCTATTGGCAGGCAGAATTGGAACATGAAATTTAAGGATGCTACCTCTGCTGCTCAAGTAGCGACTGAGTTTGCAGAACATGCAAGTCTAGCTACCAGAGCTGTTGTAGAACTTTCAAGGCAATATTGTGTTGATAATGGTGGTTCATGCCACTTAGTTTTCAAGGATGAAAGGTTGGAACATGGGCAATCATTTCCTTGAGATGGTAATGGTAATATTTCTGTTGTCAGGCAGAATTGGAACATGAAATTTAAGGATGCTACCTCTGCTGCTCAATCAGCGGCTAATTTTGCAGAACATGCAAGCCTAGCTGCCAGAGCTGTTGTGGAACTTTCAAGGCAATATTGTGTTGATGATGGTGGTTCATGTCACTTAGGTTTCAAGGATGAAAGGTTGGAACATGGGCAATCATTTAATGGAGATGGTAATGGTAATTTTTCTATTGGCAGGCAGAATTGGAACATGAAATTTAACGATGCTACCTCTGCTGCTCAAGCAGCGGCTGCGTTTACAGAACATGCAGGCCTAGCTGCCAGAGCTGTTGTAGAACTTTCAAGGTAATACTGTGTTGATGATGGTGGTTCATGCCACATAGTTTTCAAGGATGAAAGGTTGGAACATGGGTAATCATTTCCTAGAGATGGTAATGAAATTTAAGGATGCTACCTATGCTGCTCAAGCAGCGGTTGAGTTTGCAGAACATGCAAGCTTAGCTGCCAGAGCTGTTGTGGAACTTTCAAGGCAATATTTTGTTGATGATGGTGGTTCATGTCACTTAGGTTTCAAGGATGAAAGGTTGGAACATGGGCAATCATTTCCTGGAGATGGTAATGCTAATTTTTCTATTGGCAGGCAGAATCGGAACATGAAATTTAAGGATGCTACCTCTGCTGCTCAAGTAGCGACTGAGTTTGCAGTACATGCAAGCCTAGCTGCTAGAGCTGTTGTAGAACTTTCAAGGCAATACTGTGTTGATGATGGTGGGTCATGCCACATAGGTTTCAAGGATGAAAGGTTGGAACATGGGCAATCATTTACTGGAGATGGTAATGGTAATTTTTCTATTGGCAGGCAGAATTGGAACATGAAATTTAACGATGCTACCTCTGCTGCTCAAGTAGCGATTGAGTTTGCAGAACATGCAAGCCTAGCTCCCAGAGCTGTTGTAGAACTTTCAAGGCAATATTGTGTTGATGATGGTGGTTCATGCCACTTAGTTTTCAAGGATGAAAGGTTGGAACATGGGCAATCATTTCCTAGAGATGGTAATGAAATTTAAGGATGCTACCTATGCTGCTCAAGCAGCGGTTGAGTTTGCAGAACATGCAAGCTTAGCTGCTAGAGCTGTTGTGAAACTTTCAAGGCAATATTGTGTTGATGATGGTGGTTCATGTCACCTAGGTTTCAAGGATGAAAGGTTGGAACATGGGCAATCATTTCCTGGAGATGGTAATGCTAATTTTTCTATTGGCAGGCAGAATCGGAACATGAAATTTAAGGATGCTACCTCTGCTGCTCAAGTAGCGACTGAGTTTGCAGTACATGCAAGCCTAGCTGCTAGAGCTGTTGTAGAACTTTCAAGGCAATACTGTGTTGATGATGGTGGGTCATGCCACATAGGTTTCAAGGATGAAAGGTTGGAACATGGGCAATCATTTACTGGAGATGGTAATGGTAATTTTTCTATTGGCAGGCAGAATTGGAACATGAAATTTAACGATGCTACCTCTGCTGCTCAAGTAGCGATTGAGTTTGCAGAACATGCAAGCCTAGCTCCCAGAGCTGTTGTAGATCTTTCAAGGCAATATTATGTTGATGATGGTGGTTTATGCCACTTAGTTTTCAAGGATGAAAGGTTGGAACATGGGCAATCATTTCCTTGAGATGGTAATGAAATTTAAGGATGTACCTATGCTGCTCAAGCAGCGGTTGAGTTTGCAGAACATGCAAGCTTAGCTGCCAGAGCTGTTGTGGAACTTTCAAGGCAATATTGTGTTGATGATGGTGGTTCATGTCACTTAGGTTTCAAGGATGAAAGGTTGGAACATGGGCAATCATTTACTGGAGATGGTAATGGTAATTTTTCTATTGGCAGGCAGAATTGGAACATGAAATTTAACGATGCTACCTCTGCTGCTCAAGTAGCGATTGAGTTTGCAGAACATGCAAGCCTAGCTCCCAGAGCTGTTGTAGAACTTTCAAGGCAATATTGTGTTGATGATGGTGGTTCATGCCACTTAGGTTTCAAGGATGAAAGGTTGGAACATGGGCAATCATTTCTTGGAGATGGTAATGGTAATTGTTCTGTTGGCAGGTAGAATTGGAACATGAAATTTAACTATGCTACCTCAGCTACTCAAGCAGCGGCTGCGTTTACAGAACATGCAGGCCTAGCTGCCAGAGCTGTTGTAGAACTTTCAAGGTAATACTGTGTTGATGATGGTGGTTCATGCCACATAGTTTTCAAGGATGAAAGGTTGGAACATGGGTAATCATTTCCTTTAGAAGGTAATGGTAATTTTTCTGTTGGCAGGTAGAATTGGAACATGAAATTTAAGGATGCTACCTCTGCTGCTCAATTAGCGACTGAGTTTGCAGAACATGCAAGCCTAGCTACCATAGCTATTACAGAACTTTCAAGGCAATATTGTGTTGATAATGGTGGTTCATGCCACTTAGGTTTCAAGGATAAAAGGTTAGAACATGGGCAATCATTTCCTCGAGATGGTAAATTTTCTATTGGCAGGCAGAATTGGAACATGAAATTTAAGGATGCTACCTCTGCTGCTCAATCAGCGACTGAGTTTGTAAAACATCCAAGCCTAGCGGGCAGAGTTGTTGTAGAACTTTCAAGGCAATATTGTGTTAATGATGGTGGTTCATGCCACTTAGGTTTCAAGGATGAAAGGTTGGAACATGGGCAATCATTTCCTGGAGATGGTAATGGTAATTTTTCTATTGGCAGGCAGAATTGGAACATGAAATTTAAGGATGCTACCTCTGCTGCTCAAGTAGCGACTGAGTTTGCAGAACATGCAAGCCTAGCTACCAGAGGTGTTGTTGAACTTTCCAGGCAATATTGTGTTGATAATGGTGGTTCATGCCACTTAGTTTTCAAGGATGAAAGGTTGGAATATGGGCAATCATTTCCTTGAGATGGTAATGGTAATATTTCTGTTGGCAGGTAGAATTGGAACATGAAATTTAAGGATGCTACCTCTGCTGCTCAAGCAGCGGCTGAGTTTGCAGAATATGCAGGCCTAGCTGCCAGAGCTGTTGTAGAACTTTCAAGGCAATACTGTGTTGATGATGGTGGTTCATGCCACATAGTTTTCAAGGATGAAAGTGTTACACCCTATATTTTCGTACGTAAAAATGCGTCGTAAGCAAACTAATGTAGGACCAAAAATGAGATAATATTTAAAAGTATATAATTAAGTTAATCATGTTACCTCTGAGGTTACAAATATTGAAGATCATGAACAACAAGTACAAAGAGGGTTGGACTGTTCAGAAGCTAAAGCAATTAATTAAAACAATGTTTCGTCGAAAGTCGACAAGTTGGGAATGTTATAACATGTACCTTTGGGGTGAGACTAGGGTGATTAACATGATAAGGAGATTATGTTATGATTTATATTAGTCGTATGACATCCGTGTGTTATGTTTTAATGTCAAGCGAGTTGTAGAACAAAAGCCGATGAAAGTCATCACAAGTTACACTCATAAGTTTTACTGAAATTTTGGGTCAAATGTAACTACGATTTTCTCCCAATATACTTAGATTTATGGGGTGTTCCACCCATAAAATTAAATATCTATGAGTCTATTTTCCAACGCATTAAACCGTTTGTCAATACGACATTGGAGTAGAAAGATATGGGCATTTGTGCGATACTGCGCAAGCTGCTAGGTGACAAGTAGGTGTGTCACCTACTTGCTTAAATGAAAGCCCAAAAATGGGCCATTTCGGGTCGTCCAAAGAGGCCTTTTAAGGGCCTATTTTCTTCATATATTAGACTTAAAATAGAGCATAATAACCAGACATAATCTCTGCAAAGAATCCTCCCAAAAATTTCCCACAAACCCTAATTGATTTTCTCTCCCTTTTAAGTTCCAATTGGAGGTAAAACCTAGAGTTTGAAGACCCAAGATAAGAGCTGAGTTATCCAAGAAATAAGGTGAGTTTACTTCTCTCTTTCATCCAATTTTTCTTCTGTAAATTCATGGTAAGTCGTTCTATACTTGTAAGAACTCACGGGATGGTGATCGGAAGCCGTGAGTTCGAGTTATTCACTTGTAGCGGACTGTTTTGTGGACTGTTTTGTGTTGCTGTTGGGCTGCGTGTTTTACTACTATTTTGTGCAGTTTTTGAGGAGGAAGGGGGTTTATAAACACCATATAAATATAGGTTGGTTGGCTGGTCGTTCATCATAACATTTTCGGGTCGTTTGACACTACTACGGTGGTCGTTTTGTGTACGAAGAGATTGGGGTGTGTTGGGCTGTTTTGTAGTATTTGATGGTCTATATAGGGCTGGAAAATGATGTATATATGTTGTTATTGTTCTATTCTTGTATTGTTGGTGTTATCTTGAATTTGGAGGAAATAAGGATTATAGGGGAGATGCTGCCCGTTTTAATACAAAATAAGTTTGTCGTTCGTTGTGCGATAGTTGTACCTTTCGTAACTTAACAATAGTATTATTATCGTTCTTGTAGATTAAGGTGCAAAGAGGTGAGTTCAACTTGGTGATTGGAAAGATTGTGATAAGGTATGTTAAGGCTAAGCCTTCCTTCATTTTGGCATGATCTCGTAGCTACATGTGTTAGTAATGAGACAAAAAGAGAAGTTCATATTCATGAATTTATTCACACTATTCTAGTCTCATAAGTTACAATATTATTCCTTATCGAGATTCTATATTCAATTTAGTATTGTCTTCTTCCAGTCAAGAGAGCAACAAGCCTATATATACAGTATTACAGTATTTTCATTACCATCGAGCTATAATCGATGGGCAGGCCCCTATTGGGCAACCACTGATCAGATGGAAAGTTATATACCGAGCCTACTGTGGCCGAGCGCCTATGAGCGAGCCCAGCATGGTCGAGATACATAGCCTAGTATGGCCGAGCGCCTATGAGCGAGCCTACTATGGCACATCAGTTATATATACCGAGCCTTATAAGGCCGTACAATTATTTTACTTACTACATTGAAGGAGTTGAGTCAGTATCAGCAGGTAAGTATATCTCCAGATCATCTTTGACTCCCAGTTACTTCCAGTTATTATATTATCAGTTCAGTTTCAATTTTCAGTTATGTTATTGCCTTACATACTCGGTACATTATTTCGTACTGACGTCCCTTTTCCGGGGACGCTGCATTTCATGCATGCAGGTTCAGATAGACAGACGGGTAGATCTCCTCAGTAGGTGTTTCCCGAGTTCAGCCTGATCGGTAAGCTCCATGCCTTTCGGAGTTGCCAGGTCTAGAGTGTTGTGTACATCTTATGTATATCTGTATATATGTTATGGGTAGGTCGGGGCCCTGTTCCGATCATAGTACATCTATCAGTAGAGGCTTGTAGACATATCCTGTTGGTTAGTGCAGTATGTTGGGTTTGTAGGCCTGGTATGTATAATTTGGTGGTTTGTCAGTTGTAGTAGCTATGACGGCCTTTTCAGCCTAGCTTTATATTGATGTTTAGTTAGTGCTAGTTTCCATTCAGTTTTATATTTTGCTTCGCAAATTGTCTTGCAAGGTGGCCCCATGGCCAAAGTATGACATTATGTGTTCAGAGTCCCTTAGTCGCAATTTGGTACGCCAGGTTAGGTGAGGCACCGGGTGCTTGTCTCGCTCCTAGGTTCGGGGCGTGACAAACTTGGTATCAGAGCAGTTCTATCCTAGGGAGTCTACAAGCCGTGTCTAGTAGAGTCTTGTTTATAGATGTGTTGTGCACCACATTATATAAGCAGGGCACTATAGGGCATTTAGGAGTTGGTTACCCTTCTTTGAAATCTAAATCGTGCTATAGAACTGAGTTATAGGAAATTTGAATTAAACTTATGTGTTGGTGTTTGCATGCACAGATGACGGTGACTAGGAAGACTACGGCTAGCCAGAGGAGAGATACAGTAGTAGGTGAGGGGACCAGCAGGGTACCCCCAGTAGATGGGGCCCAGTCTGAGGCTCAAGGTGAGACCCCTACTCAGCCATTACCGGCTCCTCCACCAACTACGGAGATTCCTAGGGAAACCGCACATCCAGTTCCCCCTCCACTTCCATCAGATCGGGACTTAAGGAGTGCGGTGCATTTGTTGACACAGTTGGTAGCTACCCAGCAACAGGCTAGGGCATCAGCTAGTGCAGGAACTTCTGAGGGGTCTGGGAGTTCAAGGGTCCGAGAGTTTATTGCTTTGAGTCCCCCAGAGTTCACGGGGATAGATCAGAGGGAGGACCCACAGGATTTCATAGATCAGCTTCACAGGATCTTTCGTGTTATGCATGCCACGGAGAAAGAGGCAGTTGAGCTAGCAGCTTTTCGACTCCGAGATATAGCCATCCTTTGGCATGAGGGATGGGAGAGGTCCATGGGACGTGATGCACCTCCAGCTATTTGGGAGAATTTTTCAGATGCCTTCCTTGACCAGTACTTACCACGGGAGATCCGATAGGCTCGAGTCGATCAGTTTCTAGCCCTCAAGCAGGGTAATATGAGTGTTCGAGAGTATAGTCTCCGTTTTGACTCATTGGCCAGATATGCACCATCCATAGTTACTACTATGCGGGATAGGATTCACAGGTTTATAGCAGGGTTAGCCCCAGAGTTAACCGAGGCATGTGCCACCGCAGCATTGCAGGATAGTATGGATATCTCCCGGATTCAGCCATTCGCCCAGAATATAGAAAAGGGTAGGCATCGGCAGCAGGGTACAGAGAGGGCTGAGTAAGGGCAACGTAAGAGGATGAGATTTCCCAGGTCTCAGGAGCAATATCAGGGTAGTTATAGGACCCAGTACTTCGGACGGCCACCTAGGCCTCTGCTACCTCAGTTACAGGGTTACAGGTATGACCGTTATACTAAGTCAGGACCAGGTGAGAGCTCACGGGCGTCGGGTTTGCAGCGATAGCGAGGATCTGCGCAGACATGGTCATTTCCTCCACGGTGTGACATCTGTGGTAGAGGACACTTGGGCCAATGCCGAGCAAGTTCTGATGCTTGTTATACATGTGGGCGTCCAGGGCATATGATGCGAGATTGCCCAAATAGATATTCGGGGGGAATGGCACAACCAGCGAGTTCAGCAACAGGATCATCTATGTCAGTGCATCCTTCAGAGCGCGAGTCTCAGTCTTCGGCTGGTAGAGGTCGGGGCAAAGGTAGAGGTTCCAGTTCAAGTGGTAATCAGAACCGTATCTATGCTTTAGTGGGTCGACAGGACCAGGAGTCTTCACCAGACGTTGTGACAGGTATATTAACCATTTGCTCTCACGGTGCTTATGCTTTGATAGACCCAGGATCTACTTTATCGTATATTACCCCATTTGTCGCGAGGAATTTTGGTATAGTGCCTGAAATACTAAGTGATCCTTTTGCGGTATCTACACCGGTCGGAGAATCGATTATTGCTAGACGGGTTTACCGAGGTTGTACGGTGATAATTTGTAGTCGTCAGACCTCAGCTGACCTAGTTGAGCTAGAGATGATGGATTTTGATGCTATCATGGGCATGGACTGGTTGGCAGCTTGCTATGCCACAGTTGATTGCCGAGCAAAGGCAGCCAGATTTTATTTTCCGGGTGAGCCAGTCCTTAAATGGGTAGGTAATACACCAACACCCAGAGGTAGGTTTATTTCCTATCTGAAGGCGAGGAAAATGATCGCAAAAGGGTGCATTTATCATATTGTGCGAGTTAGAGATGCAGATGCTGAGATACATACACTTCAGTCTATTCCCGTAGTCAAAAAGTATGCAGATGTGTTTCCAGATGAGCTTCCAGGTATTCCTCCAGAGCGAGAGATTGATTTTAGCATCGATTTGCTTCCAGGAACTCAACCAATATCCGTCCCTCCATATAGAATGGCACCTGGTGAATTGAAGGAGTTGAAGGAGCAGTTAAAAGATTTGCTGGAGAAAGGTTACATCAGGCCCAGTACCTCACCTTGGGGTGCACCAATACTATTTGTGTGGAAGAAAGACGGCTCGCTGAGGATGTGTATCGATTATAGGCAGCTGAACAAGGTAACTATTAAGAATAAGTATCCACTTCCAAGGATCGATGACTTGTTTGATCAGTTGTAGGGGGCTAGATGCTTTTCAAAGATAGATTTGAGGTCGGGGTACCACCAGGTCAAAGTTCGGGAAAAAGATATTCCGAAGACAGCCTTCAGGACCCGATATGGCCACTTCGAGTTCCTTGTCATGTCCTTCGGGTTGACTAATGCACCCGCTGTATTTATGGATTTGATGAATAGCCTATTCCGGCCATTTTTAGATCTGTTCGTGATAGTATTTATTGATGATATTCTGGTTTATTCCCGTTCAGAGGATGAGCATGCGGACCACCTGCGAGCGGTACTCCAAACCCTCCGTGATCGTAAGTTGTATGCTAAGTTTTCTAAATGTGAGTTCTGGTTGAAGTCTATAGCATTCTTGGGGCATATTGTATCAGATGAAGGGATAAAGGTGGACACTCAGAAGATTGAGGCCGTAAAATATTGGCCTAGACCTACCACTCCGACAGAGGTTCGTAGCTTTCTAGGCTTAGCAGGATACTATCGGAGGTTCGTAGAGGGTTTTTCTTCCCTTTCGGCACCATTGACGAAGTTGACACAGAAAGAAACTAAGTTTCAATGGACAGAGGCTTGTGAGCGGAGTTTCCAAGAGCTTAAGAACAGGTTGACCTCAGCTCCAGTTCTAACACTTCCAGAGGGTCTAGAGGGTTATGCCGTGTATTGTGATGCATCAGGTGTCGGTTTAGGATGTGTCCTGATGCAACATGGGAAGGTAATTGCGTATGCTTCAAGGCAGTTGAGGAAGCACGAGAGGAATTATCCGACCCACGACCTCGAGTTAGCTGCGGTTGTCCATGCACTTAAGATATAGCGGCATTATTTATATGGTGTTCATGTTGATGTATTTACTGATCATAAAAGCCTACAATATATCTTCAAGCAGAAAGAGTTGAATTTGCGACAGAGGCGATGGCTTGAGTTATTGAAAGATTATGATGTTAACATTCTCTACCATCCAGGGAAAGCTAATGTTGTAGCAGATGCATTAAGTCGTCGATCTATGGGTAGCTTAGCACATGTATATCCCGAGAAAAGACAATTAGCTAGAGAGATTCATCAATTGTCTTCGTTGGGGGTTCGGTTAGTAGATTTTGAGGATGGTGGAGTTGTACTCCAAAACACTACAAAATCATCCCTCATAGCGGAAGTCAAGGAAAGGCAGTACGAGGACCCAGAGTTGGTCGAGCTGAGAGAGCGAGTTCCGCAGCAGAAGAAACCACTGTTAGAGCTAAAGGGAGATGGGGTTCTTAGATATAGGGGTCGTTTGTGTGTTCCAGATGTAGCAGGGCTACGAGACAGGATTATGTCAGAGGCACATTATTCATGGTATTCCATCCATCCTGGGTCGACGAAGATGTATCATGACATTAAGGATGTGTACTGGTGGAATGATATGAAGAAGAACATTGCTGAGTTTGTCGCCCAATGTACTAGTTGCCAGCAAGTGAAGATAGAGCACCAGAAGCCTGGAGGGCTAATGCAGACTATAGAGATCCCGACATGGAAATGGGAGGCGATAAACATGGACTTTATCACGGGTTTACCTCGTTCTAATCGTAAGTTCGATTCCATATGGGTGATAGTCGATAGGCTCACAAAATCAGCTCACTTCCTACCGGTCAGATCTACATATACAGCAGAAGATTATGCCAAGTTATATATTAAGGAGATAGTGCGGCTACACGGAGTACCAGTTTCTATTATATCTGACCGTGGGGCTCAGTTTACAACACATTTTTGAAGGTCATTTCAGAGAGGTCTAGGGACTCAGGTGAATCTCAGCACAGCTTTTCATCCACAGACTGATGGACAAGCCGAGCGCACAATTCAGACGCTCGAGGATATGTTACGAGTATGTGTGTTGGATTTTAAAAGAAGTTGGGATGAACATCTACCTCTTGTTGAGTTTGAATATAATAACAGTTACCACTCCAGTATTCAGATGGCTCTGTACGAGGCTTTGTATGGGCGTAAGTGCAGATCTCCTATAGGGTGGTTTGATGTTGGGGAATCTGGGTTATATGGGCCAGACCTGGTTCAACAGGCCATAGAGAAAGTAAAGCTTATCTGGGAGCGACTGTTGACAGCTCAGAGTCGTCAGAAGTCATATTCTGACATGCGGCGACGAGACTTAGAGTTCAGGATTAATGACTGGGTATTCTTAAAGGTATCACCTATGAAGGGCGTGATGAGGTTTGGCAAGAAAGGCAAGCTTAGCCCGCGGTATATTGGGCCTTATAGGATCATTCGGAGAGTGGGCCAAGTAGCTTATGAGTTAGAGTTGCCCTCAGAATTGGAGTCTGTCCATCCGGTTTTTCACGTATCTATGCTACGGAAGTGCATTGGCGATCCTACCCGAGTGGTGCCCACGGATGATGTACAGATTACAGAGGACTTGTCATACGAGGAAATTTCAGTTGCCATCCTAGACCGACAAATCCGCAATCTACGAAATAAGGAGGTAGCTTCCGTAAAGGTTTTATGGAGGAGCAAGAATGTAGAAGAGATGACATGGGAATCGGAGGAAGAAATAAAGTCTAAATACCCCCACCTATTTCAAACTGAAGATATGGTTCGAGATGGGACGCTACAACATAGCTCTATGTAGGCTAGCAGGTTATCAGGTAAGCTTTTATTTTTCACTTTCAATATTTATGATTTACGGTCGGTGAGGCAAATTGCTGCTATTTATAAAGATTGGCCATATGTGGCATGCATAGTATGTTTCTGGCTACGTGCAGGTTGGTTTTAACCTAGTGTACAAAGGATACTTTGGCAAAATTTTCCATAGTCTCTAAGAGTAAACATTCGAGGACGAATGTTCCCAAGGGGGGAGTGATGTTACACCATATATTTTCGTACGTAAAAATGCGTCGTAAGCAAACTAATGTAGGACCAAAAATGAGATAATATTTAAAAGTATATAAAGTAAGTTAATCATGTTACCTCTGAGGTTACAAATATTGAAGATCATGAACAACAAGTACAAAGAGGGTTGGACAGTTCAGAAGCTAAAGCAATTAAATAAAACAATGTTTCGTCGAAAGTCGACAAGTTGGGAATGTTATAACATGTACCTTTGGGGTGAGACTAAGGTGATTAATATGATAAGGAGATTATGTTATGATTTATATTAGTCGTATGACATCCGTGTGTTATGTTTTAATGTCAAGCGAGTTGTGGAACAAAAGTCGATGAAAGTCATCACAAGTTACACTCATAAGTTTTACTGAATTTTTGGGTCAAATGTAACTGCGATTTTCTCCCAATATACTTAGAGTTATGAGGTGTTCCAACCATAAAATTAAAGATCTATGAGTCTATTTTCCAACGCATTAAACCGTTTGTCAATACGACATTGGAGTAGAAAGATATGGGCATTTGTGCGATACTGCGCAAGCTGCTAGGTGACAAGTAGGTGTGTCACCTACTTGCTTAAATGAAAGCCCAAAAATGGGCCATTTCGGGTCGTCCAAAGAGGCCTTTTAAGGGCCTATTTTCTTCATATATTAGACTTAAAATAGAGCATAATAACCAGACATAAGCTCTGCAAAGAATCCTCCAAAAAATTTCCCACAAACCCTAATTGATTTTCTCTCCCTTTCAAGTTCCAATTGGAGGTAAAACCTAGAGTTTGAAGAACCAAGATAAGAGCTGAGTTATCCAACAAATAAGGTGAGTTTACTTCTCTCTTTCATCCAATTTTTCTTCTGTAAATTCATGGTAAGTCGTTCTATACTTGTAAGAACTCACGGGACGGTGATCGGAAGCCGTAAGTTCGAGTTATTCACTTGTAGCTGACTGTTTTGTGGACTATTTTGTGTTGCTGTTGGTCTGCGTGTTTTACTACTATTTTGTGCAGTTTTGGATGAGGAGGGGGGGTTTATAAACACCATATAAATGTAGGGTGGTTGGCTGGTCGTTCATCATAACATTTTCGGGTCGTTTGTCACTACTACGGTGGTCGTTTTGTGTACGAAGAGATTGGGGTGTGTTGGGCTGTTTTGTAGTATTTGATGGTGTATATAGGGCTCTAAAATGATGTATTTATGTTGTTATTGTTCTGTTCTTGTATTGTTGGTGTTATCTTGAATTTGGAGGAAGTAAGGATTATAGGGGAGATGCTGCCCGTTTTAATACAAAATAAGTTTGTCGTTCATTGTGCGATAGTTATACCTTTCGTAACTTAACGATAGTATTATTATCGTTCTTGTAGATTAAGGTGCAAAGAGGTGAGTTCAACTTGGTGATTGGAAAGATTGTGATAAGGTATGTTAAGGCTAAGCCTTCCTTCATTTTGGCATGATCTCGTAGCAACATGTGTTAGTAATGAGACAAAAAGAGAAGTTCATATTCATGAATTTATTCACACTATTCTAGTCTCATAAGTTACAATATTATTCCTTATCGAGATTCTATATTCAATTTAGTATTGTCTTCTTCCAGTCAAGAGAGCAACAAGCCTATATATACAGTATTACAGTATTTTCATTACCATCGAGCTATAATCGATGGGCAGGCCCCTATTGGGCAACCACTGATCAGATGGAAAGTTATATACCGAGCCTACTGTGGCCGAGCGCCTATGAGCGAGCCCAGCATGGTCGAGATACATAGCCTAGTATGGCCGAGCGTCTATGAGCGAGCCTACTATGGCACAACAGTTATATATACCGAGCCTTATAAGGCCGTACAATTATTTTACTTACTACATTGAAGGAGTTGAGTCAGTATCAACAGGTAAGTATATCTCCAGATCATCTTTGACTCCCAGTTACTTCCAGTTATTATATTATCAGTTCAGTTTCGATTTTCAGTTATGTTATTGCCTTACATACTCGGTACATTATTTTGTACTGACGTCCCTTTTCCGGGGAAGCTGTATTTCATGCATGCAGGTTCAGATTAGACAGACGAGTAGATCTCCTCAGTAGGTGTTTTCCGAGTTCAGCCTGATCGGTAAGCTCCACGCCTTTCGGAGTTGCCAGGTCTAGAGTGTTGTGTACATTTTATGTATATCTGTATATATGTTATGGGTAGGTCGGGGCCCTGTTCCGATCATAGTACATCTATCAGTAGAGGCTTGTAGACATATCCTGTTGGTTAGTGCAGTATGTTGGGTTTGTAGGCCTGGTATGTATAATTTGTTGTTTTGTTAGCTGTAGTAGCTATAACGGCCTTTTCAGCCTAGCTTTATATTGATGTTTAGTTAGCGCTAGTTTCCATTCAGTTTTATATTTTGCTTCGCAAATTGTCTTGCAAGGTGGCCCCATGGCCAAAGTATGACATTATGTGTTCAGAGTCCCTTAGTCGCAATTTGGTACGCTAGGTTAGGTGAGGCACCGGGTTCTTGTCTCGCTCATAGGTTTGGGGCGTGACAGAAAGGTTGGAACATGGGCAATCATTTCCTTGAGATGGTAATGGTAATTTTTCTATTGGCAGGTAGAATTGGAACATGAAATTTAAGGATGCTACCTCTGCTGCTCAATTAGCGACTGAGTTTGCAGAATATGCAGGCCTAGCTGCCAGAGCTGTTGTAGAACTTTCATGGAAATATTGTGTTGATAATGGTGGTTCATGCCACTTAGGTTTCAAGGATGAAAGGTTGGAACATGGGCAATCATTTCTTGGAGATGGTAATGGTAATTGTTCTGTTGGTAGGTAGAATTGGAACATGAAATTTAAGGATGCTACCTCTGCTGCTCAAGCAGCGGCTGTGTTTACAGAACATGCAGGCCTAGCTGCCAGAGCTGTTGTAGAACTTTCAAGGTAATACTGTGTTGATGATGGTGGTTCATGCCACATAGTTTTCAAGGATGAAAGGTTGGAACATGGGTAATCATTTCCTTGAGAAGGTAATGGTAATTTTTCTGTTGGCAGGTAGAATTGGAACATGAAATTTAAGGATGCTACCTCTGCTGCTCAATTAGCGACAGAGTTTGCAGAACATGCATGCCTAGCTCCCAGTGCTGTTGTCGAACTTTAAAAGAAATATTGTGTTGATGATGGTGGTTCATGCCACTTAGGTTTCAAGGATAAAAGGTTAGAACATGGGCAATCATTTGCTCGAGATGGTAAATTTTCTATTGGCAGGAAGAATTGGAACATGAAATTTAAGGGTGCTACCTCTACTGCTCAATCAGCGGCTGAGTTTGTAAAACATCCAAGCCTAGCGGGCAGAGCTGTTGTAGAACTTTCAAGGCAATATTGTGTTAATGATGGTGGTTCATGCCAATTTGGTTTCAAGGATGAAAGGTTGGAACATGGGCAATCATTTCCTGGAGATGGTAATGGTAATTTTTCTATTGGCAGGCAGAATTGGAACATGAAATTCAAGAATGCTACCTCTGCTGCTCAAGTAGCGACTGAGTTTGTAGAACATGCAAGCCTAGCTACCAGAGGTGTTGTAGAACTTTCAAGGTAATATTGTGTTGATAATGGTGGTTCATGCCACTTAGTTTTCAAGGATGAAAGGTTGGAATATGGGCAATCATTTCCTTGTGATGGTAATGGTAATATTTCTATTGGCAGGAAGAATTGGAACATGAAATTTAAGGATGCTACCTTTGCTGCTCAATCAGCGGCTAATTTTGCAGAACATGCAAGCCTAGCTGCCAGAGCTGTTGTGGAACTTTCAAGGCAATATTGTGTTGATGATGGTGGTTCATGTCACTTAGGTTTCAAGGATGAAAGGTTGGAACATGGGCAATCATTTCCTGGAGATGGTAATGGTAATATTTCTATTGGCAGGCAGAATTGGAACATGAAATTTAACGATGCTACCTCTGCTGCTCAAGTAGCGATTGAGTTTGCAGAACATGCAAGCCTAGCTCCCAGCGCTGTTGTAGAACTTTCAATTCAATATTGTGTTGATGATGGTGGTTCATGCCACTTAGTTTTCAAGGATGAAAGGTTGGAACATGGGCAATCATTTCCTTGAGATGGTAATGGTAATTTTTCTGTTGGCAGGCAGTATTGGAACATGAAATTTAAGGATGCTACCTCTGCTGCACAAGCAGCGGCTGAGTTTGGAGAACATGCAAGCCTAGCTGCCAGAGCTGTTGGAGAACTTTCAAGGCAATATTGTGTTGATGATGGTGGTTCATGCCACTTAGGTTTCAAGGATGAAAGGTTGGAACATGGGCAATCATTTCTTTGAGATGGTAATGGTAATTTTTCTGTTGGCAGGTAGAATTGGAACATGAAATTTAAGGATGCTACCTCTACTGCACAAGCAGCGGCTGAGTTTGGAGAACATGCAAGCCTAGCTGCCAGAGCTGTTGTAGAACTTTCATGGCAATATTGTGTTGATGATGGTGGTTCATGCCACTTGGGTTTCAAGGATGAAAGGTTGGAACATGGGCAATCATTTCTTGGAGATGGTAATGGTAATTTTTCTTTTGGCAGGTTGAATTGCAACATGAAATTTAAGAATGCGACCTCTGCTGCTCAAGCAGTGGCTGAGTTTGCAGAACATGCAGGCCTAGCTGCCAGAGATATTGTAGATTTTTCAAGGCAATATTGTGTTGATGATGGTGGTTCATGCCACTTAGTTTTCAAGGATGAAAGGTTGGAACATGGGCAATCATTTCCTTGAGATGATAAATATTCTATTGGCAGGCAGAATTGGAACATGAAATTTAAGGATGCTACCTCTGCTTCTCAAGTAGCGGCTGAATTTGCAGAACATCCAAGCCTAGCTGCCAGAGCTGTTGTAGAACTTTCAAGGCAATATTGTGTTGATGATGGTGGTTCATGCCACTTAGGTTTCAAGGATGAAAGGTTGGAACATGGGCAATCATTTCCTGGAGAGGGTAGTGGTAATTTTTCTGTTGGCAGGCAGAATTGGAACATGTAATTTAAGGATGCTACATCTGCTGCTCAAGCAGCGGCTGAGTTTGCAGAACATGCAGGCCTAGCTGCCAGAGCTGTTGTAGAACTTCCAAGGCAATATTATGTTGATGATGGTGGTTAATGCCACTTAGGTTTCAAGGATGAAAGCTTGGAACATAGGCAATCATTTCCTGGAGATGGTAATGCTAATTTTTCTATTGGCAGGCAGAATTGGAACATGAAATTTAAGGATGCTACCTCTGCTGCTCAAGTAGCGACTGAGTGTGCAGTACATGCAAGCCTAGCTGCTAGAGCTGTTGGAGAACTTTCAAGGCAATATTGTGTTGATGATGGTGGTTCATGCCACTTAGTTTTCAAGGATGAAAGGTTGGAACATGGGCAATCATTTCCTTGAGATGGTAATGAAATTTAAGGATGATACCTATGCTGCTCAAGCAGCGGTTGAGTTTGCAGAACATGCATGCTTAGCTGCCAGAGCTGTTGTAGAACTTTCACGGCAATATTGTGTTGATGATGGGGGTACGTAGCACTTAGGTTTCAAGGATGAAAGGTTGGAACATGGGCAATTATTTCCTGGAGAGTGTAGTGGTAATTCTTCTGTTGGCAGGCACAATTGGAACATGAAATTTAAGGATGCTACCTATGCTGCTCAAGCAGCGGCTGAGTTTGCAGAATATGCAGGCCTAGCTGCCAGAGATGTTGTAGAACTTTCAAGGCAATTATGTGTTGATGATGGTGGTTCATGCCACATAGTTTTCAAGGATGAAAGGTTGGAACATGGGCAATCATTTCCTTGAGATGGTAATGGTAATTTTTCTGTTGGCAGGCAGTATTGGAACATGAAAAGTAAGGATGCTACCTCTGCTGCTCAAGCAGCGGCTGAGTTTGGAGAAAATGCAAGCCTAGCTGCCAGAGCTGCTGGAGAACTTTCAAGGCAATATTGTGTTGATGATGGTGGTTCATGCCACTTAGGTTTCAAGGATGAAAGTTTGGAACATGGGCAATCATTTCCTGGAGATGGTAATGTTAATTTTTCTATTGTCAATCAGAATTGGAACATGAAATTTAAGGATGCTACCTCTGCTGCTCAAGCAGCGGCTGAGTTTGCAGAATATGCAGGCCTAGCTGCCAGAGCTGTTGTAGAACTTTCACGACAATACTGTATTGATGATGGTGGTTCATGCCACATAGTTTTCAAGGATGAAAGGTTGGAACATGGGCAATCATTTCCTTTAGATGGTAATGGTAATTCTTTTGTTGGCAGGTAGAATTGGAACATGAAATTTAAGGATGGTACCTCTGCTGCTCAATTAGCGACTGAGTTTGCAGAACATGCAGGCCTAGCTGCCAGAGCTGTTGTAGAACTTTCAAGGCAATATTGTGTTGATGATGGGGGTACATAGCACTTAGGTTTCAAGGATGAAAGGTTGGAACATGGGCAATTATTTCCTGGAGAGGGTAGTGGTAATTTTTCTGTTGGCAGGCACAATTGGAACATGAAATTTAAGGATACTACATCTGCTACTCAAGCAGCGGCTGAGTTTGCAGAACATGCAAGCCTAGCTGCCAGAGCTGTTGTGGAACTTTCAAGGCAATATTGTTTTGATGATGTTGGTTCATGCCACTTAGGTTTCAAGGATGAAAGGTTGGAACATGGTCAATCATTTCCTGGAGATGGTAATGGTAATTTTTTTGTTGGCAGGTAGAATTGGAACATGAAATTTAAGAATGCTACCTATGCTGCTCAAGCAGCGGCTGAGTTTGCAGAATATGCAGGCCTAGGTGCCATAGATGTTGTAGAACTTTCAAGGCAATACTGTGTTGATGCTGGTGGTTCATGCCACATAGTTTTCAAGGATGAAAGGTTGGAACATGGGCAATCATTTCCTTGAGATGGTAATGGTAATTTTTCTGTTGGCAGGCAGTATTGGAACATGAAATGTAAGGATGCTACCTCTGCTGCTCAAGCAGCGGCTGAGTTTGGAGAAAATGCAAGCCCAGCTGCCAGAGCTGTTGGAGAACTTTCAAGGCAATATTGTGTTGATGATGGTGGTTCATGCCACTTACGTTTCAAGGATGAAAGGTTGGAACATGGGCAATCATTTCCTGGAGATGGTAATGTTAATTTTTCTGTTGGCAAGCAGAATTGGAACATGAAATTTAAGGATGCTACCTCTGCTGCTCAAGCAGCGGCTGAGTTTGCAGAATATGCAGGCCTAGCTGCCAGAGCTGTTGTAGAACTTTCAAGGCAATACTGTGTTGATGATGGTGGTTCATGCCACATAGTTTTCAAGGATGAATGTTTGGAACATGGGCAATCATTTCCTTTAGATGGTAATGGTAATTTTTCTGTTTGCAGGTAGAATTGGAACATGAAATGTAAGGATGCTACCTCTGCTGCTCAATTAGCGACTGAGTTTGCAGAACATCCAGGCCTAGCTGCCAGAGTTGTTTTAGAACTTTCATAGAAATATTATGTTGATGATGGTGGTTCATGCCACTTAGGTTTCAAGGATGAAAGGTTGGAACATGGGCAATCATTTTTTAAATATGGCAATGGTAAATTTTCTGTTAGCAGGTAGAATTGGAACATGAAATTTAAGGATGCTACCTCTGCTGCTCAAGCAGCGGCTAAGTTTACAGAACATACAGGCCTAGCTGCTAGAGCTGTTGTCGAACTTTCAAGGTAATACTGTGTTGATGATGGTGGTTCATGCCACTTAGGTTTAAAGGATGAAAGGTTGGAACATGGGCAATCATTTCCTGGAGAGGGTAGTGGTAATTTTTCTGTTGGCAGGCATAATTGGAACATGTAATTTAAGGATGCTACCTCTGCTGCTCAAGCAGCGGCTGAGTTTGCAGAACATGCAGGCCTAGCTGCCAGAGCTGTTGTAGAACTTTCAAGGCAATATTATGTTGATGATGGTGGTTAATGCAACTTAGGTTTCAAGGATGAAAGGTTGGAACATGGGCAATCATTTCCTGGAGATTGTAATGCTAATTTTTCTATTGGCAGGCAGAATTAGAACAAGAAATTTAAGGATGCTACCTCTGCTGCTCAAGTAGCGACTGAGTTTGCAGTACATGCAAGCCTAGCTGCTAGAGCTGTTGTAGAACTTTCAAGGCAATATTGTGTTGATGATGGTGGTTCATGCCACTTAGTTTTCAAGGATGAAAGGTTGGAACATGGGCAATCATTTCCTTGAGATGGTAATGAAATTTAAGGATGCTACCTATGCTACTCAAGCAGCGGTTGAGTTTGCAGAACATGCAAGCTTAGTTGCCAGAGCTGTTGTAGAACTTTCAAGGCAATATTGTTTTGATGATGGTGGTACATACCACTTAGGTTTCAAGGATGAAAGGTTGGAACATGGGCAATTATTTCCTGGAGAGGGTAGTGGTAATTTTTCTGGTTCCAGGCACAATTGGAACATGAAATTTAAGGATGCTACATCTGCTGCTCAAGCAGCGGCTAAGTTTACAGAACATGCAGGGCTAGCAGCTAGAGCTGTTGTCGAACTTTCAAGGTAATACTGTGTTGATGATGGTGGTTCATGCCACTTAGGTTTAAAGGATGAAAGGTTGGAACATGGGCAATCATTTCCTGGAGAGGGTAGTGGTAATTTTTCTGTTGGCAGGCAGAATTGGAACATGTAATTTAAGGACGCTACCTCTGCTGCTCAAGCAGCGGCTAAGTTTACAGAACATGCAGGCCTAGCTGCTAGAGCTGTTGTCGAACTTTCAAGGTAATACTGTGTTGATGATGGTGGTTCATGCCACTTAGGTTTAAAGGATGAAAGGTTGGAACATGGGCAATCATTTCCTGGAGAGGGTAGTGGTAATATTTCTGTTGGCAGGCAGAATTGGAACATGTAATTTAAGGATGCTACCTCTGCTGCTCAAGCAGCGGCTGAGTTTGCAAAACATGCAGGCCTAGCTGCCAGAGCTGTTGTAGAACTTTCAAGGCAATATTATGTTGATGATAGTGGTTAATGCAACTTAGGTTTCAAGGATGAAAGGTTGGAACATGGGCAATCATTTCCTAGAGATGGTAATGGTAATTTTTCTGTTGGCAGGTAGAATTGGAACATGAAATTTAAGGATGCTACCTATGTTGCTCAAGCAGCGGCTGAGTTTGCAGAATATGCAGGCCTAGCTGCCAGAGATGTTGTAGAACTTTCAAGGCAATACTGTGTTGATGATGGCAGTTCATGCCACATAGTTTTCAAGGATGAAAGGTTGGAACATGGGCAATCATTTCCTTGAGATGGTAATAGTAATTGTTCTGTTGGCAAGCAGTATTGGAACATGAAATGTAAGGATGCTACCTCTGCTGCTCAAGCAGCGACTGAGTTTGGAGAAAATGCAAGCCTAGCTGCCAGAGCTGTTGGAGAACTTTCAAGGCAATATTGTATTGATGATGGTGGTTCATGCCACTTAGGTTTCAAGGATGAAAGGTTGGAACATGGGCAATCATTTCCTGGAGATGGTAATGTTAATTTTTCTGTTGGCAAGCAGAATTGGAACATGAAATTTAAGGATGCTACCTCTGCTGCTCAAGAAGCGGCTGAGTTTGCAGAATATGCAGGCCTAGCTACCATAGCTGTTGTAGAACTTTCAAGGCAATAGTGTGTTGATGATGGTGGTTCATGCCACATAGTTTTCAAGGATGAAAGGTTGGAACATGGGCAATCATTTCCTTGAGATGGTAATGGTAATTTTTCTGTTGGCAGGTAGAATTGGAATATGAAATTTAAGGATGCTACCTCTGCTGCTCAAGCAGCGGCTGCGTTTACAGAACATGCAGACCTAGCTGCCAGAGCTGTTGTCAAAATTTCAAGGTAATACTGTGTTGATGATGGTGGTTCATACCACTTAGGTTTCAATGATGAAAGGTTGGAACATGGGCAATCATTTCTTGGAGAGGGTACTGGTAATTTTTCTGTTGGCAGGCAGAATTGGAACTTGTAATTTAAGGATGCTACCTCTGCTGCTCCAGTAGCGACTGAGTTTGCAGTACATGCAAGCCTACCTGCTAGAGCTGTTGTAGAACTTTCAAGGCAATATTGTTTTGATGATGGTGGTTCATGCCACTTAGTTTTCAAGGATGAAAGGTTGGAACATGGGCAATCATTTCCTTGAGATGGTAATAAAATTTAAGGATGCTACCTATGCTGCTCAAGTAGCGGTTGAGTTTGCAGAACATGCAAGCTTAGCTGCCAGAGCTGTTGTAGAACTTTCAAGGCAATATTGTTTTGATGAAGTTGGTACATACCACTTAGGTTTCAAGGATGAAAGGTTGGAACATGGGCAATTATTTCCTGGAGAGGGTAGTGGTAATTTTTCTGTTGCCAGGCACAATTGGAACATGAAATTTAAGGATGCTACATCTGCTGCTCAAGCAGCGGCTGAGTTTGCAGAACATGCAAGCCTAGCTGCCAGAGCTGTTGTGGAACTTTCAAGGCAATATTGTGTTGATGATGGTGGTTCATGCCACTTAGGTTTCAAGGATGAAAGGTTGGAACATGGGCAATCATTTCCTGGAGATGGTAATGGTAATTTTTCTGTTGGCAGGTAGAATTCGAACAAGAAATTTAAGGATGCTACCTATGCTGCTCAAGCAGCGGCTGAGTTTGTAGAATATGCAGGCCTAGCTGCTAGAGATGTTGTAGAACTTTCAAGGCAATACTGTGTTGATGATGGTGGTTCATGCCACATAGTTTTCAAGGATGAAAGGTTGGAACATGGGCAATCATTTACTTGAGATGGTAATGGTAATTGTTCTGTTGGCAGGCAGTATTGGAACATGAAATGTAAGGATGCTACCTCTGCTGCTCAAGCAGCGACTGAGTTTGGAGAAAATGCAAGCCTAGCTACCAGAGCTGTTGGAGAACTTTCAAGGCAATATTGTGTTGATGATGGTGGTTCATGCCACTTAGGTTTCAAGGATGAAAGGTTGGAACATGGGCAATCATTTCCTGGAGATGGTAATGTTAATTTTTCTGTTGGCAAGCAGAATTGGAACATGAAATTTAAGGATGCTACCTCTGCTGCTCAAGCAGCGGCTGAGTTTGCAGAATATGCAGGCCTAGCTGCCATAGCTGTTGTAGAACTTTCAAGGTAATACTGTGTTGATGATGGTGGTTCATGCCACATAGTTTTCAAGGATGAAAGGTTGGAACATGGGCAATCATTTCCTTGAGATGGTAATGGTATTTTTTCTGTTGGCAGGTAGAATTGGAACATGAAATTTAAGGATGCTACCTCTGCTGCTCAATTAGCGACTGAGTTTGCAGAACATGCAGGCCTATCTGCCAGAGCTGTTGTAGAACTTTCATGGCAATATTGTATTGATGATGGTGGTTCATGCCACTTAGGTTTTAAGGATGAAAGGTTGGAACATGGGCAATCATTTCCTTGAGATGGTAATGGTAATTTTTCTGTTGGCAGGTAGAATTGGAATATGAAATTTAAGGATGCTACCTCTGCTGCTCAGGCAGCGGCTGCATTTACAGAACATGCAGACCTAGCTGCCAGAGCTGTTGTCAAAATTTCAAGGTAATACTGTGTTGAAGATGGTGGTTCATACCACTTAGGTTTCAAGGATGAAAGGTTGGAACATGGGCAATCATTTCCTGGAGAGCGTACTGGTAATTTTTCTGTTGGCAGGCAGAATTGGAACTTGTAATTTAAGGATGCTACCTCTGCTGCTCCAGTAGCGACTGAGTTTGCAGTACATGCAAGCCTAGCTGCTAGAGCTGTTGTAGAACTTTCAAGGCAATATTGTGTTGATGATGGTGGTTCATGCCACTTAGTTTTGAAGGATGAAAGGTTGGAACATGGGCAATCATTTCCTTGAGATGGTAATGAAATTTAAGGATGCTACCTATGCTGCTCAAGTAGCGGTTGAGTTTGCAGAACATGCAAGCTTAGCTGCCAGAGCTGTTGTAGAACTTTCAAGGCAATATTGTTTTGATGAAGGTGGTACATACCACTTAGGTTTCAAGGATGAAAGGTTGGAACATGGGCAATTATTTCCTGGAGAGGGTAGTGGTAATTTTTCTGTTGCCAGGCACAATTGGAACATGAAATTTAAGGATGCTACATCTGCTGCTCAAGCAGCGGCTGAGTTTGCAGAACATGCAAGCCTAGCTGCCAGAGCTGTTGTGGAACTTTCAAGGCAATATTGTGTTGATGATGGTGGTTCATGCCACTTAGGTTTCAAGGATGAAAGGTTGGAACATGGGCAATCATTTCCTGGAGATGGTAATGGTAATTTTTCTGTTGGCAGGTAGAATTCGAACGTGAAATTTAAGGATGCTACCTATGCTGCTCAAGCAGCGGCTGAGTTTGTAGAATATGCAGGCCTAGCTGCCAGAGATGTTGTAGAACTTTCAAGGCAATACTGTGTTGATGATGGTGGTTCATGCCACATAGTTTTCAAGGATGAAAGGTTGGAACATGGGCAATCATTTACTTGAGATGGTAATGGTAATTGTTCTGTTGCCAGGCAGTATTGGAACATGAAATGTAAGGATGCTACCTCTGCTCCTCAAGCAGCGGCTGAGTTTGGAGAAAATGCAAGCCTAGCTACCAGAACTGTTTGAGAACTTTCAAGGCAATATTGTGTTGATGATGGTGGTTCATGCCACTTAGGTTTCAAGGATGAAAGGTTGGAACATGGGCAATCATTTCCTGGAGATGGTAATGTTAATTTTTCTGTTGGCAAGCAGAATTGGAACATGAAATTTAAGGATGCTACCTCTGCTGCTCAAGCAGCGGCTGAGTTTGCAGAATATGCAGGCCTAGCTGCCATAGCTGTTGTAGAACTTTCAAGGAAATACTGTGTTGATGATGGTGGTTCATGCCACATAGTTTTCAAGGATGAAAGGTTGGAACATGGGCAATCATTTCCTTGAGATGGTAATGGTAATTTTTCTGTTGGCAGGTAGAATTGGAACATGAAATTTAAGGATGCTACCTCTGCTGCTCAATTAGCGACTGAGTTTGCAGAACATGCAGGTCTATCTGCCAGAGCTGTTGTAGAACTTTCATGGCAATATTGTATTGATGATGGTGGTTCATGCCACTTAGGTTTTAAGGATGAAAGGTTGGAACATGGGCAATCATTTCCTTGAGATGGTAATGGTAATTTTTCTGTTGGCAGGTAGAATTGGAATATGAAATTTAAGGATGCTACCTCTGCTGCTCAAGCAGCGGCTGCGTTTACAGAACATGCAGACCTAGCTGCCAGAGCTGTTGTCAAAATTTCAAGGTAATACTGTGTTGATGATGGTGGTTCATACCACTTAGGTTTCAAGGATGAAAGGTTGGAACATGGGCAATCATTTCCTGGAGAGGGTACTGGTAATATTTCTGTTGGTAGGCAGCATTGGAACTTGTAATTTAAGGATGCTACCTCTGCTGCTCCAGTAGCGACTGAGTTTGCAGTACATGCAAGCCTAGCTGCTAGAGCTGTTGTAGAACTTTTAAGGCAATATTGTGTTGATGATGGTGGTTCATGCCACTTAGTTTTGAAGGATGAAAGGTTGGAACATGGGCAATCATTTCCTTGAGATGGTAATGAAATTTAAGGATGCTACCTATGCTGCTCAAGTAGCGGTAGAGTTTGCAGAACATGCAAGCTTAGCTGCCAGAGCTGTTGTAGAACTTTCAAGGCAATATTGTTTTGATGAAGGTGGTACATACCACTTAGGTTTCAAGGATGAAAGGTTGGAACATGGGCAATTATTTCCTGGAGAGGGTAGTGGTAATTTTTCTGTTGCCAGGCACAATTGGAACATGAAATTTAAGGATGCTACATCTGCTGCTCAAGCAGCGGCTGAGTTTGCAGAACATGCAAGCCTAGCTGCCAGAGCTGTTGTGGAACTTTCAAGGCAATATTGTGTTGATGATGGTGGTTCATGCCACTTAGGTTTCAAGGATGAAAGGTTGGAACATGGGCAATCATTTCCTGGAGATGGTAATGGTAATTTTTCTGTTGGCAGGAAGAATTCGAACATGAAATTTATGGATGCTACCTATGCTGCTCAAGCAGCGGCTGAGTTTGTAGAATATGCAGGCCTAGCTGCCAGAGATGTTGTAGAACTTTCAAGGCAATACTGTGTTGATGATGGTGGTTCATGCCACATAGTTTTCAAGGATGAAAGGTTGGAACATGGGCAATCATTTACTTGAGATGGTAATGGTAATTGTTCTGTTGGCAGGCAGTATTGGAACATGAAATGTAAGGATGCTACCTCTGCTGCTCAAGCAGCGGCTGAGTTTGGAGAAAATGCAAGCCTAGCTACCAGAACTGTTTGAGAACATTCAAGGCAATATTGTGTTGATGATGGTGGTTCATGCCACTTAGGTTTCAAGGATGAAAGGTTGGATCATGGGCAATCATTTCCTGGAGATGGTAATGTTAATTTTTTTGTTGGCATGCAGAATTGGAACATGAAATTTAAAGATTCTACCTCTGCTGCTCAAGCAGCGGCTGAGTTTGCAGAATATACAGGCATAGCTGCCATAGCTGTTGTAGAACTGTCAAGGCAATACTGTGTTGATGATTGTGGTTCATGCCACATAGTTTTCAAGGATGAAAGGTTGGAACATGGGCAATCATTTCCTTGAGATGGTAATGGTAATTTTTCTATTGGCAGGTCGAATTGGAACATGAAATTTAAGGATGCTACCTCTGCTGCTCAATTAGCGACTGAGTTTGCAGAACATGCAGGCCTATCTGCCAGAGCTGTTGTAGAACTTTCATGGCAATATTGTGTTGATGATGGTGGTTCATGCCACTTAGGTTTCAAGGATGAAAGGTTGGAACATGGGAAATCATTTCTTGGAGATGGTAATGGTAATTTTTCTGTTGGCAGGTAGAATTGGAACATGAAATTTAAGGATGCTACCTCTGCTGCTCTAGCAGCGGCTGCGTTTACAGAATATGCAGGCCTGGCTGCCAGAGCTGTTGTCGAAATTTCAAGGTAATATTGTGTTGATGATTGTGGTTCATGCCACTTAGGTTTAAAGGATGAAAGGTTGGAACATGGGCAATCATTTCCTGGAGAGGGTAGTGGTAATTTTTCTGTTGGCAGGCAGAATTGGAACATGTAATTTAAGGATGCTACCTCTGCTGCTCAAGCAGGGGCTGAGTTTGCAGAACATGCAGGCCTAGCTGCTAGAGCTGTTGTAGAACTTTCAAGGCAATATTATGTTGATGATGGTGGTTAATGCCACTTAGGTTTCAAGGATGAAAGGTTGGAACATGGGCAATCATTTCCTGGAGATGGTAATGGTAATTTTTCTGTTGGCAGGTAGAATTCGAACATGAAATTTAAGGATGCTACCTATGCTGCTCAAGGAGCGGCTGAGTTTGCAGAATATGCAGGCCTAGCTGCCAGAGATGTTGTAGAACATTCAAGGCAATACTGTGTTGATGATGGTGGTTCATGCCACATAGTTTTCAAGGATGAAAGGTTGGAACATGGGCAATCATTTACTTGAGATGGTAATGGTAATTGTTCTGTTGGCAGGCAGTATTGGAACATGAAATGTAAGGATGCTACCTCTGCTGCTCAAGCAGCGGCTGAGTTTGGAGAAAATGCAAGCCTAGCTACCAGAACTATTTGAGAACTTTCAAGGCAATATTGTGTTGATGATGGTGGTTCATGCCACTTAGGTTTCAAGGATGAAAGGTTGGATCATGGGCAATCATTTCCTGGAGATGGTAATGTTAATTTTTTTGTTGGCATGCAGAATTGGAACATGAAATTTAAGGATTCTACCTCTGCTGCTCAAGCAGCGGCTGAGTTTGCAGAATATACAGGCCTAGCTGCCATAGCTGTTGTAGAACTGTCAAGGCAATATTGTGTTGATGATGGTGGTTCATGCTCATAGGTTTGGGGCGTGACAGAAAGGTTGGAACATGGGCAATCATTTCCTTGAGATGGTAATGGTAATTTTTCTATTGGCAGGTAGAATTGGAACATGAAATTTAAGGATGCTACCTCTGCTGCTCAATTAGCGACTGAGTTTGCAGAACATGCAGGCCTATCTGCCAGAGCTGTTGTAGAACTTTCATGGCAATATTGTGTTGATGATGGTGGTTCATGCCACTTAGGTTTCAAGGATGAAAGGTTGGAACATGGGCAATCATTTCATGGAGATGGTAATGGTTATTTTTCTGTTGGCAGGTAGAATAGGAACATGAAATTTAAGGATGCTACCTCTGCTACTCTAGCAGCGGCTGCGTTTACAGAATATGTAGGCCTAGCTGCCAGAGCTGTTGTCGAAATTTCAAGGTAATACTGTGTTGATGATGGTGGTTCATGCCACTTAGGTTTAAAGGATGAAAGGTTGGAACATGGGCAATCATTTCCTGGAGAGGGTAGTGGTAATTTTTCTGTTGGCAGGCAGAATTGGAACATGTAATTTAAGGATGCTACCTCTGCTTCTCAAGCAGGGGCTGAGTTTGCAGAACATGCAGGCCTAGCTGCTAGAGCTGTTGTAGAACTTTCAAGGCAATATTATGTTGATGATGGTGGTTAATGCCACTTCGGTTTCAAGGATGAAAGGTTGGAACATGGGCAATCATTTCCTGGAGGTGGTAATGCTAATTTTTCTATTGGCAGGCAGAATTGGAACATGAAATTTAAGGATGCTACCTCTGCTGCTCAAATAGCGACTGAGTTTGCAGTACATGCAAGCCTAGCTGCTAGAGCTGTTGTAGAACTTTCAAGGCAATATTGTGTTGATGATGGTGGTTCATGCCACTTAGTTTTCAAGGATGAAAGGTTGGAACATGGGCAATCATTTCCTTGAGATGGTAATGAAATTTAAGGATGCTACCTATGCTGCTCAAGCAGCAGTTGAGTTTGCAGAACATGCAAGCTTAGCTGCCAGAGCTATTGTAGAACTTTCAAGGCAATATTGTGTTGATGATGGTGGTACAAACCACTTAGGTTTCAAGGATGAAAGGTTGGAACATGGGCAATTATTTCCTAAAGAGGGCAGTGGTAATATTTCTGTTGGCAGGCACAATTGGAACATGAAATTTAAGGATGCTACATCTGCTGCTCAAGCAGCGGCTGAGTTTGCAGAACATGCAAGCCTAGCTGCCAGAGCTGTTGTGGAACTTTCAAGGCAATATTGTGTTGATGATAGTGGTTCATGCCACTTAGGTTTTAAGGATGAAAGGTTGGAACATGGGCAATCATTTCCTGGAGATGGTAATGGTAATTTTTCTGTTGGCAGGTAGAATTCGAACCTTAAATTTAAGGATGCTACCTATGCTGCTCAAGCAGCGGCTGAGTTTGCAGAATATGCAGGCCTAGCTGCCAGAGATGTTGTAGAACTTTCAAGGCAATACTGTGTTGATGATGGTGGTTCATGCCACATAGTTTCCAAGGATGAAAGGTTGGAACATGGACAATCATTTCCTTGAGATGGTAATGGGAATTTTTCTGTTGGAAGGCAGTATTGGAACATGAAATATAAGGATGCTACCTCTGCTGCTCAAGCAGCGGCTGAGTTTGGAGAAAATGAGAGCCTAGCTGCCAGAGCTGTTGGAGAACTTTCAAGGCAATATTGTGTTGATGATGGTGGTTCATACCACTTAGGTTTCAAGGATGAAAGGTTGGAACATGGGCAATCATTTCCTGGAGATGGTAATGTTAATTTTTCTGTTGGGAAGCAGAATTGGAACATGAAATTTAAGGATGCTACCTCTGCTGCTCAAGCAGCGGCTGAGTTTGCAGAATATGCAGGCCTAGCTGCCAAAGCTGTTGTAGAACTTTCAAGGCAATACTGTGTTGATGATGGTGGATCATGCCACATAGTTTTCAAGGATGAAAGGTTGGAACATGGGCAATCATTTCCTTGAGATGGTAATGGTAATTTTTCTGTTGGCAGGCAGTATTGGAACATGAAATGTAAGGATGCTACCTCTGCTGCTCAAGCAGCGGCTGAGTTTGGAGAAAATGAGAGCCTAGCTGCCAGAGCTGTTGGAGAACTTTCAAGGCAATATTGTGCTGATAATGGTGGTTCCTGCCACTTTGGTTTCAAGGATGAAAGGTTGGAACATTGGCAATCATTTCCTGGAGATGGTAATGTTAATTTTTCTGTTGGCAAGCAGAATTGGAACATGAAATTTAAGGATGCTACCTCTGCTGCTCAAGCAGCGGCTGAGTTTGTAGAATATGCAGGCCTACCTGCCAAAGCTGTTGTAGAACTTTCAAGGCAATACTGTGTTGATGATGGTGGTTCATGCCACTTAGGTTTCAAGGATGAAAGGTTGGAACATGGGCAATCATTTCCTGGAGAGGGTAGTGGTAATTTTTCTGTTGGCAGGCAGAATTGGAACATGTAATTTAAGGATGCTACCTCTGCTGCTCAAGCAACGGCTGAGTTTGCAGAACATGCAGGCCTAGCTGCCAGAGCTGTTGTAGAACTTTCAAGGCAATATTATGTTGATGATGGTGGTTAATGCCACTTAGGTTTCAAGGATGAAAGGTTGGAATATGGGCAATCATTTCCTGGAGATTGTAATGCTAATATTTCTATTGGCAAGCAGAATTGGAACATGAAATTTAAGGATGCTACCTCTGCTGCTCAAGTAGCGACTGAGTTTACAGAACATGCAACCTAGCTACCAGAGGTGTTGTAGAACTTTCAAGGCAATATTGTGTTGATAATGGTGGTTCATGCCACTTAGTTTTCAAGGATGAAAGGTTGGAACATGGGCAATCATTTCCTTGAGATGGTAATGGTAATATTTCTATTGTCAGGCAGAATTGGAACATGAAATTTAAGGATGCTACCTCTGCTGCTCAATCAGCGGCTAAGTTTGGAGAACATGCAAGTCTAGCTACCAGAGCAGTTTGAGAACTGTCAAGGCAATATTGTGTTGATGATGGTGGTACATGCCACTAAGGTTTCAAGGATGAAAGGTTGGAACATGGGCAAGCATTTCCTGGAGATGGTAATGGTAATTTTTCTATTGGCAGGTAGAATTGGAACATGAAATTTAAGGATGCTACCTCTGCTGCTCAAGTAGCGACTGAGTTTACAGAACATGCAAGCCTAGCTACCAGAGGTGTTGTAGAACTTTCAAGGCCATATTGTGTTGATAATGGTGGTTCATGCCCCTTAGTTTTCAAGGATGAAATGTTGGAACATGGGCAATCATTTCCTTGAGATGGTAACGGTAATATTTCTGTTGTCAGGTAGAATTGGAACATGAAATTTAAGGATGCTACCTCTGCTGCTCAATCAGCGGCAAATTTTGCAGAACATGCAAGCCTAGCTGCCAGAGCTGTTGTGGAACTTTCAAGGCAATATTGTGTTGATGATGGTGGTTCATGCCACTTAGGTTTCAAGGATGAAAGGCTGGAACATAGGCAATCATTTCCTGGAGATGGTAATGGTAATTTTGCTATTAGCAGGCAGAATTGGAACATGAAATTTAACGATGCTACCTCTGCTGCTCAAGTAGCGATTGAGTTTGCAGAACATGCAAGCCTAGCTCCCAGAGATGTTGTAGAACTTTCAAGGCAATATTGTGTTGATGATGGTGGTTCATGCCACTTAGTTTTCAAGGATGAAAGGTTGGAACATGGGCAATCATTTCCTTGAGATGGTAATGGTAATTTTTCTGTTGGCAGGCAGTATTGGAACATGAAATTTAAGGATGCTACCTCTGCTGCACAAGCAGCGGCTGAGTTTGGAGAACATGCAAGCCTAGCTGCCAGAGCTGTTTGAGAACTTTCAAGGCAATATTGTGTTGATGATGGTGGTACATGCCACTTAGGTTTCAAGGATGAAAGGTTGGAACATGGGCAATCATTTCCTGGAGATGGTAATGGTAATTTTTCTATTAGCAGTCTGAATTGGAACATGAAATTTAAGGATGCTACCTCTGCAGCTCAAGTTGCGACTGAGTTTGCAGAACATGCAAGCCTAGCTACTAGAGATGTTGTAGAACTTTCAAGGCAATATTGTGTTGATAATGGTGGTTCATGCCCCTTAGTTTTCAAGGATGAAATGTTGGAACATGGGCAATCATTTCCTTGAGATGGTAATGGTAATATTTCTGCTGTCAGGTAGAATTGGAACATGAAATTTAAGGATGCTACCTCTGCTGCTCAATCAGCGGCTAATTTTGTAGAACATGCAAGCCTAGCTGCCAGAGCTGTTGTGGAACTTACAAGGCAATATTATGTTGATGATGGTGGTTCATGCCACTTAGGTTTCAAGGATGAAAGGTTGGAACATGGGCAATCATTTCCTGGAGATTGTAATGCTAATTTTTCTATTGGCAAGCAGAATTGGAACATGAAATTTAAGGATGCTACCTCTGCTGCTCAAGTAGCGACTGAGTTTACAGAACATGCAACCTAGCTACCAGAGGTGTTGTAGAACTTTCAAGGCAATATTGTGTTGATAATGGTGGTTCATGCCACTTAGTTTTCAAGGATGAAAGGTTGGAACATGGGCAATCATTTCCTTGAGATGGTAATGGTAATATTTCTGTTGTCAGGCAGAATTGGAACATGAAATTTAAGGATGCTACCTCTGCTGCACAAGCTGCGGCTAAGTTTGGAGAACATGCAAGCCTAGCTACCCGAGCTGTTTGAGAACTTTCAAGGCAATATTGTGTTGATGATGGTGGTACATGCCACTAAGGTTTCAAGGATGAAAGGTTGGAACATGGGCAAGCATTTCCTGGAGATGGTAATGGTAATTTTTCTATTGGCAGGTAGAATTGGAACATGAAATTTAAGGATGCTACCTCTGCTGCTCAAGTAGCGACTGAGTTTACAGAACATGCAAGCCTAGCTACCAGAGGTGTTGTAGAACTTTCAAGGCAATATTGTGTTGATAATGGTGGTTCATGCCCCTTAGTTTTCAAGGATGAAATGTTGGAACATGGGAAATCATTTCCTTGAGATGGTAATGGCAATATTTATGTTGTCAGGTAGAATTGGAACATGAAATTTAAGGATGCTACCTCTGCTGCTCAATCAGCGGCTAATTTTGCAGAACATGCAAGCCTAGCTGCCAGAGCCGTTGTGGAACTTACAAGGCAATATTGTGTTGATGATGGTGGTTCATGCCACTTAGGTTTCAAGGATGAAAGGTTGGAACATGGGCAATCATTTCCTGGAGATGGTAATGGTAATTTTTCTATTAGCAGGCGGAATTGGAACAGGAAATTTAAGGATGCTACCTCGGCTGCTCAAGTAGCGATTGAGTTTGCAGAACATGCAAGCCTAGCTCCCAGAGCTGTTGTAGAACTTTCAAGGCAATATTGTGTTGATGATGGTGGTTCATGCCACTTAGTTTTCAAGGATGAAAGGTTGGAACATGGGCAATCATTTCCTTGAGATGGTAATGGTAATATTTCTGTTGTCAGGCAGAATTGGAACATGAAATTTAAGGATGCTACCTCTGCTGCACAAGCTGCGGCTAAGTTTAGAGAACATGCAAGCCTAGCTACCAGAGCTATTTGAGAACTTTCAAGGCAATATTGTGTTGATGATATTGGTACATGCCACTAAGGTTTCAAGGATGAAAGGTTGGAACATGGGCAAGCATTTCCTAGAGATGGTAATGGTAACTTTTCTATTGGCAGGTAGAATTGGAACATGAAATTTAAGGATGCTATCTCTTCTGCTCAAGTAGCGACTGAGTTTACAGAACATGCAAGCCTAGCTACCAGAGGTGTTGTAGAACTTTCAAGGCAATATTGTGTTGATAATGGTGGTTCATGCCACTTAGTTTTCAGGGATGAAATGTTGGAACATGGGCAATCATTTCCTTGAGATGGTAATGGTAATTTTTCTATTGGCAGGCAGTATTGGAACATGAAATTTAAGGATGCTACCTCTACTGCACAAGCAGCGGCTGCGTTTGGAGAACATGCAAGCCTTACTGCCAGAGCTGTTTGAGAACTTTCAAGGCAATAGTGTGTTGATGATGGTGGTACATGCCACTTAGGTTTCAAGGATGTAAGGTTAGAACATGGGCAAGCATTTCCTGGAGATGGTAATGGTAATTTTTCTATTGGCAGGCAGAATTGGAACAATAAATTTAAGGATGCTAGCTCTGCTGCTCAAGTAGCGACTGATTTTGCAGAACATGCAAACCTAGCTACCAGAGGTGTTGTAGAACTTTCAACGCAATATTGTATAGATAATGGTGGTTCATGCCACTTAGTTTTCAAGGATGAAAGGTTGGAACATGGCCAATCATTTCCTTGAGATGGTAATGGTAATATTTTTGTTGTCAGGCAGAATTGGAACATGAAATTTAAGGATGCTACCTCTGCTGCACAAGCAGCGGCTGAGTTTGGACAACATGCAAGCCTAGCTGCCAGAGCGGTTTGAGAACTTTCAAGGAAATATTGTGTTGATGATGGTGGTACATGCCACTTAGGTTTCAAGGATGAAAGGTTGGAACATGGGCAAGCATTTCCTGGAGATGGTAATGGTAATTTTTCTATTGGCAGGTAGAATTGGAACATGAAATTTAAGGATGCTACCATTGCTTCTCAAGTAGCGACTGAGTTTGCAGAACATGCAAGCCTAGCTACCAGAGGTGTTGTAGAACTTTCAAGGCAATATTGTGTTGATAATGGTGGTTCATGCCACTTAGTTTTCAAGGATGAAAGGTTGGAACATGGGCAATCATTTCCTTGAGATGGTAATGGTAATTTTTCTGTTGGCAGGCAGTATTGGAACATGAAATATAAGGATGCTACCTCTGCTGCTCAAGCAGCGACTGAGTTTGGAGAAAATGAGAGCCTAGCTGCCAGAGCTGTTGGAGAACTTTCAAGGCAATATTGTGTTGATGATGGTGGTTCATACCACTTAGGTTTCAAGGATGAAAGGTTGGAACATGGGCAATCATTTCCTGGAGATGGTAATGTTAATTTTTCTGTTGGGACGCAGAATTGGAACATGAAATTTAAGGATGCTACCTCTGCTGCTCAAGCAGCGGCTGAGTTTGCAGAATATGCAGGCCTAGCTGCCAAAGCTGTTGTAGAACTTTCAAGGCAATACTGTGTTGATGATGGTGGATCATGCCACATAGTTTTCAAGGATGAAAGGTTGGAACATGGGCAATCATTTCCTTGAGATGGTAATGGTAATTTTTCTGTTGGCAGGCAGTATTGGAACATGAAATGTAAGGATGCTACCTCTGCTGCTCAAGCAGCGGCTGAGTTTGGAGAAAATGAGAGCCTAGCTGCCAGAGCTGTTGGAGAACTTTCAAGGCAATATTGTGCTGATAATGGTGGTTCCTGCCACTTAGGTTTCAAGGATGAAAGGTTGGAACATTGGCAATCATTTCCTGGATATGGTAATGTTAATTTTTCTGTGGGGAAGCAGAATTGGAACATGAAATTTAAGGATGCTACCTCTGCTGCTCAAGCAGCGGCTGAGTTTGCAGAATATGCAGGCCTAGCTGCCAAAGCTGTTGTAGAACTTTCAAGGCAATACTGTGTTGATGATGGTGGTTCATGCCACTTAGGTTTCAAGGATGAAAGGTTGGAACATGGGCAATCATTTCCTGGAGAGGGTTGTGGTAATTTTTCTGTTGTCAGGCAGAATTGGAACATGAAATATAAGGATGCTACCTCTGCTGCTCAATCAGCGGCTAATTTTGCAGAACATGCAAGCCTAGCTGCCAGAGCTGTTGTGGAACTTTCAAGGCAATATTGTGTTGATGATGGTGGTTCATGCCACTTAGGTTTCAAGGATGAAAGGTTGGAACATGGGCAATCATTTCCTGGAGATGGTAATGGTAATTTTTCTATTAGCAGGCAGAATTGGAACATGAAATTTAACGATGCTACCTCTGCTGCTCAAGTAGCGATTGAGTTTACAGAACATGCAAGCCTAGCTCCCAGAGCTGTTGTAGAACTTTCAAGGCAATATTGTGTTGATGATGGTGGTTCATGCTACTTAGTTTTCAAGGATGAAAGGTTGGAACATGGGCAATCATTTCCTTGAGATGGTAATGGTAATTTTTCTGTTGGCAGGCAGTATTGGAAAATGAAATTTAAGGATGCTACCTCTGCTGCACAAGCAGCGGCTTAGTTTGGAGAACATGCAAGCCTAGCTGCCAGAGCTGTTTGAGAACTTTCAAGGCAATATTGTGTTGATGATGGTGGTACATGCCACTTAGGTTTCAAAGATGAAAGGTTGGAACATGGGCAATCATTTCCTGGAGATGGTAATGGTAATTTTTCTATTAGCAGTCTGAATTGGAACATGAAATTTAAGGATGCTACCTCTGCAGCTCAAGTTGTGACTGAGTTTGCAGAACATGCAAGCCTAGCTACTAGGGATGTTGTAGAACTTTCAAGGCAATATTGTGTTGATAATGGTGGTTCATGCCACTTAGTTTTCAAGGATGAAAGGTTGGAACATGGGCAATCATTTCCTTGAGATGGTAATGGTAATATTTCTGTTGTCAGGCAGAATTGGAACATGAAATTTAAGGATGCTACCTCTGCTGCTCAATCAGCGGCTAATTTTGCAGAACATGCAAGCCTAGCTGCCAGAGCTGTTGTGGAACTTTAAGGCAATATTGTGTTGATGATGATGGTTCATGCCACTTAGGTTTCAAGGATGAAAGGTTGGAACCTGGGCAATTATTTCCTGGAGATGGTAATGGTAATTTTTCTATTGGCAGGCAGAATTGGAACATGAAATTTAACGATGCTACCTTTGCTGCTCAAGTAGCGATTGAGTTTGCAGAACATGCAAGCCTAGCTCCCAGAGCTGTTGTAGAACTTTCAAGGCAATATTGTGTTGATGATGGTGGTTCATGCCACTTAGTTTTCAAGGATGAAAGGTTGGAACATGGGCAATCATTTCCTTGAGATGGTAATGGTAATTTTTCTGTTGGCAGACAGTATTGGAACATGAAATTTAAGGATGCTACCTCTGCTGCACAAGCAGCGGCTGAGTTTGGAGAACATGCAAGCCTAGCTGCCAGAGCTGTTTGAGAACTTTCAAGGCAATATTGTGTTTGATGATGGTGGTACATGCCACTTAGGTTTCAAGGATGAAAGGTTGGAACATGGGCAAGCATTTCCTGGAGATGGTAATGGTAATTTTTCTATTGGCAGGCAGAATTGGAACATGAAATTTAAGGATGCTACATCTGCTGCTCAAGCAGCGGCTGAGTTTGCAGAACATGCAAGCCTAGCTACCAGAGGTGTTGTAGAACTTTCAAGGCAATATTGTGTTGATAATGGTGGTTCATGCCACTTAGTTTTCAGGGATGAAATGTTGGAACATGGGCAATCATTTCCTTGAGATGGTAATGGTAATTTTTCTATTGGCAGGCAGTATTGGAACATGAAATTTAAGGATGCTACCTCTACTGCACAAGCAGCGGCTGCGTTTGGAGAACATGCAAGCCTTACTGCCAGAGCTGTTTGAGAACTTTCAAGGCAATAGTGTGTTGATGATGGTGGTACATGCCACTTAGGTTTCAAGGATGTAAGGTTAGAACATGGGCAAGCATTTCCTGGAGATGGTAATGGTAATTTTTCTATTGGCAGGCAGAATTGGAACAATAAATTTAAGGATGCTAGCTCTGCTGCTCAAGTAGCGACTGATTTTGCAGAACATGCAAACCTATCTACCAGAGGTGTTGTAGAACTTTCAACGCAATATTGTATAGATAATGGTGGTTCACGCCACTTAGTTTTCAAGGATGAAAGGTTGGAACATGGGCAATCATTTCCTTGAGATGGTAATGGTAATATTTCTGTTGTCAGGCAGAATTGGAACATGAAATTTAAGGATGCTACCTCTGCTGCACAAGCAGCGGCTGAGTTTGGACAACATGCAAGCCTAGCTGCCAGAGCGGTTTGAGAACTTTCAAGGGAATATTATGTTGATGATGGTGGTACATGCCACTTAGGTTTCAAGGATGAAAGGTTGGAACATGGGCAAGCATTTCCTGGAGATGGTAATGGTAATTTTTCTATTGGCAGGTAGAATTGGAACATGAAATTTAAGGATGCTACCATTGCTTCTCAAGTAGCGACTGAGTTTGCAGAACATGCAAGCCTAGCTACCAGAGGTGTTGTAGAACTTTCAAGGCAATATTGTGTTGATAATGGTGGTTCATGCCACTTAGTTTTCAAGGATGAAAGGTTGGAACATGGGCAATCATTTCCTTGAGATGGTAATGGTAATTTTTCTGTTGGCAGGCAGTATTGGAACATGAAATATAAGGATGCTACCTCTGCTGCTCAAGCAGCGACTGAGTTTGGAGAAAATGAGAGCCTAGCTGCCAGAGCTGTTGGAGAACTTTCAAGGCAATATTGTGTTGATGATGGTGGTTCATACCACTTAGGTTTCAAGGATGAAAGGTTGGAACATGGGCAATCATTTCCTGGAGATGGTAATGTTAATTTTTCTGTTGGGACGCAGAATTGGAACATGAAATTTAAGGATGCTACCTCTGCTGCTCAAGCAGCGGCTGAGTTTGCAGAATATGCAGGCCTAGCTGCCAAAGCTGTTGTAGAACTTTCAAGGCAATACTGTGTTGATGATGGTGGATCATGCCACATAGTTTTCAAGGATGAAAGGTTGGAACATGGGCAATCATTTCCTTGAGATGGTAATGGTAATTTTTCTGTTGGCAGGCAGTATTGGAACATGAAATGTAAGGATGCTACCTCTGCTGCTCAAGCAGCGGCTGAGTTTGGAGAAAATGAGAGCCTAGCTGCCAGAGCTGTTGGAGAACTTTCAAGGCAATATTGTGCTGATAATGGTGGTTCCTGCCACTTAGGTTTCAAGGATGAAAGGTTGGAACATTGGCAATCATTTCCTGGAGATGGTAATGTTAATTTTTCTGTGGGGAAGCAGAATTGGAACATGAAATTTAAGGATGCTACCTCTGCTGCTCAAGCAGCGGCTGAGTTTGCAGAATATGCAGGCCTAGCTGCCAAAGCTGTTGTAGAACTTTCAAGGCAATACTGTGTTGATGATGGTGGTTCATGCCACTTAGGTTTCAAGGATGAAAGGTTGGAACATGGGCAATCATTTCCTGGAGAGGGTTGTGGTAATTTTTCTGTTGTCAGGCAGAATTGGAACATGAAATATAAGGATGCTACCTCTGCTGCTCAATCAGCGGCTAATTTTGCAGAACATGCAAGCCTAGCTGCCAGAGCTGTTGTGGAACTTTCAAGGCAATATTGTGTTGATGATGGTGGTTCATGCCACTTAGGTTTCAAGGATGAAAGGTTGGAACATGGGCAATCATTTCCTGGAGATGGTAATGGTAATTTTTCTATTAGCAGGCAGAATTGGAACATGAAATTTAACGATGCTACCTCTGCTGCTCAAGTAGCGATTGAGTTTACAGAACATGCAAGCCTAGCTCCCAGAGCTGTTGTAGAACTTTCAAGGCAATATTGTGTTGATGATGGTGGTTCATGCTACTTAGTTTTCAAGGATGAAAGGTTGGAACATGGGCAATCATTTCCTTGAGATGGTAATGGTAATTTTTCTGTTGGCAGGCAGTATTGGAAAATGAAATTTAAGGATGCTACCTCTGCTGCACAAGCAGCGGCTTAGTTTGGAGAACATGCAAGCCTAGCTGCCAGAGCTGTTTGAGAACTTTCAAGGCAATATTGTGTTGATGATGGTGGTACATGCCACTTAGGTTTCAAAGATGAAAGGTTGGAACATGGGCAATCATTTCCTGGAGATGGTAATGGTAATTTTTCTATTAGCAGTCTGAATTGGAACATGAAATTTAAGGATGCTACCTCTGCAGCTCAAGTTGTGACTGAGTTTGCAGAACATGCAAGCCTAGCTACTTGGGATGTTGTAGAACTTTCAAGGCAATATTGTGTTGATAATGGTGGTTCATGCCACTTAGTTTTCAAGGATGAAAGGTTGGAACATGGGCAATCATTTCCTTGAGATGGTAATGGTAATATTTCTGTTGTCAGGCAGAATTGGAACATGAAATTTAAGGATGCTACCTCTGCTGCTCAATCAGCGGCTAATTTTGCAGAACATGCAAGCCTAGCTGCCAGAGCTGTTGTGGAACTTTAAGGCAATATTGTGTTGATGATGATGGTTCATGCCACTTAGGTTTCAAGGATGAAAGGTTGGAACCTGGGCAATTATTTCCTGGAGATGGTAATGGTAATTTTTCTATTGGCAGGCAGAATTGGAACATGAAATTTAACGATGCTACCTTTGCTGCTCAAGTAGCGATTGAGTTTGCAGAACATGCAAGCCTAGCTCCCAGAGCTGTTGTAGAACTTTCAAGGCAATATTGTGTTGATGATAGTGGTCCATGCCACTTAGTTTTCAAGGATGAAAGGTTGGAACATGGGCAATCATTTCCTTGAGATGGTAATGGTAATTTTTCTGTTGGCAGACAGTATTGGAACATGAAATTTAAGGATGCTACCTCTGCTGCACAAGCAGCGGCTGAGTTTGGAGAACATGCAAGCCTAGCTGCCAGAGCTGTTTGAGAACTTTCAAGGCAATATTGTGTTTATGATGGTGGTACATGCCACTTAGGTTTCAAGGATGAAAGGTGGGAACATGGGCAAGCATTTCCTGGAGATGGTAATGGTAATTTTTCTATTGGCAGGCAGAATTGGAACATGAAATTTAAGGATGCTACATCTGCTGCTCAAGCAGCGGCTGAGTTTGCAGAACATGCAAGCCTAGCTACCAGAGGTGTTGTAGAACTTTCAAGGCAATATTGTGTTGATAATGGTGGTTCATGCCACTTAGTTTTCAGGGATGAAATGTTGGAACATGGGCAATCATTTCCTTGAGATGGTAATGGTAATTTTTCTATTGGCAGGCAGTATTGGAACATGAAATTTAAGGATGCTACCTCTACTGCACAAGCAGCGGCTGCGTTTGGAGAACATGCAAGCCTTACTGCCAGAGCTGTTTGAGAACTTTCAAGGCAATAGTGTGTTGATGATGGTGGTACATGCCACTTAGGTTTCAAGGATGTAAGGTTAGAACATGGGCAAGCATTTCCTGGAGATGGTAATGGTAATTTTTCTATTGGCAGGCAGAATTGGAACAATAAATTTAAGGATGCTAGCTCTGCTGCTCAAGTAGCGACTGATTTTGCAGAACATGCAAACCTATCTACCAGAGGTGTTGTAGAACTTTCAACGCAATATTGTATAGATAATGGTGGTTCACGCCACTTAGTTTTCAAGGATGAAAGGTTGGAACATGGGCAATCATTTCCTTGAGATGGTAATGGTAATATTTCTGTTGTCAGGCAGAATTGGAACATGAAATTTAAGGATGCTACCTCTGCTGCACAAGCAGCGGCTGAGTTTGGACAACATGCAAGCCTAGCTGCCAGAGCGGTTTGAGAACTTTCAAGGGAATATTATGTTGATGATGGTGGTACATGCCACTTAGGTTTCAAGGATGAAAGGTTGGAACATGGGCAAGCATTTCCTGGAGATGGTAATGGTAATTTTTCTATTGGCAGGTAGAATTGGAACATGAAATTTAAGGATGCTACCATTGCTTCTCATGTAGCGACTGAGTTTGCAGAACATGCAAGCCTAGCTACCAGAGGTGTTGTAGAACTTTCAAGGCAATATTGTGTTGATAATGGTGGTTCATGCCACTTAGTTTTCAAGGATGAAAGGTTGGAACATGGGCAATCATTTCCTTGAGATGGTAATGGTAATTTTTCTGTTGGCAGGCAGTATTGGAACATGAAATATAAGGATGCTACCTCTGCTGCTCAAGCAGCGACTGAGTTTGGAGAAAATGAGAGCCTAGCTGCCAGAGCTGTTGGAGAACTTTCAAGGCAATATTGTGTTGATGATGGTGGTTCATACCACTTAGGTTTCAAGGATGAAAGGTTGGAACATGGGCAATCATTTCCTGGAGATGGTAATGTTAATTTTTCTGTTGGGACGCAGAATTGGAACATGAAATTTAAGGATGCTACCTCTGCTGCTCAAGCAGCGGCTGAGTTTGCAGAATATGCAGGCCTAGCTGCCAAAGCTGTTGTAGAACTTTCAAGGCAATACTGTGTTGATGATGGTGGATCATGCCACATAGTTTTCAAGGATGAAAGGTTGGAACATGGGCAATCATTTCCTTGAGATGGTAATGGTAATTTTTCTGTTGGCAGGCAGTATTGGAACATGAAATGTAAGGATGCTACCTCTGCTGCTCAAGCAGCGGCTGAGTTTGGAGAAAATGAGAGCCTAGCTGCCAGAGCTGTTGGAGAACTTTCAAGGCAATATTGTGCTGATAATGGTGGTTCCTGCCACTTAGGTTTCAAGGATGAAAGGTTGGAACATTGGCAATCATTTCCTGGAGATGGTAATGTTAATTTTTCTGTGGGGAAGCAGAATTGGAACATGAAATTTAAGGATGCTACCTCTGCTGCTCAAGCAGCGGCTGAGTTTGCAGAATATGCAGGCCTAGCTGCCAAAGCTGTTGTAGAACTTTCAAGGCAATACTGTGTTGATGATGGTGGTTCATGCCACTTAGGTTTCAAGGATGAAAGGTTGGAACATGGGCAATCATTTCCTGGAGAGGGTTGTGGTAATTTTTCTGTTGTCAGGCAGAATTGGAACATGAAATATAAGGATGCTACCTCTGCTGCTCAATCAGCGGCTAATTTTGCAGAACATGCAAGCCTAGCTGCCAGAGCTGTTGTGGAACTTTCAAGGCAATATTGTGTTGATGATGGTGGTTCATGCCACTTAGGTTTCAAGGATGAAAGGTTGGAACATGGGCAATCATTTCCTGGAGATGGTAATGGTAATTTTTCTATTAGCAGGCAGAATTGGAACATGAAATTTAACGATGCTACCTCTGCTGCTCAAGTAGCGATTGAGTTTACAGAACATGCAAGCCTAGCTCCCAGAGCTGTTGTAGAACTTTCAAGGCAATATTGTGTTGATGATGGTGGTTCATGCTACTTAGTTTTCAAGGATGAAAGGTTGGAACATGGGCAATCATTTCCTTGAGATGGTAATGGTAATTTTTCTGTTGGCAGGCAGTATTGGAAAATGAAATTTAAGGATGCTACCTCTGCTGCACAAGCAGCGGCTTAGTTTGGAGAACATGCAAGCCTAGCTGCCAGAGCTGTTTGAGAACTTTCAAGGCAATATTGTGTTGATGATGGTGGTACATGCCACTTAGGTTTCAAAGATGAAAGGTTGGAACATGGGCAATCATTTCCTGGAGATGGTAATGGTAATTTTTCTATTAGCAGTCTGAATTGGAACATGAAATTTAAGGATGCTACCTCTGCAGCTCAAGTTGTGACTGAGTTTGCAGAACATGCAAGCCTAGCTACTTGGGATGTTGTAGAACTTTCAAGGCAATATTGTGTTGATAATGGTGGTTCATGCCACTTAGTTTTCAAGGATGAATGGTTGGAACATGGGCAATCATTTCCTTGAGATGGTAATGGTAATATTTCTGTTGTCAGGCAGAATTGGAACATGAAATTTAAGGATGCTACCTCTGCTGCTCAATCAGCGACTAATTTTGCAGAACATGCAAGCCTAGCTGCCAGAGCTGTTGTGGAACTTTAAGGCAATATTGTGTTGATGATGATGGTTCATGCCACTTAGGTTTCAAGGATGAAAGGTTGGAACCTGGGCAATTATTTCCTGGAGATGGTAATGGTAATTTTTCTATTGGCAGGCAGAATTGGAACATGAAATTTAACGATGCTACCTTTGCTGCTCAAGTAGCGATTGAGTTTGCAGAACATGCAAGCCTAGCTCCCAGAGCTGTTGTAGAACTTTCAAGGCAATATTGTGTTGATGATAGTGGTCCATGCCACTTAGTTTTCAAGGATGAAAGGTTGGAACATGGGCAATCATTTCCTTGAGATGGTAATGGTAATTTTTCTGTTGGCAGACAGTATTGGAACATGAAATTTAAGGATGCTACCTCTGCTGCACAAGCAGCGGCTGAGTTTGGAGAACATGCAAGCCTAGCTGCCAGAGCTGTTTGAGAACTTTCAAGGCAATTTTTGTGTTTATGATGGTGGTACATGCCACTTAGGTTTCAAGGATGAAAGGTTGGAACATGGGCAAGCATTTCCTGGAGATGGTAATGGTAATTTTTCTATTGGCAGGCAGAATTGGAACATGAAATTTAAGGATGTTACATCTGCTGCTCAAGCAGCGGCTGAGTTTGCAGAACATGCAAGCATAGCTGCCAGAGCTGTTGTGGAACTTTCAAGGCAATATTGTGTTGATGATGGTGGTTCATGCCACTTAGGTTTCAAGGATGAAAGGTTGGAACATGGGCAATCATTTCCTAGAGATGGTAATGGTAATTTTTCTGTTGGCAGGTAGAATTGGAACATGATATTTAAGGATGCTACCTATGCTGCTCAAGCAGCGGCTGAGTTTGCAAAATATACAGGCCTAGCTGCCAGAGATGTTGTTGAAATTTCAAGGCAATACTGTGCTGATGATGGTGGTTCATGTCACTAAGGTTTCAAGGATGAAAGCTTGGAACATGGGCAATCATTTCCTGGAGATGGTAATGGTAATTTTTTTGCTGGCAGGTAGTATTGGAACATGAAATTTAAGGATGCTACCGCTGCTGCACAAGCAGCGGCTGAGTTTGGAGAACATGCAAGCCTAGCTGCCAGAGCTGTTTGAGAACTTTCAAGGCAATATTGTGTTGATGATGGTGGTACATGCCACTTAGGTTTCAAGGATGAAAGGTTGGAACATGGGCAAGCATTTCCTGGAGATGGTAATGGTAATTTTTCTATTGGCAGGCAGAATTGGAACATGAAATTTAAGGATGCTACATCTGCTGCTCAAGCAGCGGCTGAGTATGCAGAACATGCAAGCCTAGCTGCCAGAGCTGTTGTAGAACTTTCAAGGAAATATTGTGTTAATGATGATGGTTCATGCCACTTAGGTTTCAAGGATGAAAGGTTGGAACATGGGCAATCATTTCCTGGAGATGGTAATGGTAATTTTTCTGTTGGCAGGTAGAATTGGAACATGAAATTTAAGGATGCTACCTATGCTGCTCAAGCAGCGGCTGAGTTTGCAAAATATACAGGCCTAACTGCCAGAGATGTTGTAGAACTTTCAAGGCAATACTGTGTTGATGGTGGTGGTTCATGTCACTAAGGTTTCAAGGTTGAAAGCTTGGAACATGGGCAATCATTTCCTGGAGATGGTAATGATAATCTTTTTTTTGGCAGGTAGAATTGGAACATGAAATGTAAGGATGCTACCTCTGCTGCTCAAGCAACGGCTGAGTTTGGAGAAAATGCAAGCCTAGCTACCAGAGCTGTTGGAGAACTTTCAAGGCAATATTGTGTTGATGATGGTGGTTCATGCCACTTAGGTTTCAAGGATCAAAGGTTGGAACATGGGCAATCATTTCCTGGAGATGGTAATGTTAATTTTTCTGTTGGCAAGCAGAATTGGAACATGAAATTTAAGGATGCTACCTCTGCTGCTCAAGAAGCGGCTGAGTTTGCAGAATATGCAGGCCTAGCTGCCAGAGGCGTTGTAGAACTTTCAAGGCAATACTATGTTGATGATGGTGGTTCATGCCACATAGCATTCAAGGATGAAAGGTTGGAACATGGGAAATCATTTCCTTGAGATGGTAATGGTAATTTTTCTGTTGGCAGGAAGAATTGGAACATGAAATTTAAGGATGCTACCCCTGCTGCTCAATTAGCGACTGAGTTTGCAGAACATGCAGGCCTAACTGCCAGAGCTGTTGTAGAACTTTCATGGCAATATTGTGTTGATGATGGTGGTTCATGCCACTTAGGTTTCAAGGATGAAAGGTTGGAACATGGGCAATCATTTCTTGGAGATGGTAATGGTAATTTTTCTGTTGGCAGGTAGAATTGGAACATGAAATTTAAGGATGCTACCTCTGCTGCTCAAGCAGCGGCTGTGTTTACAGAACATGCAGGCCTAACTGCCAGAGCTGTTGTCGAACTTTCAAGGTAATACTGTGTTGATGATGGTAGTTCATGCCACTTAGGTTTCAAGGATGAAAGGTTGGAACATGGGCAATCATTTCCTAGAGATGGTAATGGTAATTTTTCTGTTGGCAGGTAGAATTGGAACATGAAATTTAAGGATGCTACCTATGCTGCTCAAGCAGCGGCTGAGTTTGCAAAATATACAGGCCTAGCTGTCAGAGATGTTATAGAAATTTCAAGGCAATACTGTGCTGATGATGGTGGTTCATGTCACTAAGGTTTCAAGGATGAAAGCTTGGAACATGGGCAATCATTTCCTGGAGATGGTAATGGTAATTTTTTTGTTGGCAGGTAGTATTGGAAAATGAAATTTAAGGATGCTACCGCTGCTGCACAAGCAGCGGCTGAGTTTGGAGAACATGCAAGCCTAGCTGCCAGAGCTGTTTGAGAACTTTCAAGGCAATATTGTGTTGATGATGGTGGTACAGGCCACTTAGGTTTCAAGGATGAAAGGTTGGAACATGGGCAAGCATTTCCTGGAGATGGTAATGGTAATTTTTCTATTGGCAGGCAGAATTGGAACATGAAATTTAAGGTTGCTACATCTGCTGCTCAAGCAGCGGCTGAGTATGCAGAACATGCAAGCCTAGCTGCCAGAGCTGTTGTAGAACTTTCAAGGCAATATTGTGTTGATGATGTTGGTTCACGCCACTTAGGTTTCAAGGATGAAAGGTTGGAACATGGGCAATCATTTCCTGGAGATGGTAATGGTAATTTTTCTGTTGGCAGGTAGAATTGGAACATGAAATTTAAGGATGCTACCTATGCTGCTCAAGCAGCGGCTGAGTTTGCAAAATATACAGGCCTAACTGCCAGAGATGTTGTAGAACTTTCAAGGCAATACTGTGTTGATGGTGGTGGTTCATGTCACTAAGGTTTCAAGGTTGAAAGCTTGGAACATGGGCAATCATTTCCTGGAGATGGTAATGATAATCTTTTTTTTGGCAGGTAGAATTGGAACATGAAATGTAAGGATGCTACCTCTGCTGCTCAAGCAGCGGCTGAGTTTGGAGAAAATGCAAGCCTAGCTACCAGAGCTGTTGGAGAACTTTCAAGGCAATATTGTGTTGATGATGGTGGTTCATGCCACTTAGGTTTCAAGGATCAAAGGTTGGAACATGGGCAATCATTTCCTGGAGATGGTAATGTTAATTTTTCTGTTGGCAAGCAGAATTGGAACATGAAATTTAAGGATGCTACCTCTGCTGCTCAAGAAGCGGCTGAGTTTGCAGAATATGCAGGCCTAGCTGCCAGAGGCGTTGTAGAACTTTCAAGGCAATACTATGTTGATGATGGTGGTTCATGCCACATAGCATTCAAGGATGAAAGGTTGGAACATGGGAAATCATTTCCTTGAGATGGTAATGGTAATTTTTCTGTTGGCAGGAAGAATTGGAACATGAAATTTAAGGATGCTACCCCTGCTGCTCAATTAGCGACTGAGTTTGCAGAACATGCAGGCCTAACTGCCAGAGCTGTTGTAGAACTTTCATGGCAATATTGTGTTGATGATGGTGGTTCATGCCACTTAGGTTTCAAGGATGAAAGGTTGGAACATGGGCAATCATTTCTTGGAGATGGTAATGGTAATTTTTCTGTTGGCAGGTAGAATTGGAACATGAAATTTAAGGATGCTACCTCTGCTGCTCAAGCAGCGGCTGTGTTTACAGAACATGCAGGCCTAACTGCCAGAGCTGTTGTCGAACTTTCAAGGTAATACTGTGTTGATGATGGTAGTTCATGCCACTTAGGTTTCAAGGATGAAAGGTTGGAACATGGGCAATCATTTCCTAGAGATGGTAATGGTAATTTTTCTGTTGGCAGGTAGAATTGGAACATGAAATTTAAGGATGCTACCTATGCTGCTCAAGCAGCGGCTGAGTTTGCAAAATATACAAGCCTAGCTGTCAGAGATGTTATAGAAATTTCAAGGCAATACTGTGCTGATGATGGTGGTTCATGTCACTAAGGTTTCAAGGATGAAAGCTTGGAACATGGGCAATCATTTCCTGGAGATGGTAATGGTAATTTTTTTGTTGGCAGGTAGTATTGGAAAATGAAATTTAAGGATGCTACCGCTGCTGCACAAGCAGCGGCTGAGTTTGGAGAACATGCAAGCCTAGCTGCCAGAGCTGTTTGAGAACTTTCAAGGCAATATTGTGTTGATGATGGTGGTACAGGCCACTTAGGTTTCAAGGATGAAAGGTTGGAACATGGGCAAGCATTTCCTGGAGATGGTAATGGTAATTTTTCTATTGGCAGGCAGAATTGGAACATGAAATTTAAGGTTGCTACATCTGCTGCTCAAGCAGCGGCTGAGTATGCAGAACATGCAAGCCTAGCTGCCAGAGCTGTAGTGGAACTTTCAAGGCAATATTGTGTTGATGATGTTGGTTCACGCCACTTAGGTTTCAAGGATGAAAGGTTGGAACATGGGCAATCATTTCCTGGAGATGGTAATGGTAATTTTTCTGTTGGCAGGTAGAATTGGAACATGAAATTTAAGGATGCTACCTATGCTGCTCAACCAGCGGCTGAGTTTGCAAAATATACAGGCCTAACTGCCAGAGATGTTGTAGAACTTTCAAGGCAATACTGTGTTGATGGTGGTGGTTCATGTCACTAAGGTTTCAAGGTTGAAAGCTTGGAACATGGGCAATCATTTCCTGGAGATGGTAATGATAATCTTTTTTTTGGCAGGTAGAATTGGAACATGAAATGTAAGGATGCTACCTCTGCTGCTCAAGCAGCGGCTGAGTTTGGAGAACATGCAAGCCTAGCTGCCAGAGCTGTTTGAGAACTTTCAAGGGAATATTGTGTTGATGATGGTGGTTCATGCCACTTAGGTTTCAAGGATCAAAGGTTGGAACATGGGCAATCATTTCCTGGAGATGGTAATGTTAATTTTTCTGTTGGCAAGCAGAATTGGAACATGAAATTTAAGGATGCTACCTCTGCTGCTCAAGAAGCGGCTGAGTTTGCAGAATATGCAGGCCTAGCTGCCAGAGGCGTTGTAGAACTTTCAAGGCAATACTATGTTGATGATGGTGGTTCATGCCACATAGCATTCAAGGATGAAAGGTTGGAACATGGGAAATCATTTCCTTGAGATGGTAATGGTAATTTTTCTGTTGGCAGGAAGAATTGGAACATGAAATTTAAGGATGCTACCCCTGCTGCTCAATTAGCGACTGAGTTTGCAGAACATGCAGGCCTAACTGCCAGAGCTGTTGTAGAACTTTCATGGCAATATTGTGTTGATGATGGTGGTTCATGCCACTTAGGTTTCAAGGATGAAAGGTTGGAACATGGGCAATCATTTCTTGGAGATGGTAATGGTAATTTTTCTGTTGGCAGGTAGAATTGGAACATGAAATTTAAGGATGCTACCTCTGCTGCTCAAGCAGCGGCTGTGTTTACAGAACATGCAGGCCTAACTGCCAGAGCTGTTGTCGAACTTTCAAGGTAATACTGTGTTGATGATGGTAGTTCATGCCACTTAGGTTTCAAGGATGAAAGGTTGGAACATGGGCAATCATTTCCTAGAGATGGTAATGGTAATTTTTCTGTTGGCAGGTAGAATTGGAACATGAAATTTAAGGATGCTACCTATGCTGCTCAAGCAGCGGCTGAGTTTGCAAAATATACAGGCCTAGCTGCCAGAGATGTTATAGAAATTTCAAGGCAATACTGTGCTGATGATGGTGGTTCATGTCACTAAGGTTTTAAGGATGAAAGCTTGGAACATGGGCAATCATTTCCTGGAGATGGTAATGGTAATTTTTTTTGTTGGCAGGTAGTATTGGAACATGAAATTTAAGGATGCTACCGCTGCTGCACAAGCAGCGGCTGAGTTTGGAGAACATGCAAGCCTAGCTGCCAGAGCTGTTTGAGAACTTTCAAGGCAATATTGTGTTGATGATGGTGGTACATGCCACTTAGGTTTCAAGGATGAAAGGTTGGAACATGGGCAAGCATTTCCTGGAGATGGTAATGGTAATTTTTCTATTGGCAGGCAGAATTGGAACATGAAATTTAAGGTTGCTACATCTGCTGCTCAAGCAGCGGCTGAGTATGCAGAACATGCAAGCCTAGCTGCCAGAGCTGTAGTGGAACTTTCAAGGCAATATTGTGTTGATGATGGTGGTTCATGCCACTTAGGTTTCAAGGATGAAAGGTTGGAACATGGGCAATCATTTCCTGGAGATGGTAATGGTAATTTTTCTGTTGGCAGGTAGAATTGGAACATGAAATGTAAGGATGCTACCTCTGCTGCTCAAGCAGCGGCTGAGTTTGGAGAAAATGCAAGCCTAGCTACCAGAGCTGTTGGAGAACTTTCAAGGCAATATTGTGTTGATGATGGTGGTTCATGCCACTTAGGTTTCAAGGATGAAAGGTTGGAACATGGGCAATTATTTCCTGGAGATGATAATGGTAATTTTTCTATTGGCAGGTAGAATTGGAACATGAAATTTAACGATGCTACCTCTGCTGCTCAAGTAGCGATTGAGTTTGCAGAACATGCAAGCCTAGCTCCCAGAGCTGTTGTAGAACTTTCAAGGCAATATTGTGTTGATGATGGTGGTTCATGCCACTTAGTTTTCAACGATGAAAGGTTGGAACATGGGCAATCATTTCCTTGAGATGGTAATGGTAATTTTTCTGTTGGCAGGCAGTATTGGAACATGAAATTTAAGGATGCTACCTCTGCTGCACAAGCAGCGGCTGAGTTTGGAGAACATGCAAGCCTAGCTGCCAGAGCTGTTTGAGAACTTTCAAGGCAATATTGTGTTGTTGATGGTGGTACATGCCACTTAGGTTTCAACGATGAAAGGTTGGAACATGGGCAAGCATTTCCTAGAGATGGTAATGGTAATTTTTCTATTGGCAGGCAGAATTGGAACATGAAATTTAAGGATGCTACATCTGCTGCTCAAGCAGCGGCTGAGTTTGCAGAACATGCAAGCCTAGCTGCCAGAGCTGTTGTGGAACTTTCAAGGCAATATTGTGTTGATGATGGTGGTTCATGCCACTTAGGTTTCAAGGATGAAAGGTTGGAACATGGGCAATCATTTCCTGGAGATGGTAATGGTAATTTTTCTGTTGGCAGGTAGAATTGGAACATGAAATTTAAGGATGCTACCTATGCTGCTCAAGCAGCGGCTGAGTTTGCAGAATATGCAGGCCTAGCTGCCAGAGATGTTGTAGAACTTTCAAGGCAATACTGTGTTGATGATGGTGGTTCATGTCACTAAGGTTTCAAGGATGAAAGGTTGGAACATGGGCAATCATTTCCTGGAGATGGTAATGATAATCTTTTTGTTGGCAGGTAGAATTGGAACATGAAATGTAAGGATGCTACCTCTGCTGCTCAAGCAGCGGCTGAGTTTGGAGAAAATGCAAGCCTAGCTGCCAGAGCTGTTGGAGAACTTTCAAGGCAATATTGTGTTGATGATGGTGGTTCATGCCACTTAGGTTTCAAGGATGAAAGGTTGGAACATGGGCAATCATTTCCTGGAGATGGTAATGGTAATTTTTCTGTTGGCAGGCAGTATTGGAACATGAAATTTAAGGATGCTACCTCTGCTGCACAAGCAGCGGCTGAGTTTGGAGAACATGCAAGCCTAGCTGCCAGAGCTGTTTGAGAACTTTCAAGGCAATATTGTGTTGTTGATGGTGGTACATGCCACTTAGGTTTCAACGATGAAAGGTTGGAACATGGGCAAGCATTTCCTAGAGATGGTAATGGTAATTTTTCTATTGGTAGGCAGAATTGGAACATGAAATTTAAGGATGCTACATCTGCTGCTCAAGCAGCGGCTGAGTTTGCAGAACATGCAAGCCTAGCTGCCAGAGCTGTTGTGGAACTTTCAAGGCAATATTGTGTTGATGATGGTGGTTCATGCCACTTAGGTTTCAAGGATGAAAGGTTGGAACATGGGCAATCATTTCCTGGAGATGGTAATGGTAATTTTTCTGTTGGCAGGTAGAATTGGAACATGAAATTTAAGGATGCTACCTATGCTGCTCAAGCAGCGGCTGAGTTTGCAGAATATGCAGGCCTAGCTGCCAGAGATGTTGTAGAACTTTCAAGGCAATACTGTGTTGATGATGGTGGTTCATGTCACTAAGGTTTCAAGGATGAAAGGTTGGAACATGGGCAATCATTTCCTGGAGATGGTAATGATAATCTTTTTGTTGGCAGGTAGAATTGGAACATGAAATGTAAGGATGCTACCTCTGCTGCTCAAGCAGCGGCTGAGTTTGGAGAAAATGCAAGCCTAGCTACCAGAGCTGTTGGAGAACTTTCAAGGCAATATTGTGTTGATGATGGTGGTTCATGCCACTTAGTTTTCAAGGATGAAAGGTTGGAACATGGGCAATCATTTCCTTGAGATGGTAATGGTAATTTTTCTGTTGGCAGGCAGTATTGGAACATGAAATTTAAGGATGCTACCTCTGCTGCACAAGCAGCGGCTGAGTTTGGAGAACATGCAAGCCTAGCTGCCAGAGCTGTTTGAGAACTTTCATGGCAATATTGTGTTGATGATGGTGGTACATGCCACTTAGGTTTCAACGATGAAAGGTTGGAACATGGGCAAGCATTTCCTAGAGATGGTAATGGTAATTTTTCTATTGGCAGGCAGAATTGGAACATGAAATTTAAGAATGCTACATCTGCTGCTCAAGCAGCGGCTGAGTTTGCAGAACATGCAAGCCTAGCTGCCAGAGCTGTTGTGGAACTTTCAAGGAAATATTGTGTTGATGATGGTGGTTCATGCCACTTAGGTTTCAAGGATGAAAGGTTGGAACATGGGCAATCATTTCCTGGAGATGGTAATGGTAATTTTTCTGTTGGCAGGTAGAATTGGAACATGAAATTTAAGGATGCTACCTATGCTGCTCAAGCAGCGGCTGAGTTTGCAAAATATGCAAGCCTAGCTGCCAGAGCTGTTGTAGAACTTTCAAGGCAATATTGTATTGATGATGGTGGTTCATGCCACTAAGGTTTCAAGGATGAAAGGTTGGAACATGGGCAATCATTTCCTGGAGATGGTAATGATAATCTTTTTGTTGGCAGGTAGAATTGGAACATGAAATGTAAGGATGCTACCTCTGCTGCTCAAGCAGCGGCTGAGTTTGGAGAAAATGCAAGCCTAGCTACCAGAGCTGTTGGAGAACTTTCAAGGCAATATTGTGTTGATGATGGTGGTTCATGCCACTTAGGTTTCAAGGATGAAAGGTTGGAACATGGGCAATCATTTCCTGGAGATGGTAATGTTAATTTTTCTGTTGGCAAGCAGAATTGGAACATGAAATTTAAGGATGCTACCTCTGCTGCTCAAGAAGCGGCTGAGTTTGCAGAATATGCAGGCCTAGCTGCCAGAGGCGTTGTAGAACTTTCAAGGCAATACTATGTTGATGATGGTGGTTCATGCCACATAGCATTCAAGGATGAAAGGTTGGAACATGGGAAATCATTTCCTTGAGATGGTAATGGTAATTTTACTGTTGGCAGGTAGAATTGGAACATGAAATTTAAGGATGCTACCTCTGCTGCTCAATTAGCGACTGAGTTTGCAGAACATGCAGGCCTAGCTGCCAGAGCTGTTGTAGAACTTTCATGGCAATATTGTGTTGATGATGGTGGTTCATGCCACTTAGGTTTCAAGGATGAAAGGTTGGAACATGGGCAATCATTTCTTGGAGATGGTAATGGTAATTTTTCTGTTGGCAGGTAGAATTGGAACATGAAATTTAAGGATGCTACCTCTGCTGCTCAAGCAGCGGCTGCGTTTACAGAACATGCAGGCCTAGCTGCCAGAGCTGTTGTCGAACTTTCAAGGTAATACTGTGTTGATGATGGTGGTTCATGCCACATAGGTTTCAAGGATGAAAGGTTGGAACGTGGGCAATCATTTCCTGGAGATGGTAGTGGTAATTTTTCTGTTGGCAGGCAGAATTGGAACATGTAATTTAAGGATGCTACATCTGCTGCTCAAGCAGCGACTAGTTTTGCAGAACATGCAAGCCTAGCTGCTATAGCTGTTGTAGAACTTTCAAGGCAATATTGTGTTGATGATGGTGGTTCATGCCACTTAGGTTTCAAGGATGAAAGGTTGGAACATGGGCAATCATTTCCTGGAGATGGTAATGGTAATTTTTCTGTTGGCAGACAGAATTGGAACATGAAATTTAAGGATGCTACCTATGCTGCTCAAGCAGCGGCTGAGTTTGTAGAATATGCAGGCCTAGCTGCCAGAGATGTTGTAGAACTTTCAAGGCAATACTGTGTTGATGATGGTGGTTCATGCCACATAGTTTTCAAGGATGAAAGGTTGGAACATGGATAATCATTTCCTTGAGATGGTAATGGTAATTTTTCTATTTCCAGGCAATATTGGAACATGAAATGTAAGGATGCTACCTCTGCTGCTCAAGTAACGGCTAAGTTTGGAGAAAATGCAAGCCTAGCTGCCAGAGCTGTTGGAGAACTTTCAAGGCAATATTGTGTTGATGATGGTGGTTCATGCCACTTAGGTTTCAAGGATGAAAGGTTGGAACATGGGCAATCATTTACTGGAGATTGTAATGTTAATTTTTCTGTTGGCAAGCAGAATTGGAACATGAAATTGAAGGATGCTACCTCTGCTGCTCAAGCAGCGGCTGAGTTTGTAGAATATGCAGGCCTAGCTGCCAGAGCTGTTGTAGAACTTTCAAGGCAATACTGTGTTGATGATGGTGGTTCATGCCACATAGTTTTCAAGGATGAAAGGTTGGAACATGGGAAATCATTTCCTTGAGATGGTAATGGTAATTTTTCTGTTGGCAGGTAGAATTGGAACATGAAATTTAAGGATGCTACCTCTGCTGCTCAATTAGCGACTGAGTTTGAAGAACATGCAGGCCTAGCTGCCAGAGCTGTTGTAGAACTTTCATGGCAATATTGTGTTGATAATGGTGGTTCATGCCACTTAGGTTTCAAGGATGAAATGTTGGAACATGGGCAATCATTTCTTGGAGATGGTAATGGTAATTTTTCTGTTAGCAGGTAGAATTGGAACATGAAATTTAAGGATGCTACCTCTGCTGCTCAAGCAGCGGCTGAGTTTACAGAACATGCAAGCCGAGCTGTTCGAGCTGTTGTAGGACTTTCAAGGCAATATTGTGTTGATAATGGTGGTTCATGCCACTAAGTTTTCAAGGATGAAAGGTTGGAATATGGGCAATCATTTCCTTGAGATGGTAATAGTAATTTTTCTGTTGGTAGGCAGTATTGGAACATGAAATTTAAGGATGCTACCTCTGGTGATCAAGTAGCGACTGAGTTTGCAGAACATGCAGGCCTAGCTACCAGAGGTGTACTAGAACTTTCAAGGCAATATTGTGTTGATAATGGTGGTTCATGCCACTTAGTTTTCAAGGATGAAAGGTTAGAACATGGGCAATCATTTCCTTGAGATGGTAATGGTAATTTTTCTGTTGGCAGGCAGTATTGGAGCATGAAATTTAAGGATGCTACCTCTGCTGCACAAGCAGTGGCTGAGTTTGGAGAACATGCAAGCCTAGCTGCCAGAGCTGTTTGAGATCTTTCAAGGCAATATTGTGTTGATGATGGTGGTACATGCCACTTAAGTTTCAAGGATGAAAGGTTGGAACATGGGCAAGCATTTCCTAGAGATGGTAATGGTAATTTTTCTATTGGCAGGCAGAATTGGAACATGAAATTTAAGGATGCTACCTCTGCTGCTCAAGTAGCGACTGAGTTTGCAGAACATGCAAGCCTTGCTACCAGAGGTGTTGTAGAACTTTCAAGGAGATATTGTGTTGATAATGGTGGTTCATGCCACTTAGTTTTCAAGGATGAAAGGTTGGAACATGGGCAATCATTTCCTAGAGATGGTAATGGTAATATTTCTGTTGGCAGGTAGAATTGGAACATGAAATATAAGGATGCTACCTCTGCTGCTCAAGCAGCGACTGAGTTTGCAGAATATGCGAGCCTAGTGTCCAGAGATATAGTAGAACTTTTAATGCAATATTATGTTGATGATGGTGGTTCATGACACTTAGGTTTCAAGGATGAAAGGTTGGAACATGGGCAATCATTTCCTGGAGATGGTAATGGTAATTTTTCTATTGGCAGGCAGAATTGGAACATGAAATTTAAGGATGCTACCTCTGCTGCTCAAGTAGCGACTGAGTTTGCAGAACATGCAAGCCTTGCTACCAGAGGTGTTGTAGAACTTTCAAGGAGATATTGTGTTGATAATGGTGGTTCATGCCACTTAGTTTTCAAGGATGAAAGGTTGGAACATGGGCAATCATTTACTAGAGATGGTAATGGTAATATTTCTGTTGTCAGGCAGAATTGGAACATGAAATTTAAGGATGCTACCTCTGCTGCTCAATCAGCGACTAATTTTGCAGAACATGCAAGCCTAGCTGCCAGAGCTGTTGTGGAACTTTCAAGGAAATATTGTGTTGATGATGGTGGTTCATGCCACTTAGGTTTCAAGGATGAAAGGTTGGAACATGGGCAATTATTTCCTGGAGATGGTAATTGTAATTTTTCTATTGGCAGGCAGAATTGGAACATGAAATTTAACGATGCTACCTCTGCTGCTCAAGTAGCGATTGAGTTTGCAGAATATGCAAGCCTAGCTCCCAGAGCTGTTGTAGAACTTTCAAGGCAATATTGTGTTGATGATGGTGGTTCATGCCACTTAGGTTTCAAGGATGAAAAGGTTGGAACATGGGCAATAATTTCCTGGAGATGGTAATGGTAATTTTTCTATTGGCAGGCAGAATTGGAACATGAAATTTAACGATGCTACCTCTGCTGCTCAAGTAGCGATTGAGTTTGCAGAACATGCAAGCCTAGCTCCCAAAGCTGTTGTAGAACATTTAAGGCAATATTATGTTAATGATGGTGGTTCATGCCACTTAGTTTTCAAGGATGAAAGGTTGGAACATGGGCAATCATTTCCTTGAGATAGTAATGGTAATTTTTTGTTGGCAGGCAGTATTGGAACATGAAATTTAAGGATGCTACCTCTGCTGCACAAGCAGCGGCTGAGTTTGGAGAACAGGCAAGCCTAGCTGCCAGAGCTGTTTGAGAACTTTCAAGGCAATATTGTGTTGATGATGGTGGTACATGCCACTTAGGTTTCAAGGATGAAAGGTTGGAACATGGGCAAGCATTTCCTGGAGATGGTAATGGTAATTTTCCTATTGGCAGGCAGAATTGGAACATGAAATTTAAGGATGCTACCTCTGCTACTCAAGTAGCGACTGAGTTTGCAGAACATGCAAGCCTAGCTACCAGAGGTGTTGTAGAACTTTCAAGGTAATATTGTGTTGATAATGGTGGTTCATGCCACTTAGTTTTCAAGGATGAAAGGTTGGAATATGGGCAATCATTTCCTTGTGATGGTAATGGTAATTTTTCTGTTGGCAGGCAGTATTGGAACATGAAATTTAAGAATGCTACCTCTGCTGCTCAAGTAGCGACTGAGTTTGCAGAACATGCAAGCCTAGCGACTAGAGGTGTTGTAGAACTTTCAAGGCAATATTGTGTTGATAATGGTGGTTCATGCCACTTAGTTTTCAAGGATGAAAGGTTGGAACATGGGCTATCATTTCCTTGAGATGGTAATGGTAATATTTCTGTTGTCAGGCAGAATTGGAACATGAAATTTGAGGATGCTACCTCTGCTGCTCAATCAGCGACTAATTTTGCAGAACATGCAAGCCTAGATACCAGAGGTGTTGTAGAACTTTCAAGGCAATATTGTGTTGATAATGGTAGTTCATGCCACTTAGTTTTCAAGGATGAAAGGTTGGAATTTGGGCAATCATTTCCTTGAGATGGTAATGGTAATATTTACGTTGGCAGGCAGAATTGGAACATGAAATTTAAGGATGCTACCTTTGCTGCTCAATCAGCAGCTAATTTTGCAGAACATGCAAGCCTAGCTGCCAGAGCTGTTGTGGAACTTTCAAGACAATATTGTGTAGATGATGGTGGTTCATGCCACTTAGGTTTCAAAGATGAAAGGTTGGAACATGGGCAATCATTTACTGGAGATGGTAATGGTAATTTTTCTATTGGCAGGCAGAATTGGAACATTAAATTTAATGATGCTACCTCTACTGCTCAAGTAGCGATTGAGTTTGCAGAACATGCAAGCCTAGCTCCCAGAGCTGTTGTAGAACTTTCAAGGCAATATTGTGTTGATGATGGTGGTTCATGCCACTTAGTTTTCAAGGATAAAAGGTTGGAACATGGGCAATCATTTCCTTGAGATGGTAATGGTAATTTTTGTGTTGGCAGGCAGTATTGGAACATGAAATTTAAGGTTGCTACCTCTGCTGCACAAGCAGCGGCTGAGTTTGGAGAACATGCAAGCCTAGCTGCCAGAGCTGTTTGAGAACTTTCAAGGCAATATTGTGTTGATGATGGTGGTACATGCCACTTAGGTTTCAAGGATGAAAGATTTGAACATGGGCAAGCATTTCCTGGAGATGGTAATGGTAATTTTTCTATTGGCAGGTAGAATTGGAACATGAAATTTAAGGATGCTACCTCTACTGCTCAAGTAGCGACTGACGTTGCAGAACATGCAAGCCTAGCTACCGAATGCTGTTGTAGAACTTTCAAGGCAATATTGTGTTGATGATGGTGGTTCATGCCACTTAGTTTTCAAGGATGAAAGGTTGGAACATCGGCAATCATTTCCTTGAGATGGTAATGGTAATTTTTCTGTTGGCAGGCAGTATTAGAACATGAAATTTAAGGATGCTACCTCTGTTGCACAAGCAGCGGCTGAGTTTGGAGAACATGCAAGCCTAGCTGCCAGATCTATTTGAGAACTTTCAAATCAATATTGTGTTGATGATGATGGTGAATGCCACTTAGGTTTCAAGGATGTAAGGTTGGAACATGGGCAAGCATTTCCTGGAGATGGTAATGGTAATTTTTCTATTGGCAAGCAGAATTGGAACATGAAATTTAAGGATGCTACCTCTGCTGCTCAAGTAGCGACTGAGTTTGCAGAACATGCAAGCCTAGCTACCAGAGGTATTGTAGAACTTTCAAGCAATATTGTGTCGATAATGGTGGTTCATGCCACTTAGTTTTCAAGGATGAAAGGTTGGAATATGGGCAATCATTTCCTTGAGATGGTAATGGTAATATTTACGTTGGCAGGCAGAATTGGAACATGAAATTTAAGGATGCTACCTTTGCTGCTCAATCAGCGGCTAATTTTGCAGAACATGCAAGCCTAGCTGCCAGAGCTGTTGTGGAACTTTCAAGGCAATATTGTGTAGATGATGGTGGTTCATGCCACTTAGGTTTCAAAGATGAAAGGTTGGAACATGGGCAATCATTTCCTGGAGATGGTAATGGTAATTTTTCTATTGGCAGGCAGAATTGGAACATTAAATTTAATGATGCTACCTCTACTGCTCAAGTAGCGATTGAGTTTGCAGAACATGCAAGCCTAGCTCCCAGAGCTGTTGTAGAACTTTCAAGGCAATATTGAGTTGATGATGGTGGTTCATGCCACTTAGTTTTCAAGGATAAAAGGTTGGAACATGGGCAATCATTTCCTTGAGATGGTAATGATAATTTTTCTGTTGGCAGGCAGTATTGGAACATGAAATTTAAGGTTGCTACCTCTGCTGCACAAGCAGCGGCTGAGTTTGGAGAACATGCAAGCGTAGCTGCCAGAGCTGTTTGAGAACTTTCAAGGCAATATTGTGTTGATGATGGTGGTACATGCCACTTAGGTTTCAAGGATGAAAGGTTGGAACATGGGCAATCATTTCCTTGAGATAGTAATGGTAATTTTTCTGTTGGCAGGCAGTATTGGAACATGAAATTTAAGGATGCAACCTCTGCTGCACAAGCAGCGGCTGAGTTTGGAGAACATGCAAGCCTAGTTGCCAGAGCTGTTTGAGAATTTTCAAGGCAATATTGTGTTGATGATGGTGGTACGTGCCACTTAGGTTTCAAGGATGAAAGGTTGGAACATGGGCAATCATTTCCTTGAGATGGTAATGGTAATTTTTCTGTTGGCATGCAGTATTGGAACATGAAATTTAAGGATGCTACCTCTACTGCACAAGCAGCGGCTGAGTTTGGAGAACATGCAAGACTAGCTGCCAGAGCTGTTTGAGAACTTTCAAGGCAATATTGTGTTGATGATTGTGGTACATGCCACTTAGGTTTCAAGGATGTAAGGTTGGAAAATGGGCAAGCATTTCCTGGAGATGGTAATGGTAATTTTTCTATTGGCAGGCAGAATTGGAACAGGAAATTAAAGGATGCTACCTCTGCTACTCAAATAGCGACTGAGTTTGCAGAACATGCAAGCCTAGCTACCAGAGGTGTTGTAGAACTTTCAAGGCAATAATGTGTTGATAATGGTGGTTCATGCCACTTAGTTTTCAAGGATGAATGGTTGGAACATGGGCAATCATTTCCTTGAGATGGTAATGGTAATATTTCTGTTGTCAGGCAGAATTGGAACATGAAATTTAAGGATGCTACCTCTGCTGCACAAGCTGCGGCTAAGTTTGGAGAACATGCAAGCCTAGCTACCAGAGATGTTTGAGAACTTTCAAGGCAATATTGTGTTGATGATGGTGGTACATGCCACTAAGGTTTCAAGGATGAAAGGTTGGAATATGGGCAAGCATTTCCTGGAGATGGTAATGGTAATTTTTCTATTGGCAGGTAGAATTGGAACATGAAATTTAAGGATGCTACCTCTGCTGCTCAAGTAGCGACTGAGTTTACAGAACATGCAAGCCTAGCTACCAGAGGTGTTGTAGAACTTTCAAGGCAATATTGTGTTGATAATGGTGGTTCATGCCACTTAGTTTTCAAGGATGAAATGTTGGAACATGGGCAATCATTTCCTTGAGATGGTAATGGTAATTTTTCTGTTGGCAGGCAGTATTGGAACATGAAATTTAAGGATGCTACCTCTACTGCACATGCAGCGGCTGAGTTTGGAGAACATGCAAGCCTAGCTGCCGGAGCTGTTTGAGAACTTTCAAGGCAATAGTGTGTTGATGATGGTGGTACATGCCACTTAGGTTTCAAGGATGTAAGGTTAGAACATGGGTAAGCATTTCCTGGAGATGGTAATGGTAATTTTTCTATTGGCAGGCAGAATTGGAACATGAAATCTAAGGATGCTAGCTCTGCTGCTCAAGTAGCGACTGAGTTTGCAGAACATGCAAACCTAGCTACCAGAGGTGTTGTAGAACTTTCAACGCAATATTGTGTTGATAATGGTGGTTCATGGCACTTAGTTTTCAAGGATGAAAGGTTGGAACATGGGCAATCATTTCCTTGAGATGGTAATGGTAATATTTCTGTTGTCAGGCAGTATTGGAACATGAAATTTAAGGATGCTACCTCTACTGCACAAGCAGCGGCTGAGTTTGGAGAACATGCAAGCCTAGCTGCCAGAGCTGTTTGAGAACTTTCAAGGCAATAGTGTGTTTATGATGGTGGTACATGCCACTTAGGTTTCAAGGATGTAAGGTTAGAACATGGGCAAGCATTTCCTGGAGATGGTAATGGTAATTTTTCTATTGGCAGGCAGAATTGGAACGTGAAATTTAAGGATGCTAGCTCTGCTGCTCAAGTAGCGACTGAGTTTGCAGAACATGCAAACCTAGCTACCAGAGGTGTTGTAGAACTTTCAACGCAATATTGTGTTGATAATGGTGGTTCATGCCACTTAGTTTTCAAGGATGAAAGGTTGGAACATGGGCAATCATTTCCTTGAGATGGTAATGGTAATATTTCTGTTGTGAGGCAGAATTGGAACATGAAATTTAAGGATGCTACCTCTGCTGCACAAGCAGCGGCTGAGTTTGGAGAACATGCAAGCCTAGCTGCCAGAGCTGTTTGAGAACTTTCAAGGCAATATTGTGTTGATGATGGTGGTACATGCCACTTAGGTTTCAAGGATGAAAGGTTGGAACATGGGCAATCATTTCCTTGAGATGGTAATGGTAATTTTTCTGTTGGCAGGCAGTATTTGAACATTAAATTTAAGGATGCTACCTCTGCTGCACAAGCAGCGGCTGAGTTTGGAGAACATACAAGCCTAGCTGCCAGATCTGTTTGAGAACTTTCAAATCAATATTGTGTTGATGATGATGGTGAATGCCACTTAGGTTTCAAGGATGTAAGGTTGGAACATGGGCAAGTATTTCCTGGAGATGGTAATGGTAATTTTTCTATTTGCAGGCAGAATTGGAACATGAAATTTAAGGATGCTACCTCTGCTGCTCCAGTAGCGACTGAGTTTGCAGAACATGCAAGCCTAGCTACCAGAGGTGTTGTAGAACTTTCAAAGCAATATTGTGTTGATAATGGTGGTTCGTGACACTTAGTTTTCAAGGATGAAAGGTTGGAATATGGGCAATCATTTCCTTGAGATGGTAATGGTAATATTTACGTTGGCAGGCAGAATTGGAACATGAAATTTAAGGATGCTACCTTTGCTGCTCAATCAGCGGCTAATTTTGCAGAACATGCAATCCTAGCTGCCAGAGCTGTTGTGGAACTTTCAAGGCAATATTGTGTAGATGATGGTGGTTCATGCCACTTAGGTTTCAAAGATGAAAGGTTGGAACATGGGCAATCATTTCCTGGAGATGGTAATGGTAATTTATCTATTGGCAGGCAGAATTGGAACATTAAATTTAATGATGCTACCTCTACTGCTCAAGTAGCGACTGAGGTTGCAGAACATGCAAGCCTAGCTCCCAGAGCTGTTGTAGAACTTTCAAGGCAATATTGTGTTGATGATGGTGGTTCATGCCACTTAGTTTTCAAGGATAAAAGGTTGGAACATGGGCAATCATTTCCTTGAGATGGTAATGGTAATTTTTCTGTTGGCAGGCAGTATTGGAACATGAAATTTAAGGTTGCTACCTCTGCTGCACAAGCAGCGGCTGAGTTTGGAGAACATGCAAGCCTAGCTGCCAGAGCTGTTTGAGAACTTTCAAGGCAATATTGTGTTGATGATGGTGGTACATGCCACTTAGGTTTCAAGGATGAAAGGTTTGAACATGGGCAAGCATTTCCTGGAGATGGTAATGGTAATTTTTCTATTGGCAGGCAGAATTGGAACATGAAATATAAGGATGCTACCTCTGTAGCTAAAGTAGCGACTGAGGTTGCAGAACATGCAAGCCTAGCTACCGAATGTGTTGTAGAACTTTCAAGGCAATATTGTGTTAATAATGGTGGTTCATGCCATTTAGTTTTCAAGGATGAAAGGTTGGAACATGGGCAATCATTTCCTTGAGATGGTAATGGTAATTTTTCTGTTGGCATGCAGTATTGGAACATGAAATTTAAGGATGCTACCTCTACTGCACAAGTAGCGGCTGTGTTTGGAGAACATGCAAGACTAGCTGCCAGAGCTGTTTGAGAACTTTCAAGGCAATATTGTGTTGATGATTGTGGTACATGCCACTTAGGTTTCAAGGATGTAAGGTTGGAAAATGGGCAAGCATTTCCTGGAGATGGTAATGGTAATTTTTCTATTGGCAGGCAGAATTGGAATAGGAAATTTAAGGATGCTACCTCTGCTACTCAAGTAGCGACTGAGTATGCAGAACATGCAAACCTAGCCACCAGAGGTGTTGTAGAACTTTCAAGGCAATATTGTGTTGATAATGGTGGTTCATGCCACTTAGTTTTCAAGGATGAAAGGTTGGAACATGGGCAATCATTTCCTTGAGATGGTAATGGTAATATTTCTATTGTCAGGCAGAATTGGAACATGAAATTTAAGGATGCTACCTCTGCTGCACAAGCTGCGGCTAAGTTTGGAGAACATGCAAGCCTAGCTACCAGAGCTGTTTGAGAACTTTCAAGGCAATATTGTGTTGATGATGGTGGTACATGCCACTAAGGTTTCAAGGATGAAAGGTTGGAACACGGGCAAGCATTTCCTGGAGATGGTAATGGTAATTTTTCTATTGGCAGGTAGAATTGGAACATGAAATTTAAGGATGCTACCTCACTGCTCATGTAGCGACTGAGTTTACAAAACATGCAAACCTAGCTACCAGAGGTGTTGTAGAACTTTCAAGGCAATATTGTGTTGATAATGGTGGTTCATGCCACTTAGTTTTCAAGGATGAAATGTTGGAACATGGGCAATCATTTCCTTGAGATGGTAATGGTAATTTTTCTGTTGGCAGGCAGTATTGGAACATGAAATTTAAGGATGCTACCTCTACTGCACAAGCAGCGGCTGAGTTTGGAGAACATGCAAGCCTAGCTACCAGAGCTGTTTGAGAACTTTCAAGACAATAGTGTGTTGATGATGGTGGTACATGCCACTTAGGTTTCAAGGATGTAAGGTTAGAACATGGGCAAGGATTTCCTGGAGATGGTAATGGTAATTTTTATATTGGCAGGCAGAATTGGAACATGAAATCTAAGGATGCTAGCTCTGCTGCTCAAGTAGCGACTGAGTTTGCAGAACATGCAAACCTAGCTACCAGAGGTGTTGTAGAACTTTCAACGCAATATTGTGTTGATAATGGTGGTTCATGCCACTTAGTTTTCAAGGATGAAAGGTTGGAACATGGCCAATCATTTCCTTGAGATGGTAATGGTAATATTTCTGTTGTCAGGCAGTATTGGAACATGAAATTTAAGGATGCTACCTCTACTGCACAAGCAGCGGCTGAGTTTGGAGAACATGCAAGCCTAGCTGCCAGAGCTGTTTGAGAACTTTCAAGGCAATAGTGTGCTGATGATGGTGGTTCATGCCACTTAGGTTTCAAGGATGAAAGGTTGGAACATGGGCAAGCATTTCCTGGAGATGGTAATGGCAATTTTTCTATTAGCAGGCAGAATTGGAACATGAAATTTAACAATGCTAGCTCTACTGCTCAAGTAGCGACTGAGTTAGCAGAACATGCAAACCTAGCTACCAGAGGTGTTGTAGAACTTTCAACGCAATATTGTGTTGATAATGGTGGTTCATGCCACTTAGTTTTCAAGGATGAAAGGTTGGAACATGGGCAATCATTTCCTTGAGATGGTAATGGTAATATTTCTGTTGTGAGGCAGAATTGGAACATGAAATTTAAGGATGCTACATCTGCTGTACAAGCAGCGGCTGAGTTTGGAGAACATGCAAGCCTAGCTGCCAGAGCTGTTTGAGAACTTTCAAGGCAATATTATGTTGATGATGGTGGTACATGCCACTTAGGTTTCAAGGATGAAATGTTGGAACATGGGCAATCATTTCCTTGAGATGGTAATGGTAATTTTTCTGTTGGCAGGCAGTATTGGAACATTAAATTTAAGGATGCTACCTCTGCTGCTCAAGTTGCGACTAAGTTTGCAGAACATGCAAGCCTAGCTACTAGAGATGTTGTAGAACTTTCAAGGCAATATTGTGTTGATAATGGTGGTTCATGCCACTTAGTTTTCAAGGATGAAAGGTTGGAACATGGGCAATCATTTCCTTGAGATGGTAATGGTAATATTTCTGTTGTCAGGTAGAATTGGAACATGATATTTAAGGATGCTACCTCTGCTGCTCAATCAGCGGCTAATTTTGCAGAACATGCAAGCCTAGCTGCCAGAGCTGTTGTGGAACTTTCAAGGCAATATTGTGTTGATGATGGTGGTTCATGCCACTTAGGTTTCAAGGATGAAAGGTTGGAACATGGGCAATTATTTCCTGGAGATGGTAATGGTAATTTTTCTATTGGCAGGCAGAATTGGAACATGAAATTTAACGATGCTACCTCTGCTGCTCAAGTAGCGATTGAGTTTGCAGAATCTGCAAGCCTAGCTCCTAGAGCTGTTGTAGAACTTTCAAGGCAATATTGTGTTGATGATGGTGGTTCATGCCACTTAGTTTTCAAGGATGAAAGGTTGGAACATGGGCAATCATTTCCTTGAGATGGTAATGGTAATTTTTCTGTTGGCAGGCAGTATTGGAACATGAAATTTAAGGATGCTACCTCTGCTGCACAAGCAGCGGCTGAGTTTGGAGAACATGCAAGCCTAGCTGCCAGAGCTGTTTGAGAACTTTCAAGGCAATATTGTGTTGATGATGGTGGTACATGCCACTTAGGTTTCAAGGATGAAAGGTTGGAACATGGGCAAGCATTTCCTGTAGATGGTAATGGTAATTTTTCTATTGGCAGGCAGAATTGGAACATGAAATTTAAGGATGCTACCTCTGCTGCTCAAGTAGCGACTGAGTTTGCAGAACATGCAAGCCTAGCTACCAGAGGTGTTGTAGAACTTTCAAGGCAATATTGTGTTGATGATGGTGGTACATGCCACTTAGGTTTCAAGGATGAAAGGTTGGAACATGGGCAAGCATTTCCTGGAGATGGTAATGGTAATTTTTCTATTGGCAGGCAGAATTGGAACATGAAATTTAAGGATGCTACCTCTGCTGCTCAAGTAACGACTGAGGTTGCAGAACATGTAAGCCTAGCTACCAGAATTGTTGTAGAACTTTCAAGGCAATATTGTGTTAATAATGGTGGTTCATGCCACTTAGTTTTCAAGGATGAAAGGTTGGAACATAGGCAATCATTTCCTTGAGATTGTAATGGTAATTTTTCTGTTGGCATGCAGTATTGAAACATGAAATTTAAGGATGCTACCTCTACTGCACAAGCAGCGGCTGAGTTTGGAGAACATGCAAGACTAGCTGCCAGAGCTGTTTGAGAACTTTCAAGGCAATATTGTGTTGATGATGGTGGTACATGCCACTTAGGTTTCAAGGATGTAAGGTTGGAAAATGGGCAAGCATTTCCTGGAGATGGTAATGGTAATTTTTCTATTGGCAGGCATAATTGGAACCAGAAATTTAAGGATGCTACCTCTGCTGCTCAAGTAGCGACTGAGTTTGCAGAACATGCAAGCCTAGCTACCAGAGGTGTTGTAGAACTTTCAAGGCAATATTGTGTTGATAATGGTGGTTCATGCCACTTAGTTTTCAAGGATGAAAGGTTGGAACATGGGCAATCATTTCCTTGAGATGGTAATGGTAATATTTCTATTGTCAGGCAGAATTGGAACATGAAATTTAAGGATGCTACCTCTGCTGCTCAATCAGCGGCTAATTTTGCAGAACATGCAAGCCTAGCTGCCAGAGCTGTTTGAGAACTTTCAAGGCAATATTGTGTTGATGATGGTGGTACATGCCACTTAGGTTTCAAGGATGTAAGGTTGGAACATGGGCAAGCATTTCCTGGAGATGGTAATGGTAATTTTTCTATTGGTAGGCAGAATTGGAACATGAAATTTAAGGATGCTACCTCTGCTGCTCAAGTAGCGACTGAGTATGCAGAACATGCAAACCTAGCTACCAGAGGTGTTGTAGAACTTTCAAGGCAATATTGTGTTGATAATGGTGGTTCATGCCACTTAGTTTTCAAGGATGAAAGGTTGGAACATGGGTAATCATTTCCTTGAGATGGTAATGGTATTATTTCTGTTGTCAGGCAGAATTGGAACATGAAATTTAAGGATGCTACCTCGGCTGCTCAATCAGCGGCTAATTTTGCAGAACATGCAAGCCTAGCTGCCAGAGCTGTTGTGGAACATTCAAGGCAATATTGTGTTGATGATGGTGGTTCATGCCACTTAGGTTTCAAGGATGAAAGTTTGGAACATGGGCAATCATTTCCTGGAGATGGTAATGGTAATTTTTCTATTAGCAGGCAGAATTGGAACATGAAATTTAACGATGCTACCTCTGCTGCTCAAGTAGCGATTGAATTTGCAGAACATGCAAGCCTAGCTCCCAGAGCTGTTGTAGAACTTTCAAGGCAATATTGTGTTGATGATGGTGGTTCATGCCACTTAGTTTTCAAGGATGAAAGGTTGGAACATGGGCAATCATTTCCTTGAGATGGTAATGGTAATTTTTCTGTTGGCAGGCAGTATTGGAACATGAAATTTAAGGATGCTACCTCTGCTGCACAAGCAGCGGCTTAGTTTGGAGAACATGCAAGCCTAGCTGCCAGAGCTGTTTGAGAACTTTCAAGGCAATATTGTGTTGATGATGGTGGTACATGCCACTTAGGTTTCAAGGATGAAAGGTTGGAACATGGGCAATCATTTCCTGGAGATGGTAATGGTAATTTTTCTATTAGCAGTCTGAATTGGAACATGAAATTTAAGGATGCTACCTCTGCAGCTCAAGTTGCGACTGAGTTTGCAGAACATGCAAGCCTAGCTACTAGAGGTGTTGTAGAACTTTCAAGGCAATATTGTGTTGATAATGGTGGTTCATGCCACTTAGTTTTCAAGGATGAAAGGTTGGAACATGGGAAATCATTTTCTTGAGATGGTAATGGTAATATTTCTATTGTCAGGCAGAATTGGAACATGAAATTTAAGGATGCTACCTCTGCTGCTCAATCAGCGGCTAATTTTGCAGAACATGCAAGCCTAGCTGCCAGAGCTGTTGTGGAACTTTCAAGGCAATATTGTGTTGATGATGGTGGTTCATGCCACTTAGGTTTCAAGGATGAAAGGTTGGAACATGGGCAATTATTTCCTGGAGATGGTAATGGTAATTTTTCTATTGGCAGGCAGAATTGGAACATGAAATTTAACGATGCTACCTCTGCTGCTCAAGTAGCGATTGAGTTTGCAGAACATGCAAGCCTAGCTCCCAGAGCTGTTGTAGAACTTTCAAGGCAATATTGTGTTGATGATGGTGGTTCATGCCACTTAGTTTTCAAGGATGAAAGGTTGGAACATGGGCAATCATTTCCTTGAGATGGTAATGGTAATTTTTCTGTTGGCAGGCAGTATTAGAACATGAAATTTAAGGATGCTACCTCTGCTGCACAAGCAGCGGCTGAGTTTGGAGAACATGCAAGCCTAGCTGCCAGAGCTGTTTGAGAATTTTCAAGGCAATATTGTGTTGATGATGGTGGTACATGCCACTTAGGTTTCAAGGATGAAAGGTTGGAACATGGGCAAGCATTTCCTGTAGATGGTAATTGTAATTTTTCTATTGGCAGGAAGAATTGGAACATGAAATTTAAGGATGCTACCTCTGCAGCTCAAGTTGCGACTGAGTTTGCAGAACATGCAAGCCTAGCTACTATAGGTGTTGTAGAACTTTCAAGGCAATATTGTGTTGATAATGGTGGTTCATGCCACTTAGTTTTCAAGGATGAAAGGTTGGAACATGGGCAATCATTTTCTTGAGATGGCAATGGTAATATTTCTATTGTCAGGCAGAATTGGAAAATGAAATTTAAGGATGCTAACTCTGCTGCTCAATCAACGGCTAATTTTGCAAAACATGCAAGCCTAGCTGCCAGAGCTGTTGTGGAACTTTCAAAGGCAATATTGTGTTGATGATGGTGGTTCATGCCACTTAGGTTTCAAGGATGAAAGGTTGGAACATGGGCAATTATTTCCTGGAGATGGTAATGGTAATTTTTCTATTGGCAGGAAGAATTGGAACATGAAATTTAACGATGCTACCTCTGCTGCTCAAGTAGCGATTGAGTTTGCAGAACATGCAAGCCTAGCTACCAGAGGTGTTGTAGAACTTTCAAGGCAATATTGTGTTGATAATGGTGGTTCGTGCCACTTAGTTTTCAAGGATGAAAGGTTGGAACATGGTCAATCATTTCCTTGAGATGGTAATGGTAATATTTCTATTGGCCGGCAGAATTGGAACATGAAATTTAAGGATGCTACCTCTGCTGCTCAAGCAGCGGCTAATTTTGCAGAACATGCAAGCCTAGCTCCCAGAGCTGTTGTGGAACTTTCAAGGCAATATTATGTTAATGATGGCGGTTCATGCCACTTAGGTTTCAAGGATGAAAGGTTGTAACATGGGCAATCATTTCCTGGAGATGGTAATGGTAATTTTTCTATTGGCAGGCAGAATTGGAACATGAAATTTAACGATGCTACCTCTGCTGCTCAAGTAGCGATTGAATTTGCAAAACATGCAAGCCTAGCTGCCAGAGCTGTTGTAGAACTTTCAAGGCAATATTGTGTTGATGATGGGGGTTCATGCCACTTAGTTTTCAAGGATGAAAGGTTGGAACATGGGAAATCATTTCCTTGAGATGGTAATGGAAATTTTTCTGTTGGCAGCCAGTATTGGAACATGAAATTTAAGGATGCTACCTCGGCTGCTCAATCAGCGACTGAGTTTGGAGAACATGCAAGCCTAGCTGCCAGAGCTGTTGTGGAACATTCAAGGCAATATTTTGTTGATGATGGTGGTTCATGCCACTTAGGTTTCAAGGATAAAAGGTTGGAACATGGGCAATCATTTCCTGGAGAGGGTAATGGTAATTGTTCTGTTGGCAAGCAGAATTGGAACATGAAATTTAAGGATACTACCTTTGCTGCTCAAGCAGCGGCTGAGTTTGGAGAACATGCAAGCCTAGCTGCCAGAGCTGTTTGAGAACTTTCAAGGCAATATTGTGTTGATGATGGTGGTACATGCCACTTAGGTTTCAAGGATGAAAGGTTGGAACATGGGCAAGCATTTCCTAGAGATAGTAATGGTAATTTTTCTATCGGCAGGCAGAATTGGAACATGAAATTTAAGGATGCTACCTCTGCTGCTCAAGTAGCGGCTAAGTTTGCAGAACATGCAAGCCTAGCTACCAGAGGTGTTGTAGAACTTTCAAGGCAATATTGTGTTGATAATGGTGGTTCATGCCACTTAGTTTTCAAGGATGAAAGGTTGGAACATGGGCAATCATTTCCTTGAGATGGTAATGGGTAATATTTCTATTGTCAGGCAGAATTGGAACATGAAATTTAAGGATGCTACCTCTGCTGCTCAAGTAGCGATTGAATTTGCAAAACATGCAAGCCTAGCTGCCGGAGCTGTTGTAGAACTTTCAAGGCAATATTGTGTTGATGATGGGGGTTCATGCCACTTACTTGTCAAGGATGAAAGGTTGGAACATGGGAAATCATTTCCTTGAGATGGTAATGGAAATTTTTCTATTGGCAGCCAGTATTGGAACATGAAATTTAAGGATGCTACCTCCGCTGCTCAAGTAGTGACTGAGTTTGGTGAACATGCAAGCCTAGCTGCCAGAGCTGTTGGAGAACTTTCAAGGCAATATTGTGTTGATGCTGGTGGTTCATGCCACTTAGGTTTCAAGGATGAAAGGTTGGAACATGGGCAATCATTTCCTGGAGATGGTAATGGTAGTTTTTCCGTTGGAAAGCAGAATTGGAACATGAAATTTAAGGATGCTACCTATGTTGCTCAAGCAGCGGCTGAGTTTGCAAAACATGCAAGCCTAGCTGCCAGTGCGGTTGTAGAACTTTAAAGGCAATATTATCTTGATGATAATGGTTCATGCCACTTAGGTTTCAAGGATGAAAGGTTGGAACATGGGCAATCATTTCCTGGAGAGGGTAGTGGTAATTTTTCTATTGGCAGGCAGAATTGGAACATGAAATTTAAGGATGCTACCTCTGCTGCTCAAGTAGCGACTGAGTTATGCAGAACATGCAAGCCTAGCAACCAGAGGTGTTGTAGAACTTTCAAGGCAATAATGTGTTGATAATGGTGGTTCATGCCACTTAGTTTTCAAGGATGAAAGGTTGGAACATGGGAAATCATTTCCTTGAGATGGAAATGGTAATATGTCTGTTGTCAGGCGGAATTGGAACATGAAATTTAAGGATGCTACCTCTGCTGCTCAATCCGCGGCTAATTTTGCAGAACATGCAAGCCTAGCTGCCAGAGCTGTTGTGGAACTTTCAAGGCAATATTGTGTTGATGATGGTGGTTCATGCCACTTAGGTTTCAAGGATGAAAGGTTGGAACATAGGCAATCATTTCCAAGAGATGGTAATGGTAATTTTTCTATTGGCAGGCAGAAATGTAACATGAAATTTAACGATGCTACCTCTTCTGCTCAAGTAGCGATTGAGTTTGCAGAACATTCAAGCCTAGCTCCCAGAGCTGTTGTAAAACGTTCAAGGCAATATTAGGTTGATGATGGTGGTTCATGCCACTTAGTTTTCAAGGATGAAAGGTTGGAACATGGGCAATCATTTCCTTGAGATGGTAATGGTAATTTTTCTGTTGGCAGGCAGTATTGGAACATGAAATGTAAGGATGCTACCTCTGCTGCACAAGCAGCGGGTGAGTTTGGAGAACATGCAAGCCTAGCTGCCAGAGCTATTTGAGAACTTTCAAGGCAATATTGTGTTGATGATGGTGGTACATGCCACTTAGGTTTCAAGGATGAAAGGTTAGAACATGGGCAAGCATTTCCTGGAGATGGTAATGGTAATTTTTCTATTGGCAGGCAGAATTGGCACATGAAATTTAAGGATGCTACCTCTGCTGCTCAAGTAGCGACTGAGTTTGCAGAACATGCAAGCCTAGCAACCAGAGGTGTTATAGAACTTTCAAGGCAATATTGTGTTGATAATGGTGGTTCATGCCACTTAGTTTTCAAGGATGAAAGGTTGGAACATGGGCAATCATTTCCTTGAGATGGTAATGGTAATATTTCTGTTGTCAGGAAGAATTGGAACATTAAATTTAAGGATGCTACCTCTGCTGCTCAATCAGCGGCTAATTTTGCAGAACATGCAAGCCTAGCTGCCAGAGCTATTGTGAAACTTTCAAGGCAATATTGTGTTGATGATGGTGGTTCATGCCACTTAGGTTTCAAGGATGAAAGGTTGGAACATGGGCAATCATTTCCTGGAGATTGTAATGGTAATTTTTCTATTGGCAGTCAGAATTGGAACATGAAATTTAACGATGCTACCTCTGCTGCTCAAGCAGCGACTGAGTTTGCAGAACATGCAAGCCTAGCTACCAGAGGTGTTGTAGAACTTTCAAGGCAATATTATGTTGATAATGGTGGTTCATGCCACTTAGTTTTCAAGGAAGAAAGGTTGGAACATGGGCAATCATTTCCTTGAGATGGCAATGGTAATATTTCTGTTGTCAGGCGGAATTGGAACATGAAATTTAAGGATGCTACCTCTGCTGCTCAATCAACGGCTAATTTTGCAGAGCATGCAAGCCTAGCTACCAGAGCTATTGTGGAACTTTCAAGGCAATATTGTGTTGATGATGGTGGTTCATGCCACTTAGGTTTCAAGGATGAAAGGTTGGAACATGGGCAATCATTTCCTGGAGATGGTAATGGTAATTTTTCTATTGGCAGGCAGAATTGGAACATGAAATTTAACGATGCTACCTCTGCTGCTCAAGCAGCGACTGAGTTTGCAGAACATGCAAGCCTAGCTACCAGAGGTGTTGTAGAACTTTCAAGGCAATATTGTGTTGATAATGGTGGTTCACGCCACTTAGTTTTCAAGGATGAAAGGTTGGAACATGGGCAATCATTTCCTTGAGATGGTAATGGGTAATATTTCTGTTGTCAGGCAGAATTGGAACATGAAATTTAAGGATGCTACCTCTGCTGCTCAATGAGCGGCTAATTTTGCAGAACATGCAAGCCTAGCTACCAGAGCTATTATGGAACTTTCAAGGCAATATTATGTTGATAATGGTGGTACATGCCACTTAGGTTTCAAGGATGTAAGGTTGGAACATGGGCAAGCATTTCCTGGAGATGGTAATGGTAATTTTTCTATTGGCAGGCAGAATTGGAACATGAAATTTAAGGATGCTACCTCTGCTGATCAAGTAGCGACTGAGTTTTCAGAACATGCAAGCCTAGCTACCAGAGGTGTTGTAGAACTTTCAAGGCAATATTGTGTTGATAATGGTGGTTCATGCCACTTAGGTTTCAAGGATGAAAGGTTGGAACATAGGCAATCATTTCCAAGAGATTGTAATGGTAATTTTTCTATTGGCAGGCAGAATTGTAACATGAAATTTAACGATGCTACCTCTTCTGCTCAAGTAGCGATTGAGTTTGCAGAACATTCAAGCCTAGCTCCCAGAGCTGTTGTAAAACGTTCAAGGCAATATTAGGTTGATGATGGTGGTTCATGCCACTTAGTTTTCAAGGATGAAAGGTTGGAACATGGGCAATCATTTCCTTGAGATGGTAATGGTAATTTTTCTGTTGGCAGGCAGTATTGGAACATGAAATGTAAGGATGCTACCTCTGCTGCACAAGCAGCGGGTGAGTTTGGAGAACATGCAAGCCTAGCTGCCAGAGCTATTTGAGAACTTTCAAGGCAATATTGTGTTGATGATGGTGGTACATGCCACTTAGGTTTCAAGGATGAAAGGTTAGAACATGGGCAAGCATTTCCTGGAGATGGTAATGGTAATTTTTCTATTGGCAGGCAGAATTGGCACATGAAATTTAAGGATGCTACCTCTGCTGCTCAAGTAGCGACTAAGTTTGCAGAACATGCAAGCCTAGCAACCAGAGGTGTTATAGAACTTTCAAGGCAATATTGTGTTGATAATGGTGGTTCATGCCACTTAGTTTTCAAGGATGAAAGGTTGGAACATGGGCAATCATTTCCTTGAGATGGTAATGGTAATATTTCTGTTGTCAGGAAGAATTGGAACATTAAATTTAAGGATGCTACCTCTGCTGCTCAATCAGCGGCTAATTTTGCAGAACATGCAAGCCTAGCTGCCAGAGCTATTGTGAAACTTTCAAGGCAATATTGTGTTGATGATGGTGGTTCATGCCACTTAGGTTTCAAGGATGAAAGGTTGGAACATGGGCAATCATTTCCTGGAGATGGTAATGGTAATTTTTCTATTGGCAGTCAGAATTGGAACATGAAATTTAACGATGCTACCTCTGCTGCTCAAGCAGCGACTGAGTTTGCAGAACATGCAAGCCTAGCTACCAGAGGTGTTGTAGAACTTTCAAGGCAATATTATGTTGATAATGGTGGTTCATGCCACTTAGTTTTCAAGGAAGAAAGGTTGGAACATGGGCAATCATTTCCTTGAGATGGCAATGGTAATATTTCTGTTGTCAGGCGGAATTGGAACATGAAATTTAAGGATGCTACCTCTGCTGCTCAATCAACGGCTAATTTTGCAGAGCATGCAAGCCTAGCTACCAGAGCTATTGTGGAACTTTCAAGGCAATATTGTGTTGATGATGGTGGTTCATGCCACTTAGGTTTCAAGGATGAAAGGTTGGAACATGGGCAATCATTTCCTGGAGATGGTAATGGTAATTTTTCTATTGGCAGGCAGAATTGGAACATGAAATTTAACGATGCTACCTCTGCTGCTCAAGTAGCGACTGAGTTTGCAGAACATGCAAGCCTAGCTACCAGAGGTGTTGTAGAACTTTCAAGGCAATATTGTGTTGATAATGGTGGTTCACGCCACTTAGTTTTCAAGGATGAAAGGTTGGAACATGGGCAATCATTTCCTTGAGATGGTAATGGGTAATATTTCTGTTGTCAGGCAGAATTGGAACATGAAATTTAAGGATGCTACCTCTGCTGCTCAATGAGCGGCTAATTTTGCAGAACATGCAAGCCTAGCTACCAGAGCTATTATGGAACTTTCAAGGCAATATTATGTTGATAATGGTGGTACATGCCACTTAGGTTTCAAGGATGTAAGGTTGGAACATGGGCAAGCATTTCCTGGAGATGGTAATGGTAATTTTTCTATTGGCAGGCAGAATTGGAACATGAAATTTAAGGATGCTACCTCTGCTGATCAAGTAGCGACTGAGTTTTCAGAACATGCAAGCCTAGCTACCAGAGGTGTTGTAGAACTTTCAAGGCAATATTGTGTTGATAATGGTGGTTCATGCCACTTAGTTTTCAAGGATGAAAGGTTGGAACATGGGCAATCATTTCCTTGAGATGGTAATGGTAATATTTCTGTTGTCAGGCAGAATTGGAACATGAAATTTAAGGATGCTACCTCTGCTGCTCAATCTGCGGCTAATTTGGCAGAACATGCAAGCCTAGCTGCCAGAGCTGTTGTGGAACTTTCAAAGCAATATTGTGTTGATTATGGTGGTTCATGCCACTTAGGTTTCAAGGATGAAAGGTTGGAACATGGGCAATCATTTCCTGGAGATGGTAATGGTAATTTTTCTATTGGCAGGCAGAATTGGAACATGAAATTTAAGGATGCTACCTCTGCTGCTCAAGTAGCGACTGAGTTTGCAGAACATGCAAGCCTAGCTACCAGAGGTATTGTAGAACTTTCAAGGCAATATTGTGTTGATAATGGTGGTTCATGCCACTTAGTTTTCAAGGATGAAAGGTTGGAACATGGGCAATCATTTCCTTGAGATGGTAATGGTAATATTTCTGTTGTCAGGCAGAATTGGAACATGAAATTTAAGGATGCTACCTCTGCTGCTCAATCTGCGGCTAATTTTGCAGAACTTGCAAGCCTAGCTGCCAGAGCTGTTGTGGAACTTTCAAAGCAATATTGTGTTGATTATGGTGGTTCATGCCACTTAGGTTTCAAGGATGAAAGGTTGGAACATGGGCAATCATTTCCTGGAGATGGTAATGGTAATTTTTCTATTGGCAGGCAGAATTGGAACATGAAATTTGAGGATGCTACCTTTGCTGCTCAAGTAGCGATTGAGTTTGCAGAACATGCAAGCCTAGCTACCAGAGGTGTTGTAGAACTTTCAAGGCAATATTGTGTTGATAATGGTGGTTCATGCCACTTAGTTTTCAAGGATGAAAGGTTGTAACATGGGCAATCATTTCCTTGAGATGGTAATGGTAATATTTCTGTTGTCAGGCGGAATTGGAACATGAAATTTAAGGATGCTACCTCTGCTGCTCAATCTGCGGCTAATTTTGCAGAACATGCAAGCCTAGCTGCCAGAGCTATTGTGAAACTTTCAAGGCAATATTGTGTTGATGATGGTGGTTCATGCCACTTAGGTTTCAAGGATGAAAGGTTGGAACATGGGCAATCATTTCCTGGAGATGGTAATGGTAATTTTTCTATTGGCAGTCAGAATTGGAACATGAAATTTAACGATGCTACCTCTGCTGCTCAAGCAGCGACTGAGTTTGCAGAACATGCAAGCCTAGCTACCAGAGGTGTTGTAGAACTTTCAAGGCAATATTATGTTGATAATGGTGGTTCATGCCACTTAGTTTTCAAGGAAGAAAGGTTGGAACATGGGCAATCATTTCCTTGAGATGGCAATGGTAATATTTCTGTTGTCAGGCGGAATTGGAACATGAAATTTAAGGATGCTACCTCTGCTGCTCAATCAACGGCTAATTTTGCAGAGCATGCAAGCCTAGCTACCAGAGCTATTGTGGAACTTTCAAGGCAATATTGTGTTGATGATGGTGGTTCATGCCACTTAGGTTTCAAGGATGAAAGGTTGGAACATGGGCAATCATTTCCTGGAGTTGGTAATGGTAATTTTTCTATTGGCAGGCAGAATTGGAACATGAAATTTAACGATGCTACCTCTGCTGCTCAAGTAGCGACTGAGTTTGCAGAACATGCAAGCCTAGCTACCAGAGGTGTTGTAGAACTTTCAAGGCAATATTGTGTTGATAATGGTGGTTCACGCCACTTAGTTTTCAAGGATGAAAGGTTGGAACATGGGCAATCATTTCCTTGAGATGGTAATGGGTAATATTTCTGTTGTCAGGCAGAATTGGAACATGAAATTTAAGGATGCTACCTCTGCTGCTCAATGAGCGGCTAATTTTGCAGAACATGCAAGCCTAGCTACCAGAGCTATTATGGAACTTTCAAGGCAATATTATGTTGATAATGGTGGTACATGCCACTTAGGTTTCAAGGATGTAAGGTTGGAACATGGGCAAGCATTTCCTGGAGATGGTAATGGTAATTTTTCTATTGGCAGGCAGAATTGGAACATGAAATTTAAGGATGCTACCTCTGCTGATCAAGTAGCGACTGAGTTTTCAGAACATGCAAGCCTAGCTACCAGAGGTGTTGTAGAACTTTCAAGGCAATATTGTGTTGATAATGGTGGTTCATGCCACTTAGGTTTCAAGGATGAAAGGTTGGAACATAGGCAATCATTTCCTGGAGATGGTAATGGTAATTTTTCTATTGGCAGTCAGAATTGGAACATGAAATTTAACGATGCTACCTCTGCTGCTCAAGCAGCGACTGAGTTTGCAGAACATGCAAGCCTAGCTACCAGAGGTGTTGTAGAACTTTCAAGGCAATATTATGTTGATAATGGTGGTTCATGCCACTTAGTTTTCAAGGAAGAAAGGTTGGAACATGGGCAATCATTTCCTTGAGATGGCAATGGTAATATTTCTGTTGTCAGGCGGAATTGGAACATGAAATTTAAGGATGCTACCTCTGCTGCTCAATCAACGGCTAATTTTGCAGAGCATGCAAGCCTAGCTACCAGAGCTATTGTGGAACTTTCAAGGCAATATTGTGTTGATGATGGTGGTTCATGCCACTTAGGTTTCAAGGATGAAAGGTTGGAACATGGGCAATCATTTCCTGGAGTTGGTAATGGTAATTTTTCTATTGGCAGGCAGAATTGGAACATGAAATTTAACGATGCTACCTCTGCTGCTCAAGTAGTGACTGAGTTTGCAGAACATGCAAGCCTAGCTACCAGAGGTGTTGTAGAACTTTCAAGGCAATATTGTGTTGATAATGGTGGTTCACGCCACTTAGTTTTCAAGGATGAAAGGTTGGAACATGGGCAATCATTTCCTTGAGATGGTAATGGGTAATATTTCTGTTGTCAGGCAGAATTGGAACATGAAATTTAAGGATGCTACCTCTGCTGCTCAATGAGCGGCTAATTTTGCAGAACATGCAAGCCTAGCTACCAGAGCTATTATGGAACTTTCAAGGCAATATTATGTTGATAATGGTGGTACATGCCACTTAGGTTTCAAGGATGTAAGGTTGGAACATGGGCAAGCATTTCCTGGAGATGGTAATGGTAATTTTTCTATTGGCAGGCAGAATTGGAACATGAAATTTAAGGATGCTACCTCTGCTGATCAAGTAGCGACTGAGTTTTCAGAACATGCAAGCCTAGCTACCAGAGGTGTTGTAGAACTTTCAAGGCAATATTGTGTTGATAATGGTGGTTCATGCCACTTAGGTTTCAAGGATGAAAGGTTGGAACATAGGCAATCATTTCCAAGAGATGGTAATGGTAATTTTTCTATTGGCAGGCAGAATTGTAACATGAAATTTAACGATGCTACCTCTTCTGCTCAAGTAGCGATTGAGTTTGCAGAACATTCAAGCCTAGCTCCCAGAGCTGTTGTAAAACGTTCAAGGCAATATTAGGTTGATGATGGTGGTTCATGCCACTTAGTTTTCAAGGATGAAAGGTTGGAACATGGGCAATCATTTCCTTGAGATGGTAATGGTAATTTTTCTGTTGGCAGGCAGTATTGGAACATGAAATGTAAGGATGCTACCTCTGCTGCACAAGCAGCGGGTGAGTTTGGAGAACATGCAAGCCTAGCTGCCAGAGCTATTTGAGAACTTTCAAGGCAATATTGTGTTGATGATGGTGGTACATGCCACTTAGGTTTCAAGGATGAAAGGTTAGAACATGGGCAAGCATTTCCTGGAGATGGTAATGGTAATTTTTCTATTGGCAGGCAGAATTGGCACATGAAATTTAAGGATGCTACCTCTGCTGCTCAAGTAGCGACTGAGTTTGCAGAACATGCAAGCCTAGCAACCAGAGGTGTTATAGAACTTTCAAGGCAATATTGTGTTGATAATGGTGGTTCATGCCACTTAGTTTTCAAGGATGAAAGGTTGGAACATGGGCAATCATTTCCTTGAGATGGTAATGGTAATATTTCTGTTGTCAGGAAGAATTGGAACATTAAATTTAAGGATGCTACCTCTGCTGCTCAATCAGCGGCTAATTTTGCAGAACATGCAAGCCTAGCTGCCAGAGCTATTGTGAAACTTTCAAGGCAATATTGTGTTGATGATGGTGGTTCATGCCACTTAGGTTTCAAGGATGAAAGGTTGGAACATGGGCAATCATTTCCTGGAGATGGTAATGGTAATTTTTCTATTGGCAGTCAGAATTGGAACATGAAATTTAACGATGCTACCTCTGCTGCTCAAGCAGCGACTGAGTTTGCAGAACATGCAAGCCTAGCTACCAGAGGTGTTGTAGAACTTTCAAGGCAATATTATGTTGATAATGGTGGTTCATGCCACTTAGTTTTCAAGGAAGAAAGGTTGGAACATGGGCAATCATTTCCTTGAGATGGCAATGGTAATATTTCTGTTGTCAGGCGGAATTGGAACATGAAATTTAAGGATGCTACCTCTGCTGCTCAATCAACGGCTAATTTTGCAGAGCATGCAAGCCTAGCTACCAGAGCTATTGTGGAACTTTCAAGGCAATATTGTGTTGATGATGGTGGTTCATGCCACTTAGGTTTCAAGGATGAAAGGTTGGAACATGGGCAATCATTTCCTGGAGATGGTAATGGTAATTTTTCTATTGGCAGGCAGAATTGGAACATGAAATTTAACGATGCTACCTCTGCTGCTCAAGTAGCGACTGAGTTTGCAGAACATGCAAGCCTAGCTACCAGAGGTGTTGTAGAACTTTCAAGGCAATATTGTGTTGATAATGGTGGTTCACGCCACTTAGTTTTCAAGGATGAAAGGTTGGAACATGGGCAATCATTTCCTTGAGATGGTAATGGGTAATATTTCTGTTGTCAGGCAGAATTGGAACATGAAATTTAAGGATGCTACCTCTGCTGCTCAATGAGCGGCTAATTTTGCAGAACATGCAAGCCTAGCTACCAGAGCTATTATGGAACTTTCAAGGCAATATTATGTTGATAATGGTGGTACATGCCACTTAGGTTTCAAGGATGTAAGGTTGGAACATGGGCAAGCATTTCCTGGAGATGGTAATGGTAATTTTTCTATTGGCAGGCAGAATTGGAACATGAAATTTAAGGATGCTACCTCTGCTGATCAAGTAGCGACTGAGTTTTCAGAACATGCAAGCCTAGCTACCAGAGGTGTTGTAGAACTTTCAAGGCAATATTGTGTTGATAATGGTGGTTCATGCCACTTAGTTTTCAAGGATGAAAGGTTGGAACATGGGCAATCATTTCCTTGAGATGGTAATGGTAATATTTCTGTTGTCAGGCAGAATTGGAACATGAAATTTAAGGATGCTACCTCTGCTGCTCAATCTGCGGCTAATTTGGCAGAACATGCAAGCCTAGCTGCCAGAGCTGTTGTGGAACTTTCAAAGCAATATTGTGTTGATTATGGTGGTTCATGCCACTTAGGTTTCAAGGATGAAAGGTTGGAACATGGGCAATCATTTCCTGGAGATGGTAATGGTAATTTTTCTATTGGCAGGCAGAATTGGAACATGAAATTTAAGGATGCTACCTCTGCTGCTCAAGTAGCGACTGAGTTTGCAGAACATGCAAGCCTAGCTACCAGAGGTATTGTAGAACTTTCAAGGCAATATTGTGTTGATAATGGTGGTTCATGCCACTTAGTTTTCAAGGATGAAAGGTTGGAACATGGGCAATCATTTCCTTGAGATGGTAATGGTAATATTTCTGTTGTCAGGCAGAATTGGAACATGAAATTTAAGGATGCTACCTCTGCTGCTCAATCTGCGGCTAATTTGGCAGAACATGCAAGCCTAGCTGCCAGAGCTGTTGTGGAACTTTCAAAGCAATATTGTGTTGATTATGGTGGTTCATGCCACTTAGGTTTCAAGGATGAAAGGTTGGAACATGGGCAATCATTTCCTGGAGATGGTAATGGTAATTTTTCTATTGGCAGGCAGAATTGGAACATGAAATTTGAGGATGCTACCTTTGTTGCTCAAGTAGCGATTGAGTTTGCAGAACATGCAAGCCTAGCTACCAGAGGTGTTGTAGAACATTCAAGGCAATATTGTGTTGATAATGGTGGTTCATGCCACTTAGTTTTCAAGGATGAAAGGTTGTAACATGGGCAATCATTTCCTTGAGATGGTAATGGTAATATTTCTGTTGTCTGGCGGAATTGGAACATGAAATTTAAGGATGCTACCTCTGCTACTCAATCAGCGGCTAATTTTGCAGAACATGCAAGCCTAGCTGCCAGAGCTGTTATGGAACTTTCAAGGAAATATTGTGTTGATGATGGTGGTTCATGCCACTTAGGTTTCAAGGATGAAAGGTTGGAACATGGGCAATCATTTCCTGGAGATGGTAATGGTAATTTTTCTATTGGCAGGCAGAATTGGAACATGAAATTTGAGGATGCTACCTTTGCAGCTCAAGTAGCGATTGAGTTTGCAGAACATGCAAGCCTAGCTACCAGAGGTGTTGTAGAACTTTCAAGGCAATATTGTGTTGATAATTGTGGTTCATGCCACTTAGTTTTCAAGGATGAAAGGTTGGAACATGGGCAATCATTTCCTTGAGATGGTAATGGTAATATTTCTGTTGTCAGGCGGAATTGGAACATGAAATTTAAGGATGCTACCTCTGCTACTCAATCAGCGGCTAATTTTGCAGAACATGCAAGCCTAGCTGCCAGAGCTGTTATGGAACTTTCAAGGAAATATTGTGTTGATGATGGCGGTTCATGCCACTTAGGTTTCAAGGATGAAAGGTTGGAACATGGGCAATCATTTCCTGGAGATGGTAATGGTAATTTTTCTATTGGCAGGCAGAATTGGAACATGAAATTTGAGGATGCTACCTTTGCTGCTCAAGTAGCGATTGAGTTTGCAGAACATGCAAGCCTAGCTACCAGAGGTGTTGTAGAACTTTCAAGGCAATATTGTGTTGATAATGGTGGTTCATGCCACTTAGTTTTCAAGGATGAAAGGTTGGAACATGGGCAATCATTTCCTTGAGATGGTAATGGTAATATTTCTGTTGTCATGCGGAATTGGAACATGAAATTTAAGGATGCTACTTCTGCTACTCAATCAGCTGCTAATTTTGCAGAACATGCAAGCCTAGCTGCCAGAGCTATTGTGAAACTTTCAAGGCAATATTGTGTTGATGGTAGTGGTACATGCCACTTAGTTTTCAAGAATGAAATGTTAGAACATGGGCAATCATTTCCTGGAGATGGTAATGGTAATTTTTCTGTTGGCAGGTAGAATTGGAACATGAAATTTAAAGATGCTACCTATGCTGCTCAAGCAGCGGCTGAGTTTGGAGAATATGCAGGCCTAGCTGCCAGAGCTATTGTAGAACTTTCAAGGCAATACTATGTTGATGATGGTGGTTCATGCCACTTAGGTTTCAAGGATAAAAGGTTGGAACATGGGCAATCATTTCCTGGAGATGGTAATGGTATTATTTCTATTGGTAGGTAGAATTGGAACATGAAATTTAAGGATGCTACCTATGCTGCTCAAGCAGCGGCTGAGTTTCCAGAACATACAAGCTTAGCTGCCAGAGCTGTTGTAGAACTTTCAAGGCAATATTATGTTGATGATGGTGGTACATACCACTTAGGTTTCAAGGATGAAAGGTTGGAACATGGGAATTATTTCCTTGAGATGGTAGTGGTAATATTTCTATTGTCAGGCAGAATTGGAACATGAAATTTAAGGATGCTACCTCTGCTGCTCAATCAGCGGCTAATTATGCAGAACATGCAAGCCTAGCTGCCAGAGCTATTGTGGAATTTTCAAGGCAATATTGTGTTGATAATGGTGGTACATGCCACTTAGGTTTCAAGGATGTAAGGTTGGAACATGGGCAAGCATTTCCTGGAGATGGTAATGGTAATTTTTCTATTGGCAGGCAGAATTGGAACATGAAATTTAAGGATGCTACCTCTGCTGCTCAAGTAGCGACTGAGTTTGCAGAACATGCAAGCCTAGCTACCAGAGGTGTTGTAGAACTTTCAAGGCAATATTGTGTTGATAATGGTGGTTCATGCCACTTAGTTTTCAAGGATGAAAGGTTGGAACATGGGCAATCATTTCCTTGAGATGGTAATGGTAATATTTCTGTTGTCAGGCGGAATTGGAACATGAAATTTAAGGATGCTACCTATGCTGCTCAAGCAGCGGCTGAGTTTGCCGAACCTGCAAGCCTAGCTGCCAGAGCTGTTGTGGAACTTTCAAGGAAATATTATGTTGATGATGGTGGTTCATGCCACTTAGGTTTCAAGGATGAAAGGTTGGAACATGCGCAATCATTTCCTGGAGATGGTAATGGTAATTTTTCTATTGGCAGGCAGAATTGGTACAAGAAATTTAAGGATGCTACCTTTGCTGCTCAAGTAGCGATTGAGTTTGCAGAACATGCAAGCCTAGCTACCAGAAGCATTGTAGAACTTTCAAGGCAATATTGTGTTGATAATGGTGGTTCATGCCACTTAGTTTTCAAGGATGAAAGGTTGGAACATGGGCAATCATTTCCTTGAGATGTAATGGGTAATATTTCTGTTGTCAGGCAGAATTGGAACATGAAATTTAAGGATGCTACCTCTGCTGCACAAGCAGCGGCTGATTTTGCAGAACTTGCAAGCCTAGCTGCAAGAGCTGTTGTGGAACTTTCAGGGCAATATTGTGTTGATGATGGTGGTATATGCCACTTAGGTTTCAAGGATGAAAGGTTGGAACATGGGCAATCATTTCCTGGAGATGGTAATGGTAATTTTTCTATTGGCAGGCAGAATTGGAACATGAAATTTAACGATGCTACCTCTGCTGCTCAGGTAGCGACTGAGTTTGCAGAACATGCAAGCCTAGCTACCAGAGGTGTTGTAGAACTTTCAAGGCAATATTGTGTTGATGATGGTGGTTCATGCCACTTAGTTTTCAAGAGTGAAAGGTTGGAACATGGGCAATCATTTCCTTGAGATGGTAATGGTAATATTTCTGTTGTCAGGCGGAATTGGAACATGAAATTTAAGGATGCTACCTCTGCTGCTCAATCAACGGCTAATTTTGCAGAACATACAAGCCTAGCTGCCAGAGCAATTTTGGAACTTTCAAGGCAATATTGTGTTGATGATGGTGGTTCATGCCACTTAGGTTTCAAGGATGAAAGGTTGGAACATGGGAAATCATTTCCTGGAGATGGTAATGGTAATTTTTATATTGGCAGGCAGAATTGGAACATGAAATTTAACGATTCTACCTTTGCTGCTCAAGTAGCGACTGAGTTTGCAGAACATGCAAGCCTAGCTACCAGAGGTGTTGTAGAACTTTCAAGGCAATATTGTGTTGATAATGGTGGTTCACGCCACTTAGTTTTCAAAGATGAAAGGTTGGAACATGGGCAATCATTTCCTTGAGATGGTAATGGGTAATATTTCTATTGTTAGGCAGAATTGGAACATGAAATTTAAGGATGCTACCTCTGCTGCTCAATCAGCGGCTAATTTTGCAGAACATGCAAGCCTAGCTGCCAGAGCTATTGTGGAACTTTCAAGGCAATATTGTGTTGATGATGGTGGTACATGCCACTTAGGTTTCAAGGATGTAAGGTTGGAACATGGGCAAGCATTTCGTGGAGAGGGTAATGGTAATTTTTCTATTGGCAGGCAGAATTGGAACATGAAATTTAAGGATGCTACCTCTGCTACTCAAGTAGCGACTGAGTTTGCAGAACATGCAAGCCTAGCTACCAGAGGTGTTGTAGAACTTTCAAGGCAATATTGTGTTGATAATGGTGGTTCATGCCACTTAGTTTTCAAGGATGAAAGGTTGGAACATGGGCAATCATTTCCTTGAGATGGTAATGGTAATATTTCTGTTGTCAGGCGGAATTGGAACATGAAATTTAAGGATGCTACCTATGCTGCTCAAGCAGCGGCTGAGTTTGCCGAACATGCAAGCCTAACTACTAGAGGTGTTTTAGAACTTTCAAGGCTATATTGTGTATATGATGGTGGTTCATGCCACTTAGTTTTCAAGGATGAAAGGTTGGAAAATGGGCAATCATTTCCTTGAGATGGTAATGGGTAATATTTCTATTGTCAGGCAGAATTGGAACATGAAATTTAAGGATGCTACCTCTGCTGCACAAGCAGCGGCTGATTTTGCAGAACTTGCAAGCCTAGCTGCCAGAGCTGTTGTGGAACTTTCAAGGCAATATTGTGTTGATGATGGTGGTACATGCCACTTAGGTTTCAAGGATGAAAGGTTGGAACATGGGCAAGCATTTCCTGGAGATGGTAATGGTAATTTTTCTATTGGCAGGCAGAATTGGAACATGAAATTTAAGGATGCTACCTCTGCTGCTCAAGTAGCGACTGAGTTTGCAGAACATGCAAGCCTAGCTACCAGAGGTGTTGTAGAACTTTCAAGGCAATATTGTGTTGATAATGGTGGTTCATGCCACTTAGTTTTCAAGGATGAAAGGTTGGAACATGGGCAATCATTTCCTTGAGATGGTAATGGGTAATATTTCTGTTGTCAGGCAGAATTGGAACATGAAATTTAAGGATGCTATCTCTGCTGCTCAAGTAGCGACTGAGTTTGCAGAACATGCAAGCCTAGCTACCAGAGGTATTGTAGAACTTTCAAGGCAATATTGTGTTGATAATGGTGGTTCATGCCACTTAGTTTTCAAGGATGAAAGGTTGGAACATGGGCAATTATTTCCTTGAGATGGTAATGGTAATATTTCTGTTGTCAGGCGGAATTTGAACATGAAATTTAAGGATGCTACCTCTGCTGCTCAATCAACGGCTAATTTTGCTGAACATGCAAGCCTAGCTGCCAGAGCTGTTGTGGAACTTTCAAGGAAATATTATGTTGATGATGGTGGTTCATGCCACTTAGGTTTCAAGGATGAAAGGTTGGAACATGGGCAATCATTTCCTTGAGATGGTAATGGTAATTTTTCTATTGGCAGGCAGAATTGGTAGATGAAATTTAAGGATGCTACCTTTGCTGCTCAAGTCACGATTGAGTTTGCAGAACATGCAAGCCTAGCTACCAGAGGTATTGTAGAACTTTCAAGGCAATATTGAGTTGATAATGGTGGTTCATGCCACTTAGTTTTCAAGGATGAAAGGTTGGAACATGGGCAATCATTTCCTTGAGATGTAATGGGTAATATTTCTGTTGTCAGGCAGAATTGGAACATGAAATTTAAGGATGCTACCTCTGCTGCACAAGCAGCGGCTAATTTTGCAGAACTTGCAAGCCTAGCTGCCAGAGCTGTTGTGGAACTTTCAAGGCAATATTGTGTTGATGATGGTGGTACATGCCACTTAGGTTTCAAGGATGAAAGGTTGGAACATGGGCAAGCATTTCCTGGAGATGGTAATGGTTATTTTTCTATTGGCAGGCAGAATTGGAACATGAAATTTAAGGATGCTACCTCTGCTGCTCAAGTAGCGACTGAGTTTGCAGAACATGCAAGCCTAGCTACCAGAGGTGTTGTAGAACTTTCAAGGCAATATTGTGTTGATAATGGTGTTTCATGCCACTTAGTTTTCAAGGATGAAAGGTTGGAACATGGGCAATCATTTCCTTGAGATGGTAATGGTAATATTTCTGTTGTCAGGCGGAATTGGAACATGAAATTTAAGGATGCTACCTCTGCTGCTCAATCAGCGGCTAATTTTGCAGAACATGCAAGCCTAGCTGCCAGAGCTGTTGTGGAACTTTCAAGGAAATATTGTGTTGATGATGGTGGTTCATGCCACTTAGGTTTCAAGGATGAAAGGTTGGAACATGGGCAATCATTTCCTGGAGATGGTAATGGTAATTTTTCTGTTGTCAGGCGGAATTGGAACATGAAATTTAAGGATGCTACCTCTGCTGCACAAGCAGCGGCTGATTTTGCAGAACTTGCAAGCCTAGCTGCAAGAGCTGTTGTGGAACTTTCAGGGCAATATTGTGTTGATGATGGTGGTATATGCCACTTAGGTTTCAAGGATGAAAGGTTGGAACATGGGCAATCATTTCCTGGAGATGGTAATGGTAATTTTTCTATTGGCAGGCAGAATTGGAACATGAAATTTAACGATGCTACCTCTGCTGCTCAGGTAGCGACTGAGTTTGCAGAACATGCAAGCCTAGCTACCAGAGGTGTTGTAGAACTTTCAAGGCAATATTGTGTTGATGATGGTGGTTCATGCCACTTAGTTTTCAAGAGTGAAAGGTTGGAACATGGGCAATCATTTCCTTGAGATGGTAATGGTAATATTTCTGTTGTCAGGCGGAATTGGAACATGAAATTTAAGGATGCTACCTCTGCTGCTCAATCAACGGCTAATTTTGCAGAACATACAAGCCTAGCTGCCAGAGCAATTTTGGAACTTTCAAGGCAATATTGTGTTGATGATGGTGGTTCATGCCACTTAGGTTTCAAGGATGAAAGGTTGGAACATGGGAAATCATTTCCTGGAGATGGTAATGGTAATTTTTATATTGGCAGGCAGAATTGGAACATGAAATTTAACGATTCTACCTTTGCTGCTCAAGTAGCGACTGAGTTTGCAGAACATGCAAGCCTAGCTACCAGAGGTGTTGTAGAACTTTCAAGGCAATATTGTGTTGATAATGGTGGTTCACGCCACTTAGTTTTCAAAGATGAAAGGTTGGAACATGGGCAATCATTTCCTTGAGATGGTAATGGGTAATATTTCTATTGTTAGGCAGAATTGGAACATGAAATTTAAGGATGCTACCTCTGCTGCTCAATCAACGGCTAATTTTGCAGAACATGCAAGCCTAGCTGCCAGAGCTATTGTGGAACTTTCAAGGCAATATTGTGTTGATGATGGTGGTACATGCCACTTAGGTTTCAAGGATGTAAGGTTGGAACATGGGCAAGCATTTCGTGGAGAGGGTAATGGTAATTTTTCTATTGGCAGGCAGAATTGGAACATGAAATTTAAGGATGCTACCTCTGCTACTCAAGTAGCGACTGAGTTTGCAGAACATGCAAGCCTAGCTACCAGAGGTGTTGTAGAACTTTCAAGGCAATATTGTGTTGATAATGGTGGTTCATGCCACTTAGTTTTCAAGGATGAAAGGTTGGAACATGGGCAATCATTTCCTTGAGATGGTAATGGTAATATTTCTGTTGTCAGGCGGAATTGGAACATGAAATTTAAGGATGCTACCTATGCTGCTCAAGCAGCGGCTGAGTTTGCCGAACATGCAAGCCTAACTACTAGAGGTGTTGTAGAACTTTCAAGGCTATATTGTGTATATGATGGTGGTTCATGCCACTTAGTTTTCAAGGATGAAAGGTTGGAAAATGGGCAATCATTTCCTTGAGATGGTAATGGGTAATATTTCTATTGTCAGGCAGAATTGGAACATGAAATTTAAGGATGCTACCTCTGCTGCACAAGCAGCGGCTGATTTTGCAGAACTTGCAAGCCTAGCTGCCAGAGCTGTTGTGGAACTTTCAAGGCAATATTGTGTTGATGATGGTGGTACATGCCACTTAGGTTTCAAGGATGAAAGGTTGGAACATGGGCAAGCATTTCCTGGAGATGGTAATGGTAATTTTTCTATTGGCAGGCAGAATTGGAACATGAAATTTAAGGATGCTACCTCTGCTGCTCAAGTAGCGACTGAGTTTGCAGAACATGCAAGCCTAGCTACCAGAGGTGTTGTAGAACTTTCAAGGCAATATTGTGTTGATAATGGTGGTTCATGCCACTTAGTTTTCAAGGATGAAAGGTTGGAACATGGGCAATCATTTCCTTGAGATGGTAATGGGTAATATTTCTGTTGTCAGGCAGAATTGGAACATGAAATTTAAGGATGCTATCTCTGCTGCTCAAGTAGCGACTGAGTTTGCAGAACATGCAAGCCTAGCTACCAGAGGTATTGTAGAACTTTCAAGGCAATATTGTGTTGATAATGGTGGTTCATGCCACTTAGTTTTCAAGGATGAAAGGTTGGAACATGGGCAATTATTTCCTTGAGATGGTAATGGTAATATTTCTGTTGTCAGGCGGAATTTGAACATGAAATTTAAGGATGCTACCTCTGCTGCTCAATCAACGGCTAATTTTGCTGAACATGCAAGCCTAGCTGCCAGAGCTGTTGTGGAACTTTCAAGGAAATATTATGTTGATGATGGTGGTTCATGCCACTTAGGTTTCAAGGATGAAAGGTTGGAACATGGGCAATCATTTCCTTGAGATGGTAATGGTAATTTTTCTATTGGCAGGCAGAATTGGTACATGAAATTTAAGGATGCTACCTTTGCTGCTCAAGTCACGATTGAGTTTGCAGAACATGCAAGCCTAGCTACCAGAGGTATTGTAGAACTTTCAAGGCAATATTGAGTTGATAATGGTGGTTCATGCCACTTAGTTTTCAAGGATGAAAGGTTGGAACATGGGCAATCATTTCCTTGAGATGTAATGGGTAATATTTCTGTTGTCAGGCAGAATTGGAACATGAAATTTAAGGATGCTACCTCTGCTGCACAAGCAGCGGCTAATTTTGCAGATCTTGCAAGCCTAGCTGCCAGAGCTGTTGTGGAACTTTCAAGGCAATATTGTGTTGATGATGGTGGTACATGCCACTTAGGTTTCAAGGATGAAAGGTTGGAACATGGGCAAGCATTTCCTGGAGATGGTAATGGTTATTTTTCTATTGGCAGGCAGAATTGGAACATGAAATTTAAGGATGCTACCTCTGCTGCTCAAGTAGCGACTGAGTTTGCAGAACATGCAAGCCTAGCTACCAGAGGTGTTGTAGAACTTTCAAGGCAATATTGTGTTGATAATGGTGTTTCATGCCACTTAGTTTTCAAGGATGAAAGGTTGGAACATGGGCAATCATTTCCTTGAGATGGTAATGGTAATATTTCTGTTGTCAGGCGGAATTGGAACATGAAATTTAAGGATGCTACCTCTGCTGCTCAATCAGCGGCTAATTTTGCAGAACATGCAAGCCTAGCTGCCAGAGCTGTTGTGGAACTTTCAAGGAAATATTGTGTTGATGATGGTGGTTCATGCCACTTAGGTTTCAAGGATGAAAGGTTGGAACATGGGCAATCATTTCCTGGAGATGGTAATGGTAATTTTTCTATTGGCAGGCAGAATTGGAACATGAAATTTAACGATGCTACCTCTGCTGCTCAAGTAGCGACTGAGTTTGCAGAACATGCAAGCCTAGCTACCAGAGGTGTTGTAGAACTTTCAAGGCAATATTGTGTTGATAATGGTGGTTCATGCCACTTAGTTTTCAAGGATGAAAGGTTGGAACATGGGCAATCATTTCCTTGAGATGGTAATGGGTAATATTTCTGTTGTCAGGCACAATTGGAACATGAAATATAAGGATGCTACCTCTGCTGCTCAATCAGCGGCTAATTTTGCAGAACATGCAAGCCTAGCTGCCAGAGCTATTGTAGAACTTTCAAGGCAATATTGTGTTGATGATGGTGGTACATGCCACTTAGGTTTCAAGGAAGTAAGGTTGGAACATGGGCAAGCATTTCTTGGAGATGGTAATGGTAATTTTTCTATTGGCAGGCAGAATTGGAACATGAAATTTAAGGATGCTACCTCTGCTGCTCAAGTAGCGACAGAGTTTGCAGAACATGCAAGCCTAGCTACCAGAGGTGTTGTAGAACTTTCAAAGCAATATTGTGTTGATAATGGTGGTTCATGCCACTTAGTTTTCAAGGATGAAAGGTTGGAACATGGGCAATCATTTCCTTGAGATGGTAATGGGTAATATTTCTGTTGTCAGGCAGAATTGGAACATGAAATATAAGGATGCTACATCTGCTGCTCGATCAACCGCTAATTTTGCAGAACATTCAAGCCTAGCTGCCAGAGCTATTGTAGAACTTAAGAGGCAATATTGTGTTGATGATGGTAGTACATGCCACTTAGGTTTCAAGGATGAAAGGTCTGAACATGGGCAATCATTTCCTTGAGATGGTAATGGGTAATATTTCTGTTGTCAGGCAGAATTGGAACATGAAATTTAAGGATGCTACCTCTGCTGCACAAGCAGCGGCTGATTTTGCAGAACTTACAAGCCTAGCTGCCAGAGCTGTTGTGGAACTTTCAAGGCAATATTGTGTTGATGATGGTGGTACATGCCACTTAGGTTTCAAGGATAAAAGGTTGGAACATGGGCAAGCATTTCCTGGAGATGGTAATGGTAATTTTTCTATTGGCAGGCAGAATTGGAACATGAAATTTAAGGATGCTACCTCTGCTGCTCAAGTAGCGACTGAGTTTGCTGAACATGCAAGCCTAGCTACCAGAGGTGTTGTAGAACTTTCAAGGCAATATTGTGTTGATAATGGTGGTTCATGCCACTTAGTTTTCAAGAATGAAAGGTTGGAACATGGGCAATCATTTCCTTGAGATGGTAATGGTAATATTTCTGTTGTCAAGCGGAATTGGAACATGAAATTTAAGGATGCTACCTCTGCTGCTCAATCAGCAGCTAATGTTGCAGAACATGCAAGCCTAGCTGCCAGAGCTGTTGTGGAACTTTCAAGGAAATATTGTGTTGATGATGGTGGTTCATGCCACTTAGGTTTCAAGGATAAAAGGTTGGAACATGGGCAATCATTTCCTGGAGATGGTAATGGTAATTTTTCTATTGGCATGCAGAATTGGAACATGAAATTTAAGGATGCTACCTCTGCTGCTCAAGTAGCGACTGAGTTTGCAGAACATGCAAGCCTAGCTAACAGAGGTGTTGTAGAACTTTCAAGGCAATATTGTGTTGATAATGGTGGTTCATGCCACTTAGTTTTCAAGGATGAAAGGTTGGAAAATGGGCAATCATTTCCTTGAGATGGTAATGGGTAATATTTCTATTGTCAGGCAGAATTGGAACATGAAATTTAAGGATGCTACCTCTGTTGCACAAGCAGCGGCTGATTTTGCAGAACTTGCAAGCCTAGCTGCCAGAGCTGTTGTGGAACTTTCAAGGCAATATTGTGTTGATGATGGTGGTACATGCCACTTAGGTTTCAAGGATGAAAGGTTGGAACATGGGCAAGCATTTCCTGGAGATGGTAATGGTAATTTTTCTATTGGCAGGCAGAATTGGAACATGAAATTTAAGGATGCTACCTCTGCTGCTCAAGTAGCGACTGAGTTTGCAGAACATGCAAGCCTAGCTACCAGAGGTGTTGTAGAACATTTAAGGCAATATTGTGTTGATAATGGTGGTTCATGCCACTTAGTTTTCAAGGATGAAAGGTTGGAACATGGGCAATCATTTCCTTGAGATGGTAATGGGTAATATTTCTGTTGTCAGGCACAATTGGAACATGAAATATAAGGATGCTACCTCTGCTGCTCAATCAGCGGCTAATTTTGCAGAACATGCAAGCCTAGCTGCCAGAGCTATTGTAGAACTTTCAAGGAAATATTGTGTTGATTATGGTGGTTCATGCCACTTAGGTTTCAAGGATGAAAGGTTGGAACATGGGCAATCATTTCCTGGAGATGGTAATGGTAATTTTTCAATTGGCAGGCAGAATTGGAACATGAAATTTAACGATGCTACCTCTGCTGCTCAAGTAGCGACTGAGTTTGCAGAACATGCAAGCCTAGCTACCAGAGGTGTTATAGAACTTTCAAAGCAACATTGTGTTGATAATGGTGGTTCATGCCACTTAGTTTTCAAGGATGAAAGGTTGGAACATGGGCAATCATTTCCTTGAGATGGTAATGGGTAATATTTCTGTTGTCAGGCACAATTGGAACATGAAATATAAGGATGCTACCTCTGCTGCTCAATCAGCGGCTAATTTTGCAGAACATGCAAGCCTAGCTGCCAGAGCTATTGTAGAACTTTCAAGGCAATATTGTGTTGATGATGGTGGTACATGCCACTTAGGTTTCAAGGATGTAAGGTTGGAACATGGGTAAGCATTTCCTGGAGATGGTAATGGTAATTTTTTTATTGGCAGGCAGAATTGGAACAAGAAATTTAAGGATGCTACCTCTGCTGCTCAATCAGCGGCTAATTTTGCAGAACATGCAAGCCTAGCTGCCAGAGGTGTTGTAGAACTTTCAAGGCAATATTTTGTTGATAATGGTGGTTCATGCCACTTAGTTTTCAAGGATGAAAGGTTGGAACATGGGCAATCATTTCCTTGAGATGGTAATGGGTAATATTTCTGTTGTCAGGCAGAATTGGAACATGAAATTTAAGGATGCTACCTCTGCTGCACAAGCAGCGGCTGATTTTGCAGAACTTACAAGCCTAGCTGCCAGAGCTGTTGTGGAACTTTCAAGGCAATATTGTGTTGATGATGGTGGTACATGCCACTTAGGTTTCAAGGATAAAAGGTTGGAACATGGGCAAGCATTTCCTGGAGATGGTAATGGTAATGTTTCTATTGGCAGGAAGAATTGGAACATGAAATTTAAGGATGCTACCTCTGCTGCTCAAGTAGCGACTGAGTTTGCAGAACATGCAAGCCTAGCTACCAGAGGTGTTGTAGAACTTTCAAGGCAATATTGTGTTGATAATGGTGGTTCATGCCACATAGTTTTCAAGGATGAAAGGTTAGAACATGGGCAATCATTTCCTTGAGATGGTAATGGTAATATTTCTGTTGTCATGCGAAATTGGAACATGAAATTTAAGGATGCTACCTCTGCTGCTCAATCAACGGCTAATTTTGCAAAACATGCAAGCCTAGCTGCTAGAGCTGTTGTGGAACTTTCAAGGCAATATTGTGTTGATGATGGTGGTTCATGCCACTTAGGTTTCAAGGATGAAAGGTTGGAACATGGGAATCATTTCCTGGAGATGGTAATGGTAATTTTTCTATTGGCAGGCAGAATAGGAACATGAAATTTAACGATGCTATCTCTGCTGCTCAAGTAGCGATTGAGTTTGCAGAACATGCAAGCCTAGCTCCAAGAGCTGTTGTAGAACTTTCAAGGCAATATTGTGTTGATGATGGGGGTTCATGCCACTTAGTTTTCAAGGATAAAAGGTTGGAACATGGGAAATCATTTCCTTGAGATGGTAATCGAAATTGTTTTGTTGGCAGGCAGTATTGGAACATGAAATTTAAGGATGCTACCTCCGCTGCTCAAGCAGTGGCTGAGTTTGGAGAACGTGCAAGCCTAGCTGCCAGAGCTGTTCGAGAACTTTCAAGGCAATATTGTGTTGATGTTGATGGTTCATGCCACTTAGGTTTCAAGGATGAAAGGTTGGAACATAGGCAAGCATTTCCTGGAGATGGTAATGGTAGTTTTTCCGTTGGCAAGCAGAATTCAAACGTGAAATTTAAGGATGCTACCTATGCTGCTCAAGCAGCGGCTGAGTTTGCCGAACATGCAAGCGTAGCGGCCAGAGCTGTTGTAGAACTTTCAAGGCAATATTGTGTTGATGATGGTGGTTCATGCCACTTAGGTTTCAAGGATGAAAGGTTGGAACATGGGCAATCATTTCCTGGAGATGGTAATGGTAATTTTTCTATTGGCAGGCAGAATTGGAACATGAAATTTAACGATGCTACCTCTGCTGCTCAAGTAGCGATTGAGTTTGCAGAACATGCAAGCCTAGCTCCCAGAGCTGTTGTAGAACTTTCAAGGCAATATTGTGTTGATGATGGTGGCTCATACCACTTAGTTTTCAAGGATGAAAGGTTGGAACATGGGCAATCATTTCCTTGAGATGGTAATGGTTATATTTCTGTTGTCAGGCACAATTGGAACATGAAATATAAGGATGCTACCTCTGCTGCTCAATCAGCGGCAAATTTTGCAGAACATGCAAGCCTAGCTGCCAGAGCTATTGTAGAACTTTCAAGGAAATATTGTGTTGATGATGGTGGTTCGTGCCACTTAGGTTTCAAGGATGAAAGGTTGGAACATGGGCAATCATTTCCTGGAGATGGTAATGGTAATTTTTCAATTGGCAGGCAGAATTGGAACATGAAATTTAACGATGCTACCTCTGCTGCTCAAGTAGCGACTGAGTTTGTAGAACATGCAAGCCTAGCTACCAGAGGTGTTATAGAACTTTCAAAGCAACATTGTGTTGATAATGGTGGTTCATGCCACTTAGTTTTCAAGGATGAAAGGTTGGAACATGGGCAATCATTTCCTTGAGATGGTAATGGGTAATATTTCTGTTGTCAGGCACAATTGGAACATGAAATATAAGGATGCTACCTCTGCTGCTCAATCAGCGGCTAATTTTGCAGAACATGCAAGCCTAGCTGCCAGAGCTATTGTAGAACTTTCAAGGCAATATTGTGTTGATGATGGTGGTACATGCCACTTAGGTTTCAAGGATGAAAGGTTGGAACATGGGCAATCATTTCCTGGAGATGGTAATGGTAATTTTTCTATTGGCAGGCAGAATTGGAACATGAAATTTAATGATGCTACCTCTGCTGCTCAAGTAGCGATTCAGTTTGCAGAACATGCAAGCCTAGCTCCCAGAGCTGTTGTAGAACTTTCAAGGCAATATTGTATTGATGATGGTGGTTCATGCCACTTAGGTTTCAAGGATGAAAGGTTGGAACATGGGCAATCATTTCCTGGAGATGGTAATGGTAATTTTTCTATTGGCAGGCAGAATTGGAACATGAAATTTAATGTTGCTACCTCTGCTGCTCAAGTAGCGATTCAGTTTGCAGAACATGCAAGCCTAGCTCCCAGAGCTGTTGTAGAACTTTCAAGGCAATATTGTATTGATGATGGTGGTTCATGCCACTTAGTTTTCAAGGATGATAGGTTGGAACATGGGCAATCATTTCCTTGAGATGGTAATGGTAATTTTTCTGTTGGCAGGCAGTACTGGAACATGAAATTTAAGGAAGCTACCTCTGCTGCACAAGCAGCGGTTGAGTTTTGAGAACATGCAAGCCTAGCTGCCAGAGCTGTTTGAAAACTTTCAAGGCAATATTGTGTTGATGATGGTGGTACATGCCACTTAGGTTTCAAGGATGAAAAGTTTGAAAATGGGCAAGCATTTCATGGAGATGGTAATGGTAATTTTTCTATTGGCAGGCAGAATTGGAACATGAAATTTAAGGATGCTGCCTCTGCTGCTCAAGTAGCGACTGAGTTTGCAGAACATGCAAGCCTAGCTACCAGAGGTGTTGTAGAACTTTCAAGGCAATATTGTGTTGATAATGGTGGTTCATGCCACTTAGTTTTCAAGTATGAAAGGTTGGAACATGGGCAATCATTTCCTTGAGATGGTAATGGTAATATTTCTGTTGGCAGGCAGAATTGGAACATGAAATTTAAGGATGCTACCTCAGCTGCTCAAGCAGCGGCTAATTTTGCAAAACATGCAAGCCTAGCTGCCAGAGCTGTTGTGGAACTTTCAAGGCAATATTGTGTTGATGATGGTGGTTCATGCCACTTAGGTTTCAAGGATGAAAGGTTGGAACATGGGCAATCATTTCCTAGAGATGGTAATGGTAATTTTTCTATTGGCAGGCAGAATTGGAACATGAAATTTAAGGATGCTACCTTTGCTGCTCAAGTAGTGATGGAGTTTGCAAAACATGCAAGCCTAGCTGCCAGAACTGTTGTAGAACTTTCAAGGCAATATTGTGTTGATGATGGGGGTTCATGCCACTTAGTTTTCAAGGATGAAAGGTTGGAACATGAGAAATCATTTCCTTGAGATGGTAATGGAAATTTTTCTGTTGGCAGGCAGTATTGGAACATGAAATTTAAGGATGCTACCTCCGCTGCTCAAGCAGCGGCTGAGTTTGGAGAACGTGCAAGCCTAGCTGCCAGAGTTGTTAGAGAACTTTCAAGACAATATTGTGTTGATGCTGGTGGTTCATACCACTTAGGTTTCAAGGATGATAGTTTGGAACATGGGCAAGCATTTCCTGGAGATGGTAATGGTAGTTTTTCCGTTGGCAAGCAGAATTGGAACATGAAATTTAAGGATGCTACCTATGCTGCTCAAGCAGCGGCTGAGTTTCAAAAACATGCAAGCCTAGCTGCCAGAGTTGTTGTAGAACTTTCAAGGCAATATTGTGTTGATGATGGTGATTCATGCCACTTAGGTTTCAAGGATGAAAGGTTGGAACATGGGCAATCATTTCATGGAGATGGTAATGGTAATTTTTCTGTTGGCAGGTAGAATTGGAACATGAAATTTAAGGATGCTACCTATACTGCTCAAGCAGCGGCTGAGATTGCAGAACATGCAAGCCTAGCTGCCAGAGCTGTTGTAGAACTTTCAAGGTAATATTGTGTTGATGATGGTGGTACATGCCACTTAGGTTTCAAGGATGTAAGGTTGGAACATGGGTAACCATTTCCTGGAGATGGTAATGGTAATTTTTCTATTGGCAGGTAGAATTAGAACATGAAATTTAAGGATGCTACCTCTGCTGCTCAAGTAGTGACTGAGTTTGCAGAACATGCAAGCCTAGCTACCAGAGGTGTTGTAGAACTTTCAAGGCAATATTGTGTTGATAATGGTGGTTCATGCCACTTTGTTTTCAAGGATGAAAGGTTGGAACATGGGCAATCATTTCCTTGAGATGGTAATGGTAATATTTCTGTTGTCAGGCAGAATTGGAACATGAAATTTAAGGATGCTACCTCTGCTGCTCAAGCGGCGGTTAATTTTGCAGAACATGCAAGCCTAGCTGCCAGAGCTGTTGTGGAACTTTCAAGGCAATATTATGTTGATGATGGTGGTTCATGCCACTTAGGTTTCAAAGATGAAAGGTTGGAACATGGGCAATCATTTCCTGGAGATGGTAATGGTAATTTTTCTATTGGCAGGCAGAATTGGAACATGAAATTTAACGATGCTACCTCTGCTGCTCAAGTAGCGATTGAGTTTGCAGAACATGCAAGCCTAGCTCCCAGAGCTGTTGTAGAACTTTCAAGGCAATATTGTGTTGATGATGGTGGTTCATACCACTTAGTTTTCAAGGATGAAAGGTTGGAACATGGGCAATCATTTCCTGGAGATGGTAATGGTAATTTTTCTGTTGGCAGGTAGAATTGGAACATGAAATTTAAGGATGCTACCTATACTGCTCAAGCAGCGGCTGAGATTGCAGAACATGCAAGCCTAGCTGCCAGAGCTGTTGTAGAACTTTCAAGGTAATATTGTGTTGATGATGGTGGTACATGCCACTTAGGTTTCAAGGATGTAAGGTTGGAACATGGGTAACCATTTCCTGGAGATGGTAATGGTAATTTTTCTATTGGCAGGTAGAATTAGAACATGAAATTTAAGGATGCTACCTCTGCTGCTCAAGTAGTGACTGAGTTTGCAGAACATGCAAGCCTAGCTACCAGAGGTGTTGTAGAACTTTCAAGGCAATATTGTGTTGATAATGGTGGTTCATGCCACTTTGTTTTCAAGGATGAAAGGTTGGAACATGGGCAATCATTTCCTGGAGATGGTAATGGTAATTTTTCTATTGGCAGGCAGAATTGGAACATGAAATTTAACGATGCTACCTCTGCTGCTCAAGTAGCGACTGAGTTTGCAGAACATGCAAGCCTAGCTACCAGAGGTGTTATAGAACTTTCAAAGCAACATTGTGTTGATAATGGTGGTTCATGCCACTTAGTTTTCAAGGATGAAAGGTTGGAACATGGGCAATCATTTCCTTGAGATGGTAATGGGTAATAATGCTGCTCAATCAGCGGCTAATTTTGCAGAACATGCAAGCCTAGCTGCCAGAGCTGTTGTGGAACTTTCAAGGCAATATTGTGTTGATGATGGTGGTTCATGCCACTTAGGTTTCAAGGATGAAAGGTTGGAACATGGTCAATCATTTCCTGGAGATGGTAATAGTAATTTTTCTATTGGCAGGCAGAATTGGAACATAAAATTTAAGAATGCTACCTCTGTTGCTCAAGTAGCGACTGAGTTTGGAGAACATGCAAGCCTAGCTACTGGAGTTGTTGTAGAACTTTCAAGGAAATATTGTATTGATGATGGTAGTTCATGTCACTAAGGTTTCAAGGATGAAAGGTTGGAACATGGGCAATCATTTCCTGGAGATGGTAATGATAATCTTTTTGTTGGCAGGTAGAATTGGAACATGAAATTTAAGGATGCTACCTCTGCTGCACAAGCAGCGGCTGAGTTTGGAGAACATGCAAGCCTAGCTGCTAGAGCTGTTGTAGAACTTTCAAGGCAATACTATGTTGATGATGTTGGTTCATGCCACTTAGGTTTCAAGGATAAAAGGTTGGAACATGCGCAATCATTTCCTGGAGATGGTAATGGTAATATTTCTATTGGCAGGTATAATTGGAACATGAAATTTAAGGATGCTACCTCTGCTGCTCAAGTAGCGGCTAATTTTGCAGAACATGCAAGCCTAGCTGCCAGAGCTGTTGTGGAACTTTCAAGGCAATATTGTGTTGATGATGGTGGTTCATGCCACTTAGGTTTCAAGGATGAAAGGTTGGAACATGGGCAATCATTTCCTAGAGATGGTAATGGTAATTTTTCTATTGGCAAGCAGAATTGGAACATGAAATTTAACGATGCTACCTCTGCTGCTCAAGTAGCGATTGAGTTTGCAAAACATGCAAGCCTAGCTGCCAGAGCTGTTGTAGAACTTTCAAGGCAATATTGTGTTGATGATGGGGGTTCATGCCACTTAGTTTTCAAGGATGAAAGGTTGGAACATGGGAAATCATTTCCTTGAGATGGTAATGGAAATTTTTCTGTTGGCAGGCAGTATTGGAATATGAAATTTAAGGATGCTACCTCCGCTGCTCAAGCAGCGGCTGAATTTGGAGAACGTGCAAGCCTAGCTGCCAGAGCTGTTAGAGAACTTTCAAGGAAATATTGTGTTGATGCTGGTGGTTCATGCCACTTAGGTTTCAAGGATAAAAGGTTGGAACATGGGCAAGCATATCCTGGAGATGGTAATGGTAGTTTTCCCGTTGGCAAGCAGAATTGGAACATGAAATTTAAGGATGCTACCTATGCTGCTAAAGCAGCGCCTGAGTTTGCAGAACATGCAAGCCTAGCTGCCAGAGCTGTTGTAGAACTTTCAAGGCAATATTGTGTTGATGATGGTGATTCATGCCACTTAGGTTTGAAGGTTGAAAGGTTGGAATATGGGCAATCATTTCCTTTGAGATGGTAATGGTAATTTTTCTGTTGGCAGGTAGAATTGGAACATGAAATTTAAGGATGCTACCTCTACTGCACAAGCAGCGGCTGAGTTTGGAGAACATGCAAGCCTAGCTGCCACAGCAGTTTGAGAACTTTCAAGGCAATATTGTGTTGATGATGGTGGTATATGCCACTTAGGTTTCAAGGATGAAAGGTTGGAACATGGGCAAGCATTTCCTGGAGATTGTAATGGTAATTTTTCTATTGGCAGGCAGAATTGGAACATGAAATTTAAGGATGCTACCTCTGTTGCTCAAGTAGCGACTGAGTTTGCAGAACATGCAAGCCTAGCTGCCAGAGCTGTTGTAGAACTTTCAAGGCAGTACTATGTTGATGATGGTGGTTTATGCCACTTAGGTTTCAAGGATGAAAGGTTGGAACATGGGCAATCATTTCCCTGAGATGGTAATGGTAATATTTCTGTTGTCAAGCAAAATTGGAACATGAAATTTAAGGATGCTACCTCTGCTGCTCAATCAGCGGCTAATTTTGCAGAACAAGCAAGCCTAGCTGCCAGAGCTGTTGTGGAACTTTCAAGGCAATATTGTGTTGATGATGGTGGTTCATGCCACTTAGGTTTCAAGGATAAAAGGTTGGAACATGGGCAATCATTTCCTGGAGATGGTAATGGTAATTTTTCTATTGGCAGGCAGAATTGGAACATGAAATTTAACGATGCTACCTCTGCTGCTCAAGTAGCGATTGAGTTTGCAGAACATGCAAGCCTAGCTCCCAGAGCTGTTGTAGAACTTTCAAGGTAATATTGTGTCGATGATGGTGGTTCATACCACTTAGTTTTCAAGGATGAAAGGTTGGAACATGGGCAATCATTTCCTTGAGATGGTAATGGTAATTTTTCTGTTGGCAGGCAGTATTGGAACATGAAATTTAAGGAAGCTACCTCTGCTGCACAAGCAGCGGCTGAGTTTGGAAAACATGCAAGCCTAGCTGCCAGAGTTGATGTAGAACTTTCAAGGAAATATTGTATTGATGATGGTGGTTCATGCCACTAAGGTTTCAAGGATGAAAGGTTAGAACATGGGCAATCATTTCCTGGAGATGGTAATGATAATCGTTTTTTGGCAGGTAGAATTAGAACATGAGATTTAAGGATGCTACCTCTGCTGCACAAGCAGCGACTGAGTTTGGAGAACATGCAAGCCTAGCTGCCAGAGCAGTTTGAGAACTTTCAAGGCAATATTGTGTTGATGATGGTGGTACATGCCACTTAGGTTTCAAGGATGAAAGGTTGGAACATGGGCAAGCATTTCTTGGAGATTGTAATGGTAATTTTTCTATTGGCAGGCAGAATTGGAACATGAAATTTAAGGATGCTACCTCTGTTGCTCAAGTAGCGACCGAGTTTGCAGAACATGCAAGCCTACCTGCCAGAGCTGTTGTAGAACATTCAAGGCAGTACTATGTTGATGATGGTGGTTTATGCCACTTAGGTTTCAAGGATAAAAAGTTGGAACATGCGCAATCATTTCCTGGAGATGGTAATGGTAATATTTCTATTGGCAGGTAGAATTGGAACATGAAATTTAAGGATGCTACCTCTGCTACTCAAGCAGCGGCTAATTTTGCAGAACATGCAAGCCTAGCTGCCAGAGCTGTTGTGGAACTTTCAAGGCAATATTGTGTTGATGATGGTGGTTCATGCCACTTAGGTTTCAAGGATGACTGGTTGGACAATGAGCAATCATTTCCTGGATATGGTAATGGTAATTTTTCGATTGGCAGGCAGAATTGGAACATGAAATTTAACGATGCTACCTCTACTGCTCAAGTAGCGATTGAGTTTGCAAAACATGCAAGCCTAGCTGCCAGAGCTGTTGTAGAACTTTCAAGGCAATATTGTGTTGATGATGGGGGTTCATGCCACTTAGTTTTCAAGGATGAAAGGTTTGAACATGGGAAATCATTTCCTTGAGATGGTAATGGAAATTTTTCTGTTGGCAGGCAGTATTGGAACATGAAATTTAACGATGCTACCTCTGCTGCTCAAGTAGCGATTGAGTTTGCAAAACATGCAAGCCTAGCTGCCAGAGCTATTGTAGAACTTTCAAGGCTATATTGTGTTGATGATGGGGGTTCATGCCACTTAGTTTTCAAGGATGAAAGGTTTGAACATGGGAAATCATTTCCTTGAGATGGTAATGGAAATTTTTCTGTTGGCAGGCAGTATTGGAACATGAAATTTAAGGATGCTACCTCCGCTGCTCAAGCAGCGGCTGAGTTTGGAGAACGTGCAAGCCTAGCTGCCAGAGCTGTTAGAGAACTTTCAAGGAAATATTGTGTTGATGCTGGTGGTTCATGCCACTTAGGTTTCAAGGATAAAAGGTTGGAACATGGGCAAGCATTTCTTGGAGATGGTAATGGTAGCTTTTCCGTTGGCAAGCAGAATTGGAACATGAAATTTAAGGATGCTACCTATGCTGCTCAATCAGCGGCTGAGTTTCCAGAACATGCAAGCCTAGCTGCCAGAGCTGTTGTGGAACTTTCAAGGCAATATTGTGTTGATGATGGTGGTTCATGCCACTTAGGTTTCAAGGATGAAAGGTTGGAACATGGTCAATCATTTCCTGGAGATGGTAATAGTAATTTTTCTATTGGCAGGAAGAATTGGAACATAAAATTTAAGAATGCTACCTCTGTTGCTCAAGTAGCGACTGAGTTTGGAGAACAAGCAAGCCAAGCTACCAGAGTTGTTGTAGAACTTTCAAGGAAATATTGTATTGATGATGGTAGTTCATGTCACTAAGGTTTCAAGGATGAAAGGTTGGAACATGGGCAATCATTTCCTGGAGATGGTAATGATAATCTTTTTGTTGGCAGGTAGAATTGGAACATGAAATTTAAGGACGCTACCTCTGCTGCACAAGCAGCGGCTGAGTTTGGAGAACATGCAAGCCTAGCTACCAGAGCAGTTTGAGAACATTCAAGGCAATATTGTGTTGATGATGGTGGTACATGCCACTTAGGATTCAAGGATGAAAGGTTGGAACATGGGCAAGCATTTCCTGGAGATGGTAATGGTAATTTTTCTATTGGCAGGCAGAATTGGAACAGGAAATTTAAGGATGCTACCTCTGCTGCTCAAGTAGCGACTGAGTTTGCAGAACATGCAAGCCTAGCTGCCAGAGCTGTTGTAGAACTTTCAAGGCAATACTATGTTGATGATGGTGGTTCATGCCACTTAGGTTTCAAGGATAAAAGGTTGGAACATGCGCAATCATTTCCTGGAGATGGTAATGGTAATATTTCTATTGGCAGGTATAATTGGAACATGAAATTTAAGGATGCTACCTCTGCTGCTCAAGTAGCGGCTAATTTTTCAAAACATGCAAGCCTAGCTGCCAGAGCTGTTGTGGAACTTTCAAGGCAATATTGTGTAGATGGTGGTGGTTCATGCCACTTAGGTTTCAAGGATGAAAGGTTGGAACATGGGCAATCATTTCCTATAGATGGTAATGGTAATTTTTCTATTGGCAAGCAGAATTGGAACATGAAATTTAACGATGCTACCTCTGCTGCTCAAGTAGCGATTGAGTTTACAAAACATGCAAGCCTAGCTTCCAGAGCTGTTGTAGAACTTTCAAGGCAATATTGTGTTGATGATGGGGGTTCATGCCCCTTAGTTTTCAAGGATGAAAGGTTGGAACATGGGAAATCATTTCCTTGAGATGGTAATGGAAATTTTTCTGTTGGCAGGCAGTATTGGAACATGAAATTTAAGGATGCTACCTCCGCTGCTCAAGCAGCGGCTGAGTTTAGAGAACGTGCAAGCCTAGCTGCCAGAGCTGTTGTAGAACTTTCAAGGCAATATTGTGTTGATGATGGTGATTCATGACACTTAGGTTTGAAGGATGAAAGTTTGGAACATGGGCAATCATTTCCTGGAGATGGTAATGGTAATTTTTCTGTTGGCAGGTAGAATTGGAACATGAAATTTAAGGATGCTACCTATGCTGCTCAAGCAGCGGCTGAGTTTGCAGAACATGCAAGTCCAGCTGCCAGAGCTGTTGTAGAACTTTCAAGGCAATATTATGTTGATGATGGTGGTACATGCCACTTAGGTTTCAAGGATGTAAGGTTGGAACATGGGCAAGCATTTCCTGGAGATGGTAATGGTAATTTTTCTATTGGCAGGCAGAATTGGAACATGAAATTTAAGGATGCTACCTCTGTTGCTAAAGTAGCGACTGAGTTTGCAGAACATGCAAGCCTAGCTACCAGAGGTGTTGTAGAACTTTCAAGGCAATATTGTGTTGATAATGGTGGTTCATGCCACTTAGTTTTCAAGGATGAAAGGTTGGAACATGGCCAATCATTTCCTTGAGATGGTAATGGTAGTTTTTCCGTTGGCAAGCAGAATTGGAACATGAAATTTAAGGATGCTACCTATGCTGCTCAAGCAGCGGCTGAGTTTGCAGAACATGCAAGCCTAGCTGCCAGAGCTGTTGTAGAACTTTCAAGGCAATATTATGTTGATGATGGTGGTTCATGCCACTTAGTTTTCAAGGATAAAAGGCTGGAACATGGGCAATCATTTCCTTGAGATGGTAATGGTAATATTTCTGTTGGCAGCCAGAAATGGAACATGAAATTTAAGGATGCTACCTCTGCTGCTCAAGCAGCGGCTAATTTTGCAGAACATGCAAGCCTAGCTGCCAGAGCTGTTGTGGAACTTTCAAGGCAATATTGTGTTGATGATGGTGGTTCATGCCACTTAGTTTTCAAAGATGAAAGGTTGGAACATGGGCAATCATTTCCTGGAGATGGTAATGGTAGTTTTTCCGTTGGCAAGCAGAATTGGAACATGAAATTTAAGGATGCTACCTATGCTGCTCAAGTAGTGGCTGAGTTTGCAGAACATGCAAGCCTAGCTGCCAGAGCTGTTGTAGACCTTTCAAGGTAATATTATGTTGATGATGGTGGTTCATGCCACTTAGGATTCAAGGATGAAATGTTGGAACATGGGCAATCATTTCCTGGAGAGGGTAGTGGTAATTTTTCTGTTGGCAGGCAGAATTGGAACATGAAATTTAACGATGCTACCTCTGCTGCTCAAGTAGCGACTGAGTTTGCACAATATGCAAGCCTAGCTCCCAGAGCTGTAGTAGAACTTTCAAGGCAATATTGTGTTGATAATGGTGGTTCATGCCACTTAGTTTTCAAGGATGAAAGGTTGGAACATGGGCAATCATTTCCATGAGATGGTAATGGTAATATTTCTGCTGGCAGGCAGAATTGGAACAAGAAATTTAAGGATGCTACCTCTGCTGCTCAAGCAGCGGCTAATTTTGCAGAACATGCAAGCCTAGCTGCCAGAGCTGTTGTAGAACTTTCAAGGCAATATTGTGTTGATGATGGTGGTTCATGCCACTTAGGTTTCAAGGATTAAAGGTTGGAACATGGGCAATCATTTCTTGGAGATGGCAACTGTAATTTTTCTATTGGCAGGCAGAATTGGAAGATGAAATTTAACGATGCTACCTCTGCTGCACAAGTAGCGATTTAGTTTGCAAAACATGCAAGCCTAGCTGCCAGAGCTGTTGTAGAACTTTCAAGGCAATATTGTGTTGATGATGGTGGTTCATGCCACTTAGGTTTCAAGGATGAAAGGTTGGAACATGGGCAATCATTTCCTGGAGATGGGAATGGTAATTTTTCTGTTGGCAGGCAGAATTGGAACATGAAATTGAAGGATTCTACTGATGCTGCTCAAGCAGCGGTTGAGTTTGCAGAACATGCAAGCCTAGCTGCCTGAGCTGTTGTAGGCCTTTCTAGGCAATATTGTGTTGATGATGGTGGTTCATGCCACTTAGGTTTCAAGGATGAAAGGCTCGAATATGGGCAATCATTTCTTTGAGATGGTAATGGTAGTTTTTCCGTTGGCAAGCAGAATTGGAACATGAAATTTAAGGATGCTACCTATGCTGCTCAAGCAGCGGCTTAGTTTGCAGAACATGCAAGCCTAGCTGCCAGAGCTGTTGTAGAACTTTCAAGGCAATATTATGTTGATGATGGTGGTTCATGCCACTTAGGTTTCAAGGATGAAAGGTTGGAACATGGGCAGTCATTTCCTGGAGAGGGTAGTGGTAATTTTTCTGTTGGCAGGCATAATTGGAACATGGAATTTAAGGATGCTACCTCTGCTGCTCAATTAGCGACTGAATTTGCAGAACATGCAAGCCTAGCTGCCAGAGCTGTTGTAGAACTTTCAGGGCAATATTGTGTTGATAATGGTGGTTCATGCCACTTAGTTTTCAAGGATGAAAGGTTGGAACATGGGCAATCATTTCCTTGAGATGGTAATGGTAATTTTTCTGTTGGCAGGTAGAATTGGAGCATGAAATTTAAGGATGCTACCTCTGCTGCTCAAGCAACGGGTGACTTTGTAGAACATCCAAGCCAAGCTGCCAAAGCTGTTGTAGAACTTTGAAGGCAATATTGTGTTGATGATGGTGGTTCATGCCACTTAGGTTTCAAGGATGAAAGGTTGGAACTTGGGCAATCATTTCCTGGAGATAGTAATGGTAATTTTTCTATTGGCAGGCAGAATTGGAACATGAAATTTAAGGATGCTACCTCTGCTGCTCAAGCAGCGGTTGAGTTTGGAGAACGTGCAAGCCTAGCTGCATGACCTATTATAGAACTTTCAAGGCAATATTGTGTTGATTATGGTGGTTCATGCCACTTAGCTTTCAAGGATGAAAGGTTGGAACATGGGTAATCATTTCCTTGAGATGGTAATGGTAATTGTTCAGTTGGTTGGCAGAATTGGAACATGAAATTTAAGGATGCTACCTCTGCTGCTCAAGTAGCGACTGAGTTTGCAGAACTTGCAAGCCTAGCTGCCAGAGCTGTTGTAGAACTTTCAAGGCAATATTGTGTTGATGATGGTGGTTCATGCCACTTAGTTTTCAAGGATGAAATTTTGGAACATGGGAAATCATTTCCTTGAGATGTTATTGTTAATTATTTTTGTTGGCAGGCAGTATTGGAACATGAAATTTAAGGATGCTACCTATGCTGCTCAAGCAGCGGCTGAGTTTGGAGAACATGCAAGCCTAGCTGCCAGAGCTGTTGGAGTACTTTCAAGGCAATATTGTGTTGATGATGGTGGTTCATGTTACTTAGTTTTCAAGGATGAAAGGTTGGAACATGGGAAAGCATTTCCTAGAGATGGTAATGGTAATTTTTTTGTTGGCAAGCAGAATTGGAACATGTAATTTAAGGATGCTACCTCTACTGCCCAAGCAATGGCTAGTTTTGTAGAACATGCAAGCCTAGCTGCCAGAGCTGTTGTGGAACTTTCAAGGTAATATTGTGTTGATGATGGTGGTTCATGCCACTTAGGTTTCAAGGATGAAAGGTTGGAACATGGGCAATCATTTCCTGGAGATGGTAATGGTAATTTTTCTATTGGCAGGTAGAATTGGAACATTAAATTTAAGGATGCTACCTCTGCTGCTCAAGCAGCGGTTGAGTTTGCAGAACATGCAAGCCTAACTGCCAGAGCTATTGTAGAACTTTCGAGGCAATATTGTGTTGATGATGGTGGTTCATGCCACTTAGGTTTCAAGGATAAAAGGTTGGTACATGAGCAATCATTTCCTGGAGATGGTAAATTTTCTATTGGCAGGCAGAATTGGAACATGAAATTTAAGGATGCTACCTCTGTTGCTCAATCAGCGGCTGAGTTTGCAGAATATGCAAGCCTAGCTGCCAGAGCTATTGTAGAACTTTCAAGGCAATATTGTGTTGATGATGGTAGTTCATGCCACTTAGGTTTCAAGGATAAAAGGTTGGAACATGGGCAATCATTTCCTTGAGATGGTAATGGCAATTTTTATATTGGCAGGCTGAATTGAAACATGAAATTTAAGGATGCTACCTCTGCTGCTCAAGTAGCGACTGAGTTTGCTATAAATGCAAGCCTAGCTTCCAGAGCTGTTGGAGAACTTTCGAGGCAATATTGTGTTGATGATGGTGGTTCATGCCACTTAGGTTTCAAGGATAAAAGGTTGGAACATGGGCAATCATTTCCTGGAGATGGTAAATTTTCTATTGGCAGGCAGAATTGGAACATGAAATTTAAGGAAGCTACCTCTACTGCTCAAGCAGCGGCTGTGTTTGCAGAACATGTAGGCCTAGCTGCTAGAGCTGTTGTAGAACTTTCAAGGTAATACTGTGTTAATGATGGTGGTTCATGCCACTTAGTTTTCAAGGATGCAAGGTTAGAACATGGGCAATAATTTACTTGAGATGGTAATGTTAATTTTTCTGTTGGCAGGCAGTATTGGAACATGAAATTCAAGCATGCTACCTCTACTGTTCAAGCAGTGGCTGAGTTTGGAGAACATGCAAGCCTAGCTGCTAGAGCTGTTGTAGAACTTTCAAGGCATTATTGTGTTGATGATGGTGGTTCATGCCACTTAGGTTTCAAGGATAAAAGGTTGGAACATGGGCAATCATTTCCTTGAGATGGTAATGGTAATTTTAATATTGGCAGGCTGAATTGAAACATGAAATTTAAGGATGCTACCTCTGCTGCTCAAGTAGCGACTGAGTTTGCAGAAAATGCAAGCCTAGCTTCCAGAGCTGTTGGAGAACTTTCGAGGCAATATTGTGTTGATGATGGTGGTTCATGCCACTTAAGTTTCAAGGATAAAAGGTTGGAACGTAGGCAATCATTTCCTGGAGATGGTAAATTTTCTATTGGCAGGCAGAATTGGAACATGAAATTTAAGGATTCTACATCTACTGCTCAAGCAGCGGCTGAGTTTGCAGAACATGCAGGCCTAGCTGCTAGAGCTGTTGTAGAACTTTCAAGGTAATACTGTGTTAATTATGGTGGTTCATGCCACTTAGTTTTCAAGGATGCAAGGTTGGAACATGGGCAATAATTTCCTTGAGATGGTAATGTTAATTTTTCTGTTGGCAGGCAGTATTGGAACATGAAATTCAAGCATGCTACCTCTACTGTTCAAGCTACGGCTGAGTTTGGAGAACATGCAAGCCTAGCTGCCAGAGCTGTTAGAGAACTTTCAAGGCAATATTGTGTTGATGATGGTGGTTCATGCCTATTAGGTTTTAAGTATGAAAGGTTGGAACATGGGCAATCATTTCTTGGAGATAGTAATGGTAATTTTTCTGTTGGCAAGCAGAATTGGAACATGAAATTTAAGGATGCTACCTCTGCTGTTCAAGCAGCGGCTGAGTTTGGAGAACATGCAAGCCTAGCTGCCAGAGCTATTGGAGAACTTTCAAGGAAATATTGTGTTGATGATGGTAGTTCATGCCTATTAGGTTTTAAGTATAAAAGGTTGGAACATGGGCAATCATTTCCTTGAGATGGTAATGGTAATTTTTCTATTGGCTGGCAGAATTGAAACATGATATTTAGGGATGCTACCTCTGCTACTCAAGTAGCGACTGAGTTTGCAGAACATGCAAGCCTAGCTGCCAGAGCTGTTGTAGAACTTTCAAGGCAATATTGTGTTGATGATGGTGTTTCATGCCACTTAGGTTTCAAGGATGAAAGGTTGGAACATGGTCAATCATTTCCTGGAGATGGTAATGGTAATTTTTCTATTAGCAGGCAGAATTGGAACATAAAATTTAACAATGCTACCTCTGTTGCTCAAGCAACGGCTGAGTTTGGAGAACATGCAAGCCTAGCTGCCAGAGCTGTTGTAGAACTTTCAAGGCAATATTGTGTTGATGGTGGTGGTTCATGCCACTTAGGTTACAACGATGAAAGGTTGGAACGTGGGTAATTATTTCTTGGAGATGGTAATGGTAATTTTTCCGTTGGCAGGTAGAATAAGAACATGAAATTTAAGGATGCTACCTCTGCTACTCAAGCAGCGGCTGAGTTTGCAAAACATGCAAGCCTAGCTGCCAGAGCTATTGTAGAACTTTCAAGGCAATATTGTGTTGATGATGGTGTTTCATGCCACTTAGGTTTCAAGGATGAAAGGTTGGAACATGGGCAATAATTTCCTTGAGACGGTAATGTTAATTTTTCTGTTGGCAGGCAGTATTGGAACATGAAATTCAAGCATGCAACCTCTACTGTTCAAGCAGCGGCTGAGTTTGGAGAACATGCAAGCCTAGCTGCCAGAGCTGTTGGAGAACTTTCAAGGCAATATTGTGTTGATGATGGTGGTTCATGCCTATTAGGTTTTAAGTATGAAAGGTTAGAACATGGGCAAGCATTTCCTGGAGATGGTAATGGTAATTTTTCTGTTGGCAAGCAGAATTGGAACATGAAATTTAAGGATGCTACCTCTGCTGTTCAAGCAGCGGCTGAGTTTGGAGAACATGCAAGCCTAGCTGCCAGAGCTGTTGGAGAACTTTCAAGGCAATATTGTGTTGATAATGGTGGTTCATGCCTATTAGGTTTTAAGTATGAGAGGTTGGAACATGGGCAATCATTTCCTGGAGATGGTAATGGTAATTTTTCTATTGGCAGGCAGAATTGGAACATGAAATTTAAGGATGCTACCTCTGCTGCTCAAGTAGCGACTGAGTTTGCAGAACATGCAAGCCTAGCTGCTAGAGCTGTTGTAGAATTTTCAAGGCAATATTGTGTTGATGATGGTGGTTCATGCCACTTAGGTTACAACGATGAAAGGTTGGAACATGGGTAATCATTTCCTGGAGATGGTAATGGTAATTTTTCTGTTGGCAGGTAGAATAAGAACATGAAATTTAAGGATGCTACCTCTGCTACTCAAGCAGCGGCTGAGTTTGCAGAACATGCAAGCCTAGCTGCCAGAGCTATTGTAGAACTTTCAAGGCAATATTGTGTTGATGATGGTGGTTCATTCCACTAAGGTTTCAAGGATGAAAGGTTGGAACATGGGCAATCATTTCCTGGAGATGTTAATGGTAATTTTTCTATTTGCAGGTAGAATTGGAACATGAAATTTAAGGATGCTACCTCTGTTTCTCAAGTAGCGACTGAGTTTGCAGAATATGTAGGCCTAGCTGCCAGAGCTGTCGTAGAACTTTCAAAGCAATATTGTTTTGATTATGGTGGTTCATGCCACTTAGCTTTCAAGGATGAAAGGTTGGAGCATGGGCAATCATTTCCTGGAGATGGTAATATTGTGTTGATGATGGTGGTTCATGCCTATTAGGTTTTAAGTATGAAAGGTTAGAACATGGGCAAGCATTTCCTGGAGATGGTAATGGTAATTTTTCTGTTGACAAGCAGAATTGGAACATGAAATTTAAGGATGCTACCTCTGCTATTCAAGCAGCGGCTGAGTTTGGAGAACATGCAAGCCTAGCTGCCAGAGCTGTTGGAGAACTTTCAAGGCAATATTGTGTTGATAATGGTGGTTCATGCCTATTAGGTTTTAAGTATGAAAGGTTGGAACATGGGCAATCATTTCCTGGAGATGGTAATGGTAATTTTTCTATTGGCAGGCAGAATTGGAACATAAAATTTAAGGATGCTACCTCTGCTGCTCAAGCAGCGACTGAGTTTGCAGAACATGCAAGCCTAGCTGCCAGAGCTGTTGTAGAACTTTCAAGGCAATATTATGTTGATGATGGTGGTTCATGCCACTTAGGTTTCAAGGATGAAAGGTTGGAACATGGGCAATCATTTCCTGGAGATGGTAATGGTAATTTTTCTGTTGGCTGGTAGAATTAGAACATGAAATTTAAGGATGCTACCTCTGCTACTCAAGCAACGGCTGAGTTTGCAGAACATGCAAGCCTAGCTGCCAGAGCTATTGTAGCACTTTCGAGGCAATATTGTGTTGATGATGGTGGTTCATGTCACTTAGGTTTCAAGGATAAAAGGTTAGAACATGGGCAATCATTTTCTAGAGATGGTAAATTTTCTATTGTTAGGCAGAATTGGAACATGAAATTTAAGGATGCTACCTCTGCTGCTCAAGCAACGGCTGAGTTTGCGAACAACCAAGCCAAGCTGCCAGAGCTGTTGTAGAACTTTCAAGGCAATATTGTGTTGATGATGGTGGTTCATGCCACCTAGGTTTCAAGGATGAAAAGTTGGAACATGGGCAATCATTTCCTGGAGATGGTAAATTTTCTATTGGAAGGCAGAATTAAGAACATTAAATTTAAGGATGCTACCTCTGCTACTCAAGCAGTGGCTGAGTTTGCAGAACATGCAAGGCTAGCTAACAGAGCTGTTGTAGAACTTTCAAGGCAATATTGTGTTGATGATGGTGGTTCATGCCACTTAGGTTTCAAGGATGAAAGGTTGGAACATGGGCAATCATTTCCTGGAGATAGTAATGGTAATTTTTGTATTGGCAGGTAGAATTAGGACATGAAATTTAAGGATGTTACCTCTGCTACTCAAGTAGCGACTGAGTTTGCAGAACATGCAAGCCTAGCTGCCAGAGCTATTGTAGAACTTTCAAGGCAATATTGTGTTGATGATAGTGGTTTATGCCACTTAGGTTTCAAGGACAAAAGGTTGGAACATGTGCAATCATTTCCTGGAGATGGTAATGGTAATTTTTCTGTTGGCAGGTAGAATAAGAACATTAAATTTAAGGATGCTACCTCTGCTACTCAAGCAGCGGCTGAGTTTGCAGAACATGCAAGCCTAGCTGCCAGAGCTATTGTAGAACTTTCAAGGCAATATTGTGTTGATAATGGTGTTTCATGCCACTTAGGTTTCAAGGATGAAAGGTTGGAACATGGGAAATAATTTCTTTGAGATGGTAATGTTAATTTTTCTGTTGGCAGGCAGTATTGGAATATGAAATTCAAGGATGCTACCTCTACTGTTCAAGCAGCGGCTGAGTTTGGAGAACATGCAAACATAGCTGCCAGAGCTGTTGGAGAACTTTCAAGGAAATATTGTGTTGATGATGGTGGTTCATACCTATTAGGTTTTAAGTTTGAAAGGTTAGAACATGGGCAAGCATTTCCTGGAGATGGTAATGGTAATTTTTTCTGTTGGCAAGCAGAATTGGAACATGAAATTTAAGGATGCTACCTCTGCTGTTTAAGCAGCGGCCGAGTTTGGAGAACATGCAAGCCTAGCTGCCAGAGCTGTTGGAGAACTTTCAAGGCAATATTGTGTTGATGATGGTGGTTCATGCCTATTAGGTTTTAAGTATGAAAGGTTGGAACATGGGCAATCATTTTTTTGAAATGGTAATGGTAATTTTTCTATTGGCAGGCAGAATTGGAATTTCTGTTGGCAAGCAGAATTGGAACATGAAATTTAAGGAAGCTACCTCTGCTGCTCAAGCTTCGGCTAATTTTGTAGAACATGCAAGCCTAGCTGCCAGAGCTGTTGTGGAACTTTCAAGGCAATATTATGTTGATGATGGTGGTTCATGCCACTTAGGTTTCAAGGATGAAAGGTTGGAACATGGTCAATCATTTCCTGGAGATGGTAATGGTAATTTTTCTATTGGCAGGCAGAATTGGAACATAAAATTTAAGAATGCTACCTCTGTTGCTCAAGCAGCAGCTGAGTTTGGAGAACATGCAAGCCTAGCTGCCAGAGCTGTTGTAGAACTTTCAAGGCAGTATTGTATTGATGATGGTGGTTCATTCCACTAAGGTTTCAAGGATGAAAGGTTGGAACATGGGCAATCATTTCCTGGAGATGGTAATGGTAATTTTTCTATTGGCAGGCAGAATTGGAACATGAAATTTAAGGATTCTACCTCTGCCGCTCAATCAGCGGCTGAGTTTGCAGAACATCCAAGCCTAACTACAAGAGTTGTTGTAGAACTTTCAAGGCAATATTGTGTTGATAATGGTGGTTCATGCCACTTAGTTTTCAAGGATGAAAGGTTGGAACATGGGCAATCATTTCCTTGAGAAGGTAATGGTAATTTTTTTGTTGGCAGGCAGTATTGGAACATGAAATTCAAGCATGCTACCTCTACTATTCTAGCAGCGGCTGAGTTTGGAGAACATGCAAGCCTAACTGCCAGAGCTGTTGGAGAAATTTCAAGGCAATATGGTGTTGATGATGGTGGTTCATGCCAATTAGGTTTTAAGGATGAAAGGTTGGAACATGGGCAAGCATTTCCTGGAGATGGTAATGGTAATTTTTCTATTCGCAGGCAGAATTGGAACATGAAATTTAAGGATGCTACCTCTACTGCTCAAGCAGCGGATAATTTTGCTGAACATGCAAGCCTAGCTGCCAGAGCTGTTGTGGAACTTTCAAGGCAATATTGTGTTGATGATGGTGGTTCATGCCACTTAGTTTTCAAGGATGAAAGGTTGGAACATGGGCAATAATTTCTATGAGATGGTAATGGTAATTTTTCTATTGGCAGGCAGAAATGGAACATGAAATTTAAGGATGCTACCTCTGCTGCTCAAGTAGCGACTGAGTTTGCAGAACATGCAAGCCTAGCTGACAGAGTTATTGTAGAACTTTCAAGGCAATATTGTATTGATGATGGTGGTTCATGCCACTAAGGTTTCAAGGATGAAAGGTTGGAACATGGGCAATCATTTCCTGGAGATGGTAATGATAATCTTTTTGTTGGCAGGTAGAATTGGAATACGAAATTTAAGGATGCTACCTCTGCTGCTCAAGCAGCGGCTAATTTTGCTGAACATGCAAGCCTAGCTGCCAGAGCTGTTGTAGAACTTTCAAGGCAATATTGTGTTGATGATGGTGGTTCATGCCACTTAGGTTTCAAGGATGAAAGGTTGGAACATGGGCAATCATTTCCTGGAGATGGGAATGGTAATTTTTCTGTTGGCAGGCAGAATTGGAACATGAAATTGAAGGATTTTACCGATGCTGCTCAAGCAGCGGTTGAGTTTGCAGAACATGCAAGCCTAGCTGCCTGAGCTGTTATAGGACTTTCTAGGCAATATTGTGTTGATGATGGTGGTTCATGCCACTTAGGTTTCAAGGATGAAAGGCTCGAATATGGGCAATCATTTCCTTGAGATGGTAATGGTAGTTTTTCCGTTGGCACGCAGAATTGGAACATGAAATTTAAGGATGCTACCTATGCTGCTTAATCAGCGACTGAGTTTGCAGAACATCCAAGCCTAACTGCCAGAGCTGTTGTAGAACTTTCAAGGCAATATTGTGTTGATGATGGTGGTTCATGCCACTTAGGTTTCAACGATGAAAGATTGGAACATGGGCAATCATTTCCTGGAGATGGTAATGGTAATTTTTCTGTTGGCATGTAGAATTAGAGCATAAAATTTAAGGATGCTACCTCTGCTACTCAAGCAGCGGCTGAGTTTGCAGAACATGCAAGCCTAGCTGCCAGAGCTATTGTAGAACTTTCAAGGCAATATTGTGTTGATGATGGTGGTTCATGCCACTTAGGTTTCAAGGATAAAAGGTTGGAACATGGGCAATCATTTCCTGGAGATGGTAATGGTAATTTTTCAATTGGCAGGCAGAATTGGAACATAAAATTTAAGAATGCTACCTCTGTTGCTCAAGCAGCAGCTGAGTTTGGAGAACATGCAAGCCTAGCTGCTAGAGCTGTTGTAGAACTTTCAAGGCAATATTGTATTGATGATGGTGGTTCATTCCACTAAGGTTTCAAGGATGAAAGGTTGGAACATGGGCAATCATTTCCTAGAGATCGTAATGGTAATTTTTCTATTGGCAGGCAGAATTGGAACATGAAATTTAAGGATGCTACCTCTGCTGCTCAATCAGCGGCTGAGTTTGCAGAACATCCAAGCCTAACTGCAAGAGCTGTTGTAGAACTTTCAAGGCAATATTGTGTTGATAATGGTGGTTCATGCCACTTAGTTTTCAAGGATGAAAGGTTGGAACATGGGCAATCATTTCCTTGAGATGGTAATGGTAATTTTTCTGTTGGCAGGCAGTATTGGAACATGAAATTCAAGCATGCTACCTCTACTGTTCAAGCAGCGGCTGAGTTTGGAGAACATGCAAGCCTAACTGCCAGAGCTGTTGGAGAACTTTCAAGGCAATATGGTGTTGATGATGGTGGTTCATGCCAATTAGGTTTTAAGGATGAAAGGTTGGAACATGGGCAAGCATTTCCTGGCGATGGTATTGGTAATTTTTCTCTTCGCAGGCAGAATTGGAACATGAAATTTAAGGATGCTACCTCTACTGCTCAAGCAGCGGCTAATTTTGCAGAACATGCAAGCCTAGCTGCCAGAGCTGTTGTGGAACTTTCAAGGCAATATTGTGTTGATGATGGTGGTTCATGCCACTTAGTTTTCAAGGATGAAAGGTTGGAACATGGGCAATCATTTCCTGGAGATGGTAATGGTAATTTTTCTATTGGCAGGCAGAATTGGAACATGAAATTTAAGGATGCTACCTCTGCTGCTCAATCAGCGGCTGAGTTTGCAGAACATCCAAGCCAAACTGCAAGAGCTATTGTAGAACTTTCAAAGCAATATAGTGTTGATAATGGTGGTTCATGCCACTTAGTTTTCAAGGATGAAAGGTTGGAACATGGGCAATAATTTCCTTGAGATGGTAATGGTAATTTTTTTGTTGGCAGGCAGTATTGGAACATGAAATTCAAGCATGCTACCTCTACTGTTCAAGCAGCGGCTAATTTTGCAGAACATGCAAGCCTAGCTGCCAGAGCTATTGTGGAACTTTCAAGGCAATATTGTGTTGATGATGGTGGTTCATGCCACTTAGTTTTCAAGGATGAAAGTTTGGAACATGGGCAATAATTTCTATGAGATGGTAATGGTAATTTTTCTGTTGGCAGGAAGAAATGGAATATGAAATTTAAGGATGCTACCTCTGCTGCTCAAGTAGCGACTGAGTTTGCAGAACATGCAAGCCTAGCTGCCAGAGCTGTTGTAGAAATTTCAAGGCAATATTGTATTGATGATGGTGGTTCATGCCACTAAGGTTTCAAGGATGAAAGGTTGGAACATGGGCAATCATTTCCTGGAGATGGTAATGATAATCTTTTTGTTGGCAGGTAGAATTGGAACATGAAATTTAAGGATGCTACCTCTGCTGCTCAATCAGCGGCTGATTTTGCAGAACATGCAAGCCTAACTGCCAGAGCTGTTGTGGAACTTTCAAGGCAATATTGTGTTGATGATGGTGGTTAATGCCACTTAGGTTTCAACGATGAAAGGTTGGAACATGGGCAATCATTTCTTGGAGATGGTAATGGTAATTTTTCTGTTGGCAGGTAGAATTAGAGCATGAAATTTAAGGATGCTACCTCTGCTACACAAGCAGCGGCTGAGTTTGCAGAACATGCAAGCCTAGCTGCCAGAGCTATTGTAGAACATTCAAGGCAATATTGTGTTGATGATGGTGGTTCATGCCACTTAGGTTTCAAGGATAAAAGGTTGGAACTTGGGCAATCATTTCCTAGAGATGGTAATGGTAATTTTTCTATTGGCAGGCAAAATTGGAACATAAAATTTAAGAATGCTACCTCTATTGCTCAAGCAGCGGCTGAGTTTGGAGAACATGCAAGCCTAGCTGCCAGAGCTTTTGTAGAACTTTCAAGGCAATATTGTATTGATGATGGTGGTTCATTCCACTAAGGTTTCAAGGACGAAAGGTTGGAACATGGGCAATCATTTCCTGGAGATGGTAATGGTAATGTTTCTATTGGCAGGCAGAATTGGAACATGAAATTTAAGGATGCTGCCTCTGCTGTTCAATCAGCGGCTGAGTTTGCAGAACATCCAACCCTAACTGCAAGAGCTGTTGTAGAACTTTCAAGGCAATATTGTGTTGATAATGGTGGTTCATGCCACTTAGTTTTCAAGGATGAAAGGTTGGAACATGGGCAATCATTTCCTTGAGATTATAATGGTAATTTTTCTGTTGGCAGGCAGTATTCGAACATGAAATTCAAGCATGCTACCTCTACTGTTCAAGCAGCGGCTATGTTTGGAGAACACGCAAGCCTAACTGCCAGAGCTGTTGGAGAACTTTCAAGGCAATATGGTGTTGATGATGGTGGTTCATGCGAATTAGGTTTTAAGGATGAAAGGTTGGAACATGGGCAAGCATTTCCTGGAGATGGTAATGGTAATTTTTCTATTCGCAGGCAGAATTGGAAAATGAAATTTAAGGATGCTACCTCTACTGCTCAAGCAGCGGCTAATTTTGCAGAACATGCAAGCCTAGCTGCCAGAGCTGTTGTGGAACTTTCAAGGCAATATTGTGTTGATGATGGAGGTTCATGCCACTTAGTTTTCAAGGATGAAAGGTTGGAACATGGGCAATAATTTCTATGAGATGGTAATGGTAATTTTTCTTTTGGCAGGCAGAAATGGAACATTAAATTTAAGGATGCTACCTCTGCTGCTCAAGTAACGACTGAGTTTGCAGAACATGCAAGCCTAGCTGCCAGAGCTGTTGTAGAACTTTCAAGGCAATATTGTATTGATGATGGTGGTTCATGCCACTAAGGTTTCAAGGATGAATGGTTGGAATATGGGCAATCATTTCCTGGAGATGGTAATGATAATCTTTTTGTTGGGAGGTAGAATTGGAACATGAAATTTAAGGATGCTACCTCTGCTGTTTAAGCAGCGGCCGAGTTTGCAGAACATCCAAGCCTAACTGCCAGAGCTGTTGTAGAACTTTCAAGGCAATATTGTGTTGATGATGGTGGTTCATGCCACTTAGGTTTCAACGATGAAAGGTTGGAACATGGGCAATCATTTCCTGGAGATGGTAATGGTAATTTTTCTGTTGGCAGGTAGAATTAGAGCATGAAATTTAAGGATGCTACCTCTGCTACTCAAGCAGTGGCTGAGTTTGCAGAACATGCAAGCCTAGCTGCCAGAGCTATTGTAGAACTTTCAAGGCAATATTGTGTTGATGATGGTGGTTCATGCCACTTAGGTTTCACGGATAAAAGGTTGGAACATGGGCAATCATTTCCTGGAGATGGTAATGGTAATTTTTCAATTGGCAGGCAGAATTGGAACATAAAATTTAAGAATGCTACCTCTGTTGCTCAAGCAGCGGCTGAGTTTGGAGAACATGCAAGCCTAGCTGCCAGAGCTGTTGTAGAACTTTCAAGGCAATATTGTATTGATGATGGTGGTTCATTCCACTAAGGTTTCAAGGATGAAAGGTTGGAACATGGGCAATCATTTCCTGGAGATGGTAATGGTAATTTTTCTATTGGCAGGCAGAATTGGAACATGAAATTTAAGGATGCTACCTCTGCTGCTCAATCAGCGGCTGAGTTTGCAGAACATCCAAGCCTAACTGCAAGAGCTGTTGTACAACTTTCAAGGCAATATGGTGTTGATAATGGTGGTTCATGCCACTTAGTTTTCAAGGATGAAAGGTTGGAACATGGGCAATCATTTCCTTGAGATGGTAATGGTAATTTTTCTGTTGGCAGGCAGTATTGGAACATGAAATTCAAGCATGCTACCTCTACTGTTCAAGCAGCGGCTGAGTTTGGAGAACATGCAAGCCTAACTGCCAGAGCTGTTGGAGAACTTTCAAGGCAATATGGTGTTGATGATGGTGGTTCATGCCAATTAGGTTTTAAGGATGAAAGGTTGGAACATGGGCAAGCATTTCCTGGCGATGGTATTGGTAATTTTTCTCTTCGCAGGCAGAATTGGAACACATGAAATTTAAGGATGCTACCTCTACTGCTCAAGCAGCGGCTAATTTTGTAGAACATGCAAGCCTAGCTGCCAGAGCTGTTGTGGAACTTTCAAGGCAATATTGTGTTGATGATGTTGGTTCATGCCACTTAGTTTTCAAGGATGAAAGGTTGGAACATGGGCAATCATTTCCTGGAGATGGTAGTGGTAATTTTTCTATTGGCAGGCAGAATTGGAACATGAAATTTAAGGATGCTACCTCTGCTGCTCAATCAGCGGCTGAGTTTGCAGAACATCCAAGCCTAACTGCAAGAGCTGTTGTACAACTTTCAAGGCAATATGGTGTTGATAATGGTGGTTCATGCCACTTAGTTTTCAAGGATGAAAGGTTGGAACATGGGCAATCATTTCCTTGAGATAGTAATGGTAATTTTTCTGTTGGCAGGCAGTATTGGAACATGAAATTCAAGCATGCTACCTCTACTGTTCAAGCAGCGACTGAGTTTGGAGAATATGCAAGCCTAACTGCCAGAGCTGTTGGAGAACTTTCAAGGCAATATGGTGTTGATGATGGTGGTTCATGCCAATTAGGTTTTAAGGATGAAAGGTTGGAACATGGGCAAGCATTTCCTGGAGATGGTAATGGTAATTTTTCTATTCGTAGGCAGAATTGGAACATGAAATTTAAGGATGCTACCTCTACTGCTCAAGCAGCGGCTAATTTTGCAAAACATGCAAGCCTAGCTGCCAGAGCTGTTGTGGAACTTTCAAGGCAATATTGTATTGATGATGGTGGTTCATGCCACTTAGTTTTCATGGATGAAAGGTTGGAACATGGGCAATAATTTCTATGAGATGGTAATGGCAATTTTTCTGTTGGCAGGCAGAAATGGAATATGTAATTTAAGGATGCTACCTCTGCTGCTCAAGTAGCGACTAAATTTGCAGAACATGCAAGCCTAGCTGCCAGACCTATTGTAGAACTTTTAAGGCAATATTGTATTGATGATGGTGGTTCATGCCACTAAGGTTTCAAGGATGAAAGGTTGGAACATGGGCAATCATTTCCTGGAGATGGTAATGATAATGTTTTTGTTGGCAGGTAGAATTGGAACATGAAATTTAAGGATACTACCTCTGCTGCTCAATCAGCGGCTGATTTTGCAGAACATGCAAGCCTAACTGCCAGAGCTGTTGTGGAACTTTCAAGGCAATATTGTGTTGATAATGGTGGTTCATACCACTTAGGTTTCAACGATGAAATGTTGGAACATGGGCAATCATTTCTTGGAGATGGTAATGGTAATTTTTCTGTTGGCAGGTAGAATTAGAGCATGAAATTTAATGATGCTACCTCTGCTACACAAGCAGCGGCTGAGTTTGCAGAACATGCAAGCCTAGCTTCCAGAGCTATTGGAGAACTTTCAAGGCAATATTGTGTTGATGATGGTGGTTCATGCCACTTAGGTTTCAAGGATAAAAGGTTGTAACATGGGCAATCATTTCCTTGAGATGGTAATGGTAATTTTTCTATTGGCAGGCAGAATTGGAACATAAAATTTAAGAATGCTACCTCTGTTGCTCAAGCAGCGGCTGAGTTTGGAGAACATGCAAGCCTAGCTGCCAGAGCTGTTGTAGAACTTTCAAGGCAATATTGTATTGATGATGGTGGTTCATTCCACTAAGGTTTCAAGGATGAAAGGTTGGAACATGGGCAATCATTTCCTGGAGATGGTAATGGTAATTTTTCTATTGGCAGGCAGAAATGGAACATGAAATTTAAGGATGCTGCCTCTGCTGCTCAATCAGCGACTGAGTTTGAAGAACATCCAACCCTAACTGCAAGAGCTGTTGTAGAACATTCAAGGCAATATTGTGTTGATAATGGTGGTTCATGCCACTTAGTTTTCAAGGATGAATGGTTGGAACATGGGCAATCATTTCCTTGAGATTATAATGGTAATTTTTCTGTTGGCAGGCAGTATTCGAACATGAAATTCAAGCATGCTACCTCTACTGTTCAAGCAGCGGCTATGTTTGGAGAACACGCAAGCCTAACTGCCAGAGCTGTTGGAGAACTTTCAAGGCAATATGGTGTTGATGATGGTGGTTCATGCCAATTAGGTTTTAAGGATGAAAGGTTGGAACATGGGCAAGCATTTCCTGGAGATGGTAATGGTAATTTTTCTATTCGCAGGCAGAATTGGAAAATGAAATTTAAGGATGCTACCTCTACTGCTCAAGCAGCGGCTAATTTTGCAGAACATGCAAGCCTAGCTGCCAGAGCTGTTGTGGAACTTTCAAGGCAATATTGTGTTGATGATGGTGGTTCATGCCACTTAGTTTTCAAGGATGAAAGGTTGGAACATGGGCAATAATTTCTATGAGATGGTAATGGTAATTTTTCTTTTGGTAGGCAGAAATGGAACATGAAATTTAAGGATGCTACCTCTGCAGCTCAAGTAACGACTGAGTTTGCAGAACATGGAAGCCTAGCTGCTAGAGCTGTTGTAGAACTTTCAAGGTAATATTGTATTGATGATGGTGGTTCAAGCCACTAAGGTTTCAAGGATGAAAGGTTGGAATATGGGCAATCATTTCCTAGAGATGGTAATGATAATCTTTTCTATTGGTAGTCAGAATTGGAACATGAAATTTAAGGATGCTACCTCTGCTGCTTAATCAGCGACTGAGTTTGCAGAACATCCAAGCCTAACTGCCAGAGCTGTTGTAGAACTTTCAAGGCAATATTGTGTTGATGATGGTGGTTCATGCCACTTAGGTTTCAACGATGAAAGGTTGGAACATGGGCAATCATTTCCTGGAGATGGTAATGGTAATTTTTCTGTTGGCAGGTAGAATTAGAGCATGAAATTTAAGGATCCTACCTCTGCTACTCAAGCAGCGGCTGAGTTTGCAGAACATGCAAGCCTAGCTGCCAGAGCTATTGTAGAACTTTCAAGACAATATTGTGTTGATGATGATGGTTCATGCCACTTAGGTTTCAAGGATAAAAGGTTGGAACATGGGCAATCATTTCCTGGAGATGGTAATGGTAATTTTTCTATTGGCAGGCAGAATTGGAACATAAAATTTAAGAATGCTACCTCTGTTGCTCAAGCAGCGGCTGAGTTTGGAGAACATGCAAGCCTAGCTGCCAGAGCTGTTGTAGAACTTTCAAGGCAATATTGTATTGATGATGGTGGTTCATTCCACTAAGGTTTCAAGGATGAAAGGTTGGAACATGGGCAATCATTTCCTGGAGATGGTAATGGTAATTTTACTATTGGCAGGCAGAATTGGAACATGAAATTTAAGGATGCTGCCTCTGCTGCTCAATCAGCGACTGAGTTTGCAGAACATCCAACCCTAACTGCAAGAGCTGTTGTAGAACTTTCAAGGCAATATTGTGTTGATAATAGTGGTTCATGCCACTTAGTTTTCAAGGATGAAAGGTTGGAACATGGGCAATCATTTCCTTAAGATTATAATGGTAATTTTTCTGTTGGCAGGCAGTATTCGAACATGAAATTCAAGCATGCTACCTCTACTGTTCAAGCAGCGGCTATGTTTGGAGAACATGCAAGCCTAACTGCCAGAGCTGTTGGAGAACTTTCAAGGCAATATGGTGTTGATGATGGTGGTTCATGCCAATTAGGTTTTAAGGATGAAAGGTTGGAACATGGGCAAGCATTTCCTGGAGATGGTAATGGTAATTTTTCTATTCGCAGGCAGAATTGGAACATGAAATTTAAGAATGCTACCTCTGTTGCTCAAGCAGCGGCTGAGTTTGGAGAACATGCAAGCCTAGCTGCCAGAGCTGTTGTAGAACTTTCAAGGCAATATTGTATTGATGATGGTGGTTCATGCCACTTAGTTTTCAAGGATAAAAGGTTGGAACATGGGCAATCATTTCATGGAGATGGTAATGATAATCTTTTTGTTGGCAGGTAGAATTGGAACATGAAATTTAAGGATGCTACCTCTGCTGCTTAATCAGCGACTGAGTTTGCAGAACATCCAAGCCTAACTGCCAGAGCTGTTGTAGAACTTTCAAGTCAATATTGTGTTGATGATGGTGGTTCATGCCACTTAGGTTTCAATGATGAAAGGTTGGAACACGGGCAATCATTTCCTTGAGATGGTAATGGTAATTTTTCTGTTGGCAGGTAGAATTAGAGCATGAAATTTAAGGATGCTACCTCTGCTACTCAAGCAGCGGCTGAGTTTGCAGAACATGCAAGCCTAGCTGCCAGAGCTATTGTAGAACTTTCAAGGCAATATTGTGTTGATGATGATGGTTCATGCCACTTAGGTTTCAAGGATAAAAGGTTGGAACATGGGCAATCATTTCCTGGAGATGGTAATGGTAATTTTTCTATTGGCAGTCTGAATTGGAACATGAAATTTAAGGATGCTACCTCTGCTTCTCAAGCAGCGACTGAGTTTGCAGAACATGCAAGACTAGGTGCCAGAGCTGTTGTATAACTTTCAAGGTAATATTGTGTTGATGATGGTGGTTCATGCCACTTAGGTTTCAAGGATGAAAGGTTGGAAAATGGGCAATCATTTCCTGGAGATGGTAATGGTAATTTTTCTGTTGGCAGGTAGAATTAGAACATGAAATTTAAGGATGCTACCTCTGCTGCTCAAGCAGCGGCTGAGTTTGCAGAACATGCAAGCCTAGCTGCCAGAGCTATTGTAGAACTTTTGAGGCAATATTGTATTGATGATGGTGGTTCATGCCACTTAGGTTTCAAGGATAAAAGGTTGGAACATGGGCAATCATTTCCTGGAGATGGTAAATTTTCTTTTGGCACGCAGAATTGGAACATGAAATTTAAGGATGCTACCTCTGCTGCTCAAGCAACGGCTGAGTTGTAGAACATCCAAGCCAAGCTGCCAGAGATGTTGTAGAACTTTCAAGGCAATATTTTGTTGATGATGGTGGTGCATGCCACTTATGTTTCAAGGATGAAAGGTTGGAACATGGGCAATCACTTCCTGGAGATGGTAATGGTAATTTTTCTATTGGCAGGCAGAATTGGAACGTGAAATTTTAGGATGCTACCTCTGCTGCTCAAGTAGTGACTGAGTTTGCAGAAAATGCAAGGCTAGCTACCAGTGCTGTTGTAGAACTTTCAAGGCAATATTGTGTTGATGATGGTGGTTCATGCCACTTAGTTTTCAAGGATGAAAGGTTGGAACATGGGAAATAATTTCTATGAGATGGTAATGGTAATTTTTTTGTTGGCAGGCAGAAATGGAACATGAAATTTAAGGATGCTACCTCTGCTGCTCAAGTAGCGACTGAGTTTGCAGAACATGCAAGCCTAGCTGCCAGAGCTGTTGTAGAACTTTCAAGGCAATATTGTGTTGATGATGGTGGTTCAAGCCATTTAGTTTTCCAGGATGAAAGGTTGGGACATGGGAAATCATTTCCTTGAGATGGTATTGTTATTTGATTTTGTTGGCAGGCAGTATTGGAACATGAAATTTAATGATGCCACCTATGCTGCTCAAGCAGCGGCTGAGTTTGGAGAACATGCAAGCCTAGCTGCCAGAGCTGTTGGAGTATTTTCAAGGCAATATTGTGTTGATGATGGTGGTTCATGCCACTTAGGTCTCGAGGATGAAAGGTAGGAAGATGGGAAATCATTTCCTGGAGATGGTAATGGTAATTTTTCTGTTGGCAAGTAGAATTGGATCATGAAATTTAAGGATGCTACCTCTACTGCCCAAGCAGCGACTAGTTTTGCAGAACAAGCAAGCCTAGCTGCCAGAGCTGCTGTGGAACTTTCAAGGCAATATTGTGTTGATGATGGTGGTTCATGCCACTTAGGTTTCAAGGATGAAAGGTTGGAATATGGGCAATCATTTCCTGGAGATGGTAATGGTAATTATTCTGTTGGCAGGTAGAATTAGAACATGAAATTTAAGGATGCTACCTCTGCTACTCAAGCAGCGGCTGAGTTTGCAGAAAATGCAAGCCTAGCTGCCAGAGCTATTGTAGAACTTTTGAGGCAATATTGTGTTGATGATGGTGGTTCATGCCACTTAGGTTTCAAGAATAAAAGGTTGGAACATGGGCAATCATTTCCTAGAGATGGTAAATTTTCTATTGGCAGGCAGAATTGGAACATGAAATTTAAGGATGCTACCTCTGCTGCTCAAGCAACGGCTGAGTTTGTAGAACATCCAAGCCAAGCTGCCAGAGATGTTGTAGAACTTTCAAGGCAATATTGTTTTGATGATGGTGGTTCATGCCACTTAGTTTTCAAGGATGAAAGGTTGGAACATGGGCAATAATTTCTATGAGATGGTAATGGTAATTTTTCTGTTGGCAGGCAGAAATGGAACATGAAATTTAAGGATGCTACCTCTGCTGCTCAAGTAGCGACTGAGTTTGCAGAACATGCAAGCCTAGCTGCCAGAGCTGTTGTAGAAGTTTCAAGGCAATATTGTGTTGATGATGGTGGTTCAAGCCATTTAATTTTCAAGGATGAAAGGTTGGGACATGGGAAATCATTTCCTTGAGATGGTATTGTTATTTGTTTTTGTTGGCAAGCAGTATTGGAACATGAAATTTAATGATGCCACCGATGCTGCTCAAGTAGCGGCTGAGTTTGGAGAATATGCAAGCCTAGCTGCCAGAGCTGTTGGAGTACATTCAAGGCAATATTGTGTTGATAATGGTGGTTCATGCCACTTAGGTTTCAAGGATGAAAGGTTGGAATATGGGCAATCATTTCCTGGAGATGGTAATGGTAATTTTTCTATTGGCAGGCAGAATTGGAACATTAAATTTAAGGATGCTACCTCTGCTGCTCAAGCAGCGGCTGAGTTTGCAGAACATGTAAGCCTAGCTGCCAGAGCTGTTGTAGAACTTTCAAGGCAATATTGTGTTGATGATGGTGGTTCATGCCACTTAGGTTTCAAGGATAAAAGGTTGGAAAATGGGCAATCATTTACTGGAGATGGTAAATTTTCTATTGGCAGGCAGAATTGGAACATGAAATTTAAGGATGCTACCTCTGCTGCTCAAGCAGCGGCTGAGTTTGCAAAACATCCGAGCCTAGCTGCCAGAGCTGTTGTAGAACTTTCAAGGCAATATTTTGTTGATGATGGTGGTTCATGCCACTTAGGTTTCAAGGATGAAAGGTTGGAACATGGGCAATCATTTCCTGGAGATGGTAATGTTAATTTTTCTATTGGCAGGCAAAATTGGAACATGAAATTTAAGGATGCTACCTCTGCTGCTCAAGTAGCGACTTAGTTTGCAGAACATGCAAGGCTAGCTACCAGAGCTATTATAGAACTTTCAAGGCAATATTGTGTTGATGATGGTGGTTCATGTCACTTAGGTTTCAAGGATAAAAGGTTGGAACATGGGCAATCATTTCCTGGAGATGGTAATGGTAATTTTTCTATTAGCAGTCAGAATTGGAACATGAAATTTAAGGATGCTACCTCTGCTGCTCAAGCAGTGACTGAGTTTGCAGAACATGCAAGCCTAGGTGCCAGAGCTGTTGTAGAACTTTCAAGGCAATATTGTGTTGATGATGGTGGTTCATGCCACTTAGGTTTCAAGGATGAAAGGTTGGAACATGGGCCATCATTTCCTGGAGATGGTAATGGTAATTTTTCTGTTGGCAGGTAGAATTAGAACATGAAATTTAAGGATGCTACCTCTGCTGCTCAAGCAGTGGCTGAGTTTGCAGAACATGCAAGCCTAGCTGCCAGAGCTATTGTAGAACTTTTGAGGCAATATTGTGTTGATGATGGTGGTTCATGCCACATAGGTTTCAAGGATAAAAGGTTGGAACATGGGCAATCATTTCCTGGAGATGGTAAATTTTCTATTGGCAGGCAGAACTGGAACATGAAATTTAAGGATGCTACCTCTGCTGCTCAAGCAGCGGCTGAGTTTGCAAAACATCCGAGCCTAGCTGTCAGAGCTGTTGTAGAACTTTCAAGGCAATATTTTGTTGATGATGGTGGTTCATGCCACTTAGGTTTCAAGGATGAAAGGTCGAAACATGGGCAATCATTTCCTGGAGATGGTAATGGTAATTTTTCTATTGGCAGGCAAAATTGGAACATGAAATTTAAGGATGCTACCTCAGCTGCTCAAGTAGCGACTGAGTTTGCAGAACATGCAAGGCTAGCTACCAGAGCTGTTGTAGAACTTTCAAGGCAATATTGTATTGATGATGGTGGTTCATGCCACTTAGTTTTCAAGGATGAAACGTTGGAACATGGGCAATCATTTCCTTGAGATGGTAATGGTAATTCTTCTGTTGGCAGGCAGAATTGGAACATGAAATTTAAGCATGCTACCTCTACTGGTCAAGTAGCTACTGAGTTTGCAGAACATGCAAGCCTAGCTGCCAGAGCTGTTGTAGAACTTTCAAGGCAATATTATGTTGATGATGGTGGTTCATGCCACTTAGTTTTCAAGGATGAAAGGTTGGAACATGGGCAATCATTTCCTGGAGATGGTAATGGTAATTTTTCTGTTGGCAGGCAGAATTGGAACATAAAATTTAAGGATGCTACCTCTGCTGCTCAAGTAGCGACTGAGTTTGCAGAACATGTAAGCCTAGCTACCAGAGCTGTTGTAGAACTTTCAAGGCAATATTGTATTGATGATGGTGGTTCATGCCACTTAGTTTTCAAGGATGAAACGTTTGAACATGGGAAATCATTTCCTTGAGATGGTAATGGTAATTCTTCTATTGGCAGGCAGAATTCGAACATGAAATTTAAGCATGCTACCTCTGCTGCTCAAGTAGCTACTGAGTTTGCAGAACATGCAAGCCTAGCTGCCAGAGCTGTTATAGAACTTTCAAGGCAATATTATGTTTATGATGGTGGTTCATGCCACTTAGTTTTCAAGGATGAAAGGTTGGAACATGGGCAATCATTTCCTGGAGATGGTAATGGTAATTTTTCTTTTGGCAGGCAGAATTGGAACATAAAATTTAAGGATGCTACCTCTGCTGCTCAAGTAGCGACTGAGTTTGCAGAACATGCAAGCCTAGCTGCCAGAGCAGTTGTAGAACATTCAAGGCAATATTGTGTTGATGATGGTGGTTCATGCCACTTAGGTTTCAAGGATAAAAGGTAGGAACATGGGCAATCATTTCCTGGAGATTGTAAATTTTCTATTGGCAGGACGAATTGGAACATGAAATTTAAGGATGCTACCTCTGCTACTCAAGCAGCGGTTGAGTTTGCAGAACATCCAAGCCTAGGTGCCAGAGCTGTTGTAGAACTTTCAAGGCAATATTGTGTTGATGATGGTGGTTCATGCCACTTAGGTTTCAAGGATGAAAGGTTGGAACATGGGCAATCATTTCCTGGAGATGGTAATGGTAATTTTTCTATTGGCAGGCACAATTGGAACATGAAATTTAAGGATGCTACCTCTGCTGCTCAAGTAGCGATTGAGTTTGCAGAACATGCGAGGCTAGCTACCGGAGCTGTTGTAGAACTTTCAAGGCAATATTGTGTTGATGATGGTGGTTTATGCCACTTAGTTTTCAAGGATGAAAGGTTGGAACATGGGCAATCATTTCCTTGAGATGGTAATGGTAATTTTTCTGTTGGCAGGCAGAATTGGAACATGAAATTTAAGGATGCTACCTCTGCTGCTCAAGTAGTGACTGAGTTTGCTAAACATGCAAGCCTAGCTGCCAGAGCTGTTGTAGAACTTTCAAGGTAATATTGTATTGATGATGGTGGTTCATGCCACTAAGGTTTCAAGGATGAAAGGTTGGAACATGGGCAATCATTTCCTGGAGATGGTAATGATAATCTTTTTGTTGGCAGGTAGAATTGGATCATGAAATTTAAGGATGCTACCTCTGCTGCTCAATCAGCGGCTGAGTTTGCAGAACATCCAAGCCTAACTGCCAGAGCTGTTGTAGAACTTTCAAGGCAATATTGTGTTGATGATGGTGGTTCATGCCACTTAGGTTTCAAGGATAAAAGGTTGGAACATGGGCAATCATTTCCTGGAGATGGTAATGGTAATTTTTCTATTGGCAGGCACAATTGGAACATGAAATTTAAGGATGCTACCTCTGCTGCTCAAGTAGCGATTGAGTTTGCAGAACATGCGAGGCTAGCTACCGGAGCTGTTGTAGAACTTTCAAGGCAATATTGTGTTGATGATGGTGGTTTATGCCACTTAGTTTTCAAGGATGAAAGGTTGGAACATGGGCAATCATTTCCTTGAGATGGTAATGGTAATTTTTCTGTTGGCAGGCAGAATTGGAACATGAAATTTAAGGATGCTACCTCTGCTGCTCAAGTAGTGACTGAGTTTGCTAAACATGCAAGCCTAGCTGCCAGAGCTGTTGTAGAACTTTCAAGGTAATATTGTATTGATGATGGTGGTTCATGCCACTAAGGTTTCAAGGATGAAAGGTTGGAACATGGGCAATCATTTCCTGGAGATGGTAATGATAATCTTTTTGTTGGCAGGTAGAATTGGATCATGAAATTTAAGGATGCTACCTCTGCTGCTCAATCAGCGGCTGAGTTTGCAGAACATCCAAGCCTAACTGCCAGAGCTGTTGTAGAACTTTCAAGGCAATATTGTGTTGATGATGGTGGTTCATGCCACTTAGGTTTCAAGGATAAAAGGTTGGAACATGGGCAATCATTTCCTGGAGATGGTAATTTTTCTGTTGGCAGGTAGAATTAGAACATGAAATTTAAGGATGCTACCTCTGCTGCTCAAGCAGCGGCTGAGTTTGCAGAACATGCAAGCCTAGCTGCCAGAGCTATTGTAGAACTTTTGAGGCAATATTGTGTTGATGATGGTGGTTCATGCCACATAGGTTTCAAGGATAAAAGGTTGGAACATGGGCAATCATTTCCTGGAGATGGTAAATTTTCTATTGGCAGGCAGAATTGGAACATGAAATTTAAGGATGCTACCTCTGCTGCTCAAGCAGCGGCTGAGTTTGCAAAACATTCGAGCCTAGCTGCCAGAGCTGTTGTAGAACTTTCAAGGCAATATTTTGTTGATGATGGTGGTTCATGCCACTTAGGTTTCAAGGATGAAAGGTTGAAACATGGGCAATCATTTCCTGGAGATGGTAATGGTAATTTTTCTATTGGCAGGCAAAATTGGAACATGAAATTTAAGGATGCTACCTCAGCTGCTCAAGTAGCGACTGAGTTTGCAGAACATGCAAGGCTAGCTACCAGAGCTGTTGTAGAACTTTCAAGGCAATATTGTATTGATGATGGTGGTTCATACCACTTAATTTTAAAGGATGAAACGTTGGAACATGGGCAATCATTTCCTTGAGATGGTAATGGTAATTCTTCTGTTGGCAGGCAGAATTGGAACATGAAATTTAAGCATGCTACCTCTGCTGCTCAAGTAGCTACTGAGTTTGCAGAACATGCAAGCCTAGCTGCCAGAGCTGTTGTAGAACTTTCAAGGCAATATTATGTTGATGATGGTGGTTCATGCCACTTAGTTTTCAAGGATGAAAGGTTGGAACATGGGCAATCATTTCCTGGAGATGGTAATGGTAATTTTTCTGTTGGCAGGCAGAATTGGAACATAAAATTTAAGGATGCTACCTCTGCTGCTCAAGTAGCGACTGAGTTTGCAGAACATGCAAGCCTAGCTACCAGAGCTGTTGTAGAACTTTCAAGGCAATATTGTATTGATGATGGTGGTTCATGCCACTTAGTTTTCAAGGATGAAACGTTGGAACATGGGCAATCATTTCCTTGAGATGGTAATGGTAATTCTTCTGTTGGCAGGCAGAATTGGAACATGAAATTTAAGCATGCTACCTCTGCTGCTCAAGTAGCTACTGAGTTTGCAGAACATGCAAGCCTAGCTGCCAGAGCTGTTGTAGAACTTTCAAGAATATATTATGTTGATGATGGTGGTTCATGCCACTTAGTTTTCAAGGATGAAAGGTTGGAACATGGGCAATCATTTCCTGGAGATGGTAATGGTAATTTTTCTGTTGGCAGGCAGAATTGGAACATAAAATTTAAGGATGCTACCTCTGCTGCTCAAGTAGCGACTGAGTTTGCAGAACATGCAAGCCTAGCTACCAGAGCTGTTGTAGAACTTTCAAGGCAATATTGTATTGATGATGGTGGTTCATGCCACTTAGTTTTCAAGGATGAAACGTTGGAACATGGGCAATCATTTCCTTGAGATGGTAATGGTAATTCTTCTGTTGGCAGGCAGAATTGGAACATGAAATTTAAGCATGCTACCTCTGCTGCTCAAGTAGCTACTGAGTTTGCAGAACATGCAAGCCTAGCTGCCAGAGCTGTTGTAGAACTTTCAAGGCAATATTATGTTGATGATGGTGGTTCATGCCACTTAGTTTTCAAGGATGAAAGGTTGGAACATGGGCAATCATTTCCTGGAGATGGTAATGGTAATTTTTCTTTTAGCAGGCAGAATTAGAACATAAAATTTAAGGATGCTACCTCAGCTGCTCAAGTAGCGACTGAGTTTGCAGAACATGCAAGCCTAGCTGCCAGAGCTGTTGTAGAAATTTCAAGGCAATAATATGTTGATGATGGTGGTTCATGCCACTTAGGTTTCAAGGATAAAAGGTAGGAACATGGGCAATCATTTCCTGGAGATGGTAAATTTTCTATTGGCAGGCAGAATTGGAACATGAAATTTAAGGATGCTACCTCTGCTATTCAAGCAGCGGCTGAGTTTGCAGAACATCCAAGCCTAGGTGCCAGAGCTGTTGTAGAACTTTCAAGGCAATATTGTGTTGATGATGGTGGTTCATGCCACTTAGATTTCAAGGATGAAAGGTTGGAACATGGGCAATCATTTCCTGGAGATGGTAATGGTAATTTTTCTATTGGCAGGCACAATTGGAACATGAAATTTAAGGATGCTACCTCTGCTGCTCAAGTAGCGATTGAGTTTGCAGAACATGCGAGGCTAGCTACCAGAGTTGTTGTAGAACTTTCAAGGCAATATTGTGTTGATAATGGTGGTTTATGCCACTTAGTTTTCAAGGATGAAAGGTTGGAACATGGGCAATCATTTCCTTGAGATGGTAATGGTAATTTTTCTGTTGGCAGGCAGAATTGGAACATGAAATTTAAGGATGCTACCTCTGCTACTCAAGCAGCGGCTGAGTTTGCAGAACATCCAAGCCTAGGTGCCAGAGCTGTTGTAGAACTTTCAAGGCAATATTGTGTTGATGATGGTGGTTCATGCCACTTAGGTTTCAAGGATGAAAGGTTGGAACATGGGCAATCATTTCCTGGAGATGGTAATGGTAATTTTTCTATTGGCAGGCACAATTGGAACATGAAATTTAAGGATGCTACCTCTGCTGCTCAAGTAGCGATTGAGTTTGCAGAACATGCGAGGCTAGCTACCAGAGCTGTTGTAGAACTTTCAAGGCAATATTGTGTTGATGATGGTGGTTTATGCCACTTAGTTTTCAAGGATGAAAGGTTGGAACATGGGCAATCATTTCCTTGAGATGGTAATGGTAATTTTTCTGTTGGCAGGCAGAATTGGAACATGAAATTTAAGGATGCTACCTCTGCTGCTCAAGTAGTGACTGAGTTTGCAGAACATGCAAGCCTAGCTGCCAGAGCTGTTGTAGAACTTTCAAGGCAATATTGTGTTGATGATGGTGGTTCATGCCACTTAGTTTTCAAGGATAAAAGGTTGGAACATGGGCAATCATTTCCTGGAGATGGTAATGGTAATTTTTCTATTAGCAGTCAGAATTGGAACATGAAATTTAAGGATGCTACCTCTGCTGCTCAAGCAGTGACTGAGTTTCAAGAACATGCAAGCCTAGGTGCCAGAGCTGTTGTAGAACTTTCAAGGCAATATTGTGTTGATGATGGTGGTTCATGCCACTTAGGTTTCAAGGATGAAAGGTTGGAACATGGGCCATCATTTCCTGGAGATGGTAATGGTAATTTTTCTGTTGGCAGGTAGAATTAGAACATGAAATTTAAGGATGCTACCTCTGCTGCTCAAGCAGCGGCTGAGTTTGCAGAACATGCAAGCCTAGCTGCCAGAGCTATTGTAGAACTTTTGAGGCAATATTGTGTTGATGATGGTGGTTCATAACACATAGGTTTCAAGGATAAAAGGTTGGAACATGGGCAATCATTTCCTGGATATGGTAATGGTAATTTTTCTATTGGTAGGCAGAATTGGATCATGAAATTTAAGGATGCTACCTCTGCTGCTCAAGTAGCGATTGAGTTTGCAGAACATGCAAGGCTAGCTACCAGAGCTATTGTAGAACTTTCAAGGCAATATTGTGTTGATGATGGTGGTTTATGCCACTTAATTTTCAAGGATGAAAGGTTGGAACATGGGCAATCATTTCCTTGAGATGGTAATGGTAATTTTTCTGTTGGCAGGCAGAATTGGAACATGAAATTTAAGGATGCTACCTCTACTGCTCAAGTAGTGACTGAGTTTGCAGAACATGCAAGCCTAGCTGCCAGAGCTGTTGTAGAACTTTCAAGGCAATATTGTGTTGATGATGGTGGTTTATGCCACTTAGTTTTCAAGGATGAAAGGTTGGAACATGGGCAATCATTTCCTGGAGATGGTAATGGTAATTTTTCTAGTGGTAGGTAGAATTGGAACATGCAATTTAAGGATGCTACCTCTGCTGCTCAAGTAGCGACTGAGTTTGCAGAACATGCAAGGCTAGCTACCAGAGCTGTTGTAGAACTTTCAAGGCAATATTGTGTTGATGATGGTGGTTTATGCCACTTAATTTTCAAGGATGAAAGGTTGGAACATGGGCAATCATTTCCTTGAGATGGTAATGGTAATTTTTCTGTTGGCAGGCAGAATTGGAACATGAAATTTAAGGATGCTACCTCTACTGCTCAAGTAGTGACTGAGTTTGCAGAACATGCAAGCCTAGCTGCCAGAGCTGTTGTAGAACTTTCAAGGCAATATTGTGTTGATGATGGTGGTTTATGCCACTTAGTTTTCAAGGATGAAAGGTTGGAACATGGGCAATCATTTCCTGGAGATGGTAATGGTAATTTTTCTAGTGGTAGGTAGAATTGGAACATGCAATTTAAGGATGCTACCTCTGCTGCTCAAGTAGCGACTGAGTTTGCAGAACATGCAAGGCTAGCTACCAGAGCTGTTGTAGAACTTTCAAGGCAATATTGTGTTGATGATGGTGGTTCATGCCACTTAGTTTTCAAGGATAAAAGGTTGGAACATGGGCAATCATTTCCTGGAGATGGTAATGGTAATTTTTCTATTAGCAGTCAGAATTGGAACATGAAATTTAAGGATGCTACCTCTGCTGCTCAAGCAGTGACTGAGTTTGCAGAACATGCAAGCCTAGGTGCCAGAGCTGTTGTAGAACTTTCAAGGCAATATTGTGTTGATGATGGTGGTTCATGCCACTTAGGTTTCAAGGATGAAAGGTTGGAACATGGGCCATCATTTCCTGGAGATGGTAATGGTAATTTTTCTGTTGGCAGGTAGAATTAGAACATGAAATTTAAGGATGCTACCTCTGCTGCACAAGCAGCGGCTGTGTTTGCAGAACATGCAAGCCTAGCTGCCAGAGCTATTGTAGAACTTTTGAGGCAATATTGTGTTGATGATGGTGGTTCATGCCACATAGGTTTCAAGGATAAAAGGTTGGAACATGGGCAATCATTTCCTGGAGATGGTAAATTTTCTATTGGCAGGCAGAATTGGAACATGAAATTTAAGGATGCTACCTCTGCTGCTCAAGCAGGGGCTGAGTTTGCAAAACATCCGAGCCTAGCTGCCAGAGCTGTTGTAGAACTTTCAAGGCAATATTTTGTTGATGATGGTGGTTCATGCCACTTAGGTTTCAAGGATGAAAGGTTGAAACATGGGCAATCATTTCCTGGAGATGGTAATGGTAATTTTTCTATTGGCAGGCAAAATTGGAACATGAAATTTAAGGATGCTACCTCAGCTGCTCAAGTAGCGACTGAGTTTGCAGAACATGCAAGCCTAGCTACCAGAGCTGTTGTAGAACTTTCAAGGCAATATTGTATTGATGATGGTGGTTCATGCCACTTAGTTTTAAAGGATGAAACGTTGGAACATGGGCAATCATTTCCTTGAGATGGTAATGGTAATTCTTCTGTTGGCAGGCAGAATTGGAACATGAAATTTAAGCATGCTACCTCTGCTGCTCAAGTAGCTACTGAGTTTGCAGAACATGCAAGCCTAGCTGCCAGAGCTGTTGTAGAACTTTCAAGGCAATATTATGTTGATGATGGTGGTTCATGCCACTTAGTTTTCAAGGATGAAAGGTTGGAACATGGGCAATCATTTCCTGGAGATGGTAATGGTAATTTTTCTGTTGGCAGGCAGAATTGGAACATAAAATTTAAGGATGCTACCTCTGCTGCTCAAGTAGCGACTGAGTTTGCAGAACATGCAAGCCTAGCTGCCAGAGCAGTTGTAGAACTTTCAAGGCAATATTGTGTTGATGATGGTGGTTCATGCCACTTAGGTTTCAAGGATAAAAGGTAGGAACATGGGCAATCATTTCCTGGAGATGGTAAACTTTCTATTGGCAGGCAGAATTGGAACATGAAATTTAAGGATGCTACCTTTGCTACTCAAGCAGCGGCTGAGTTTGCAGAACATCCAAGCCTAGGTGCCAGAACTGTTGTAGAACTTTCAAGGCAATATTGTGTTGATGATGGTGGTTCATGCCACTTAGGTTTCAAGGATGAAAGGTTGGAACATGGGCAATCATTTCCTGGAGATGGTAATGGTAATTTTTCTATTGGCAGGCACAATTGGAACATGAAATTTAAGGATGCTACCTCTGCTGCTCAAGTAGCGATTGAGTTTGCAGAACATGCAAGGCTAGCTACCAGAGCTGTTGTAGAACTTTCAAGGCAATATTGTGTTGATGATGGTGGTTTATGCCACTTAGTTTTCAAGGATGAAAGGTTGGAACATGGGCAATCATTTCCTTGAGATGGTAATGGTAATTTTTCTGTTGGCATGCAGAATTGGAACATGAAATTTAAGGATGCTACCTCTGCTGCTCAAGTAGTGACTGAGTTTGCAGAACATGCAAGCCTAGCTGCCAGAGCTGTTGTAGAACTTTCAAGGCAATATTGTGTTGATGATGGTGGTTCATGCCACTTAGGTTTCAAGGATTAAAGGTTGGAACATGGGCAATCATTTCCTGGAGATGGTAATGGTAATTTTTCTATTGGCAGGCACAATTGGAACATGAAATTTAAGGATGCTACCTCTGCTGCTCAAGTAGCGATTGAGTTTGCAGAACATGCAAGGCTAGCTACCAGAGCTGTTGTAGAACTTTCAAGGCAATATTGTGTTGATGATGGTGGTTTATGCCACTTAGTTTTCAAGGATGAAAGGTTGGAACATGGGCAATCATTTCCTTGAGATGGTAATGGTAATTTTTCTGTTGGCAGGCAGAATTGGAACATGAAATTTAAGGATGCTACCTCTGCTGCTCAAGTAGTGACTGAGTTTGCAGAACATGCAAGCCTAGCTGCCAGAGCTGTTGTAGAACTTTCAAGGCAATATTGTGTTGATGATGGTGGTTCATGCCACTTAGTTTTCAAGGATGAAAGGTTGGAACATGGGCAATCATTTCCTGGAGATGGTAATGGTAATTTTTCTAGTGGTAGGTAGAATTGGAACATGCAATTTAAGGATGCTACCTCTGCTGCTCAAGTAGCGACTGAGTTTGCAGAACATGCAAGGCTAGCTACCAGAGCTGTTGCAGAACTTTCAAGGCAATATTGTGTTGATGATGGTGGTTCATGCCACTTAGGTTTCAAGGATGAAAGGTTGGAACATGGGCAATCATTTCCTGGATATGGTAATGGTAATTTTTCTATTGGTAGGCAGAATTGGAACATGTAATTTAAGGATGCTACCTCTGCTGCTCAAGTAGTGACTGAGTTTGCAGAACATGCAAGCCTAGCTGCCAGAGCTGTTGTAGAACTTTCAAGGCAATATTGTGTTGATGATGGTGGTTCATGCCACTTAGTTTTCAAGGATAAAAGGTTGGAACATGGGCAATCATTTCCTGGAGATGGTAATGGTAATTTTTCTATTAGCAGTCAGAATTGGAACATGAAATTTAAGGATGCTACCTCTGCTGCTCAAGCAGTGACTGAGTTTGCAGAACATGCAAGCCTAGGTGCCAGAGCTGTTGTAGAACTTTCAAGGCAATATTGTGTTGATGATGGTGGTTCATGCCACTTAGGTTTCAAGGATGAAAGGTTGGAACATGGGCCATCATTTCCTGGAGATGGTAATGGTAATTTTTCTGTTGGCAGGTAGAATTAGAACATGAAATTTAAGGATGCTACCTCTGCTGCACAAGCAGCGGCTGTGTTTGCAGAACATGCAAGCCTAGCTGCCAGAGCTATTGTAGAACTTTTGAGGCAATATTGTGTTGATGATGGTGGTTCATGCCACATAGGTTTCAAGGATAAAAGGTTGGAACATGGGCAATCATTTCCTGGAGATGGTAAATTTTCTATTGGCAGGCAGAATTGGAACATGAAATTTAAGGATGCTACCTCTGCTGCTCAAGCAGGGGCTGAGTTTGCAAAACATCCGAGCCTAGCTGCCAGAGCTGTTGTAGAACTTTCAAGGCAATATTTTGTTGATGATGGTGGTTCATGCCACTTAGGTTTCAAGGATGAAAGGTTGAAACATGGGCAATCATTTCCTGGAGATGGTAATGGTAATTTTTCTATTGGCAGGCAAAATTGGAACATGAAATTTAAGGATGCTACCTCAGCTGCTCAAGTAGCGACTGAGTTTGCAGAACATGCAAGGCTAGCTACCAGAGCTGTTGTAGAACTTTCAAGGCAATATTGTATTGATGATGGTGGTTCATGCCACTTAGTTTTCAAGGATGAAACGTTGGAACATGGGCAATCATTTCCTTGAGATGGTAATGGTAATTCTTCTGTTGGCAGGCAGAATTGGAACATGAAATTTAAGCATGCTACCTCTGCTGCTCAAGTAGCTACTGAGTTTGCAGAACATGCAAGCCTAGCTGCCAGAGCTGTTGTAGAACTTTCAAGGCAATATTATGTTGATGATGGTGGTTCATGCCACTTAGTTTTCAAGGATGAAAGGTTGGAACATGGGCAATCATTTCCTGGAGATGGTAATGGTAATTTTTCTGTTGGCAGGCAGAATTGGAACATAAAATTTAAGGATGCTACCTCTGCTGCTCAAGTAGCGACTGAGTTTGCAGAACATGCAAGCCTAGCTGCCAGAGCTGTTGTAGAACTTTCAAGGCAATATTGTGTTGATGATGGTGGTTCATGCCACTTAGGTTTCAAGGATGAAAGGTTGGAACATGGGCAATCATTTCCTGGAGATGGTAATTTTTCTATTGGCAGGCAGAATTGGAACATGAAATTTAAGGATGCTACCTCTGCTACTCAAGCAGCGGCTGAGTTTGCAGAACATCCAAGCCTAGGTGCCAGAACTGTTGTAGAACTTTCAAGGCAATATTGTGTTGATGATGGTGGTTCATGCCACTTAGGTTTCAAGGATGAAAGGTTGGAACATGGGCAATCATTTCCTGGAGATGGTAATGGTAATTTTTCTATTGGCAGGCACAATTGGAACATGAAATTTAAGGATGCTACCTCTGCTGCTCAAGTAGCGATTGAGTTTGCAGAACATGCAAGGCTAGCTACCAGAGCTGTTGTAGAACTTTCAAGGCAATATTGTGTTGATGATGGTGGTTTATGCCACTTAGTTTTCAAGGATGAAAAGTTAGAACATGGGCAATCATTTCCTTGAGATGGTAATGGTAATTTTTCTGTTGGCAGGCAGAATTGGAACATGAAATTTAAGGATGCTACCTCTGCTGCTCAAGTAGTGACTGAGTTTGCAGAACATGCAAGCCTAGCTGCCAGAGCTGTTGTAGAACTTTCAAGGCAATATTGTGTTGATGATGGTGGTTCATGCCACTTAGTTTTCAAGGATGAAAAGTTGGAACATGGGCAATCATTTCCTGGAGATGGTAATGGTAATTTTTTTGTTGGTAGGTAGAATTGGAACATGCAATTTAAGGATGCTACCTCTGCTACTCAAGCAACGGCTGAGTTTGCAGAACATGCAAGCCTAGGTGCCAGAGCTGTTGTAGAACTTTCAAGGCAATATTGTGTTGATGATGGTGGTTCATGCCACATAGGTTTCAAGGATGAAAGGTTGGAACATGGGCAATCATTTCCTGGAGATGGTAAGGGTAATTTTTCTATTGGTAGGCAGAATTGGAACATGAAATTTAAGGATGCTACCTCTGCTGATCAAGTAGCGACTGAGTTTGCAGAACATGCAAGGCTAGCTACCAGAGCTGTTGTAGAACTTTCAAGGCAATATTGTGTTAATGATGGTGGTTCATGCCACTTAGTTTTCAAGGATGAAACGTTGGAACATGGGCAATCATTTCCTTGAGATGGTAATGGTAATTTTTCTGTTGGCAGGCAGAATTGGAACATGAAATTTAAGGATGCTACCTCCGTTGCTCAAGTAGCGACTGAGTTGGCAGAACATGCAAGCCTAACTGCCAGAGCTGTTGTAGAACTTTCAAGGCAATATTATGTTGATGATGGTGGTTCATGCCACTTAGTTTTCAGGGATGAAAGGTTGGAACATGGGCAATCATTTCCTGGAGATGGTAATGGTAATTTTTCTGTTGGCAGGCAGAATTGGAACATAAAATTTAAGGATGCTACCTCTGCTGCTCAAGTAGCGACTGAGTTTGCAGAACATGCAAGCCTAGCTGCCAGAGCTATTGTAGAACTTTCAAGGCAATATTGTGTTGATGATGGTGGTTCATGCCACTTAGGTTTCAAGGATAAAAGGTAGGAACATGGGCAATCATTTCCTGGAGATGTTAAATTTTCTATTGGCAGGCAGAATTGGAACATGAAATTTAAGGATGCTACCTCTGCTACTCAAGCAGCAGCTGAGTTTGCAGAACATCCAAGCCTAGGTGCCAGAGCTGTTGTAGAACTTTCAAGGCAATATTGTGTTGATGATGGTGGTTCATGCCACTTAGGTTTCAAGGATGAAAGGTTGGAACATGGGCAATCATTTCTGGAGATGGTAATGGTAATTTTTCTATTGGCAGGCACAATTGGAACATGAAATTTAAGGATGCTACCTCTGCTGCTCAAGTAGCGATTGAGTTTGCAGAACATGCAAGGCTAGCTACCAGAGCTGTTGTAGAACTTTCAAGGCAATATTGTGTTGATGATGGTGGTTTATGCCACTTAGTTTTCAAGGATGAAAGGTTGGAACATGGGCAATCATTTCCTTGAGATGGTAATGGTAATTTTTCTGTTGGCAGGCAGAATTGGAACATGAAATTTAAGGATGCTACCTCTGCTGCTCAAGTATTGACTGAGTTTGCAGAACATGCAAGCCTAGCTGCCAGAGCTGTTGTAGAACTTTCAAGGCAATATTGTGTTGATGATGGTGGTTCATGCCACATAGTTTTCAAGGATGAAAGGTTGGAACATGGGAAATCATTTCCTGGAGATGGTAATGGGAATTTTTCTATTGGCAGGCAAAATTGGAACATGAAATTTAAGGATGCTACCTCTACTGCTCAAGTAGCGACTGAGTTTGCAGAACATGCAAGGCTAGCTACTAGAGCTGTTGTAGAACAATCAAGGCAATATTGTGTTGATGATGGTGGTTCATGCCACTTAGTTTTCAAGGATGAAAGTTTGGAACATGGGCAATCATTTCCTGGAGATGGTAAATTTTCTATTGGCAGGCAGAATTGGAACATGAAATTTAATGATGCTACCTCTGCTGCTCAAGTAATGGCTGATTTTGCAGAACATCCAAGCCTAGGTGCCAGAGCTGTTGTAGAACTTTCAAGGCAATATTGTGTTGATGATGGTGGTTCATGCCACTTAGTTTTCAAGGATGAAAGGTTGGAACAAGGGCAATCATTTCCTTGAGATGGTAATGGTAATTTTTCTGTTGGTAGGCATAATTGGAACATGGAATTTAAGGATGCTACCTCTACTGCTCAAGCAGCGGCTGAGTTTGCAGAACATGCAAGCCTAGCTGCCAGAGCTGTTGTAGAACTTTCAAGGCAATATTGTATTGAGGATGGTGATTCATGCCACTTAGGTTTCAAGGATGAAAGGTTGGAACACGGGCAATCATTTCCTATAGATGGTAATGGTAATATTTCTGTTGGCAGGCAGAATTGGAACATGAAATATAAGCATGCTACCTCTGCTGCTCAAGTAGCGACTGAGTTTGAAGAACATGCAAGGCTAGCTACCAGAGCTGTTGTAGAACTTTCAAGGCAATATTTTGTTGATGATGGTGGTTTATGCCACTTAGTTTTCAAGGATGAAAAGTTAGAACATGGGCAATCATTTCCTTGAGATGGTAATGGTAATTTTTCTGTTGGCAGGCAGAATTGGAACATGAAATTTAAGGATGCTACCTCTGCTGCTCAAGTAGTGACTGAGTTTGCAGAACATGCAAGCCTAGCTGCCAGAGCTGTTGTAGAACTTTCAAGGCAATATTGTGTTGATGATGGTGGTTCATGCCACTTAGTTTTCAAGGATGAAAAGTTGGAACATGGGCAATCATTTCCTGGAGATGGTAATGGTAATTTTTTTGTTGGTAGGTAGAATTGGAACATGCAATTTAAGGATGCTACCTCTGCTACTCAAGCAACGGCTGAGTTTGCAGAACATGCAAGCCTAGATGCCAGAGCTGTTGTAGAACTTTCAAGGCAATATTGTGTTGATGATGGTGGTTCATGCCACTTAGGTTTCAAGGATGAAAGGTTGGAACATGGGCAATCATTTCCTGGAGATGGTAAGGGTAATTTTTCTATTGGTAGGCAGAATTGGAACATGAAATTTAAGGATGCTACCTCTGCTGATCAAGTAGCGACTGAGTTTGCAGAACATGCAAGGCTAGCTACCAGAGCTGTTGTAGAACTTTCAAGGCAATATTGTGTTAATGATGGTGGTTCATGCCACTTAGTTTTCAAGGATGAAACGTTGGAACATGGGCAATCATTTCCTTGAGATGGTAATGGTAATTTTTCTGTTGGCAGGCAGAATTGGAACATGAAATTTAAGGATGCTACCTCCGTTGCTCAAGTAGCGACTGAGTTGGCAGAACATGCAAGCCTAACTGCCAGAGCTGTTGTAGAACTTTCAAGGCAATATTATGTTGATGATGGTGGTTCATGCCACTTAGTTTTCAAGGATGAAAGGTTGGAACATGGGCAATCATTTCCTGGAGATGGTAATGGTAATTTTTCTGTTGGCAGGCAGAATTGGAACATAAAATTTAAGGATGCTACCTCTGCTGCTCAAGTAGCGACTGAGTTTGCAGAACATGCAAGCCTAGCTGCCAGAGCTATTGTAGAACTTTCAAGGCAATATTGTGTTGATGATGGTGGTTCATGCCACTTAGGTTTCAAGGATAAAAGGTAGGAACATGGGCAATCATTTCCTGGAGATGTTAAATTTTCTATTGGCAGGCAGAATTGGAACATGAAATTTAAGGATGCTACCTCTGCTACTCAAGCAGCAGCTGAGTTTGCAGAACATCCAAGCCTAGGTGCCAGAGCTGTTGTAGAACTTTCAAGGCAATATTGTGTTGATGATGGTGGTTCATGCCACTTAGGTTTCAAGGATGAAAGGTTGGAACATGGGCAATCATTTCTGGAGATGGTAATGGTAATTTTTCTATTGGCAGGCACAATTGGAACATGAAATTTAAGGATGCTACCTCTGCTGCTCAAGTAGCGATTGAGTTTGCAGAACATGCAAGGCTAGCTACCAGAGCTGTTGTAGAACTTTCAAGGCAATATTGTGTTGATGATGGTGGTTTATGCCACTTAGTTTTCAAGGATGAAAGGTTGGAACATGGGCAATCATTTCCTTGAGATGGTAATGGTAATTTTTCTGTTGGCAGGCAGAATTGGAACATGAAATTTAAGGATGCTACCTCTGCTGCTCAAGTATTGACTGAGTTTGCAGAACATGCAAGCCTAGCTGCCAGAGCTGTTGTAGAACTTTCAAGGCAATATTGTGTTGATGATGGTGGTTCATGCCACTTAGTTTTCAAGGATGAAAGGTTGGAACATGGGAAATCATTTCCTGGAGATGGTAATGGGAATTTTTCTATTGGCAGGCAAAATTGGAACATGAAATTTAAGGATGCTACCTCTACTGCTCAAGTAGCGACTGAGTTTGCAGAACATGCAAGGCTAGCTACTAGAGCTGTTGTAGAACAATCAAGGCAATATTGTGTTGATGATGGTGGTTCATGCCACTTAGTTTTCAAGGATGAAAGTTTGGAACATGGGCAATCATTTCCTGGAGATGGTAAATTTTCTATTGGCAGGCAGAATTGGAACATGAAATTTAATGATGCTACCTCTGCTGCTCAAGTAATGGCTGATTTTGCAGAACATCCAAGCCTAGGTGCCAGAGCTGTTGTAGAACTTTCAAGGCAATATTGTGTTGATGATGGTGGTTCATGCCACTTAGTTTTCAAGGATGAAAGGTTGGAACAAGGGCAATCATTTCCTTGAGATGGTAATGGTAATTTTTCTGTTGGTAGGCATAATTGGAACATGGAATTTAAGGATGCTACCTCTACTGCTCAAGCAGCGGCTGAGTTTGCAGAACATGCAAGCCTAGCTGCCAGAGCTGTTGTAGAACTTTCAAGGCATTATTGTGTTGATGATGGTGGTTCATGCCACTTAGGTTTCAAGGATAAAAGGTTGGAACATGGGCAATCATTTCCTGGAGATGTTAAATTTTCTATTGGCAGGCAGAATTAGAACATGAAATTTAAGGATGCTACCTCTCCTGCTCAAGTAGCGACTGAGTTTGAAGAACATGCAAGGTTAGCTACCAGAGCTGTTGTAGAACAATCAAGGAAATATTTTGTTGATGATGGTGGTTCATGCCACTTAGGTTTTAAGGATGAAAGGTTGGAACATGGGCAATCATTTCCTGGAGATGGTAAATTTTCTATTGGCAGGCAGAATTGGAACATGAAATTTAAAGATGCTACGTCTGCTGCTCAAGTAGCGACTGAGTTTGCAGAACATGCAAGGTAAGTTACCAGAGCTGTTGTAGAACTTTCAAGGCAATATTGTGTTGATGATGGTGGTTCATGCCACTTAGTTTTCAAGGATGAAAGGTTGGAACATGGGCAATTATTTCCTGGAGATGGTAATGGTAATTTTTCTGTTGGCAGGCGGAATTGGAACATGCAATTTAAGGATGCTAACTCTACTCCTCAAGCAGCGGCTGAGTTTGCAGAACATGCAAGCCTAGCTGCCAGTGCTGTTGTAGAACTTTCAAGGCAATATAATGTTGATGATGGTGGTTCATGCCACTTAGGTTTCAAGGATAAAAGGTTGGAACATGGGCAATCATTTCTTGGAGATGGTAAATTTTCTATTGGCAGGAAGAATTGGAATATGAAATTTAAGGATGCTACCTCTGCTCCTCAAGCACCGGCTGAGTTTGCAAAACATCCAAGCCTAGCTGCCAGAGCTGTTGTAGGACTTTCAAGGCAATATTTTGTTGATGATGGTGGTTCATGCCACTTAGGTTTCAAGGATGAAAGGTTGGAACATGGGCAATCATTTCCTTGAGATGGTAATGGTAATTTTTCTGTTGGCAGGCAGAATTGGTACATGAAATTTAAGGATACTACCTCTGCAGCTCAAGTAGCGACTAAGTTTGCAGAACATGCAAGGCTAGCTACCAGAGCTGTTGTAGAACAATCAAGGCAATATTGTGTTGATGGTGGTTCATGCCACTTTGTTTTCAAGGATGAAAGGTTGGAACATGGGAAATCATTTCCTGGAGATGGTAAATTTTCTATTGGAAGGCAGAATTGGAACATGACATTTAAGGATGCTACCTCTGCTGCTCAAGCAGCAGCTGAGTTTGCAGAACATCCAAGCCTAGGTGTCAGGGCTGTTGTAGAACTTTCAAGGCAATATTGTGTTGATGATGGTGGTTCATGCCACTTAGTTTTCATGGATGAAAGGTTGGAACACGGGCAATCATTTCCTTGAGATGGTAATGGTAATTTTTCTGTTGGCAGGCAGAATTGGAACATGAAATTTAAGGTTGCTACATCTGCTGCTCAAGTAGCGACTGAGTTTGCAGAACATGCAAGCCTAGGTGCCAGGGCTGTTGTAGAACTTTCAAGGCAATATTGTGTTGATGATGGTGGTTCATGCCACTTAGTTTTCAAGGATGAAAGGTTGGAACACGGGCAATCATTTCCTTGAGATGGTAATGGTAATTTTTCTGTTGGCAGGCAGAATTGGAACATGAAATTTAAGGATGCTACCTCTGCTGCTCAAGTAGCGACTGAGTTTGCAGAACATGCAAGCCTAGCTGCCAGAGCTGTTGTAGAACTTTCAAGGCAATATTGTGTTGATGATGGTGGTTCATGCCACTTAGTTTTCGAGGATGAAAGGTTGTAACATGGGCAATCATTTCCTGGAGATGGTAAATTTTCTATTGGCAGGCAGAATTGGAACATGAAATTTAAGGATGCTACCTCTGCTGCTCAAGCAGTGGCAGAGTTTGCAGAACATCCAAGCCTTGGTGCCAAAGCTGTTGTAGAACTTTCAAGGCAATATTGTGTTGATGATGGTGGTTCATGCCACTTAGTTTTCAAGGATGAAAGGTTGGAACATGGGCAATCATTTCCTTGAGATGTTAATGGTAATTTTTCTGTTGGCAGGCAGAATTTGAACATTAAATTTAAGGATGCTACCTCTGCTGCTCAAGTAGCGACTGAGTTTGCAGAACATGCAAGCCTAGCTGCCAGAGCTGTTGGAGAACTTTTAAGGCAATATTGTGTTGATGATGGTGGTTCATGCCACTTAGTTTTCAAGGATGAAAGGTTGGAACATGGGCAATCATTTCCTGGAGATGGTAATGGTAATTTTTCTGTTGGCAGGTGGAATTGGAACATACAATTTAAGGATGCTAACTCTACTCCTCAAGCAGCGGCTGAGTTTGCAGAACATGCAAGCCTAGCTGCCAGAGCTGTTGTAGAACTTTCAAGGCAATATAATGTTGATGATGGTGGTTCATGCCACTTAGGTTTCAAGGATAAAAGGTTGGAACATGGGCAATCATTTCTTGGAGATGGTAAATTTTCTATTGGCAGGAAGAATTGGAACATGAAATTTAAGGATGCTACCTCTGCTCCTCAAGCAGCGGCTGAGTTTGCAAAACATCCAAGCCTAGCTGCCAGAGCTGTTGTAGGACTTTCAAGGCAATATTTTGTTGATGATGGTGGTTCATGCCACTTAGGTTTCAAGGATGAAAGGTTGGAACATGGGCAATCATTTCCTTGAGATGGTAATGGTAATTTTTCTGTTGGCAGGCAGAATTGGTACATGAAATTTAAGGATACTACCTCTGCTGCTCAAGTAGCGACTAAGTTTGCAGAACATGCAAGGCTAGCTACCAGAGCTGTTGTAGAACAATCAAGGCAATATTGTGTTGATGGTGGTTCATGCCACTTTGTTTTCAAGGATGAAAGGTTGGAACATGGGCAATCATTTCCTGGAGATGGTAAATTTTCTATTGGAAGGCAGAATTGGAACATGAAATTTAAGGATGCTACCTCTGCTGCTCAAGCAGCAGCTGAGTTTGCAGAACATCCAAGCCTAGGTGTCAGGGCTGTTGTAGAACTTTCAAGGCAATATTGTGTTGATGATGGTGGTTCATGCCACTTAGTTTTCATGGATGAAAGGTTGGAACACGGGCAATCATTTCCTTGAGATGGTAATGGTAATTTTTCTGTTGGCAGGCAGAATTGGAACATGAAATTTAAGGATGCTACCTCTGCTGCTCAAGTAGCGACTGAGTTTGCAGAACATGCAAGCCTAGGTACTAGGGCTGTTGTAGAACTTTCAAGGCAATATTGTGTTGATGATGGTGGTTCATGCCACTTAGTTTTCAAGGATGAAAGGTTGGAACACGGGCAATCATTTCCTTGAGATGGTAATGGTAATTTTTCTGTTGGCAGGCAGAATTGGAACATGAAATTTAAGGATGCTACCTCTGCTGCTCAAGTAGTGACTGAGTTTGCAGAACATGCAAGCCTAGCTGCCAGAGCTGTTGTAGAACTTTCAAGGCAATATTGTGTTGATGATGGTGGTTCATGCCACTTAGTTTTCGAGGATGAAAGGTTGTAACATGGGCAATCATTTCCTGGAGATGGTAAATTTTCAATTGGCAGGCAGAATTGGAACATGAAATTTAAGGATGCTACCTCTGCTGCTCAAGCAGCGGCAGAGTTTGCAGAACATCCAAGCCTTGGTGCCAGAGCTGTTGTAGAACTTTCAAGGCAATATTTTGTTGATGATGGTGGTTCATGCCACTTAGTTTTCAAGGATGAAAGTTTGGAACATGGGCAATCATTTCCATGAGATGGTAATAGTAATTTTTCTGTTGGCAGGCAGAATTGGAACATGAAATTTAAGGATGCTACCTCTGCTGCTCAAGTAGGGACTGAGATTGCAGAACATGCAAGGCTAGCTACCAGAGCTGTTGTAGAACTTTCAAGGCAATATTTTGTTGATGATTGTGGTTCATGCCACTTACTTTTCAAGGATGAAAGGTTGGAACATGGGCAATCATTTCCTTGAGATGGTAATTTTTCTATTGGCAAGCAGTATTGGAACATGAAATTTAAGGATGCTGCCTCTGCTTCTCAAGCAGCGGCTGAGTTTGGAGAACATCCAAGCCTAGGTGCCAGAGCTGTTGTAGAACTTTCAAGGCAATATTTTGTTGATGATGGTGGTTCATGCCACTTACTTTTCAAGGATGAAAGGTTGGAACATGGGCAATCATTTCCTTGAGATGGTAATTTATCTATTGGCAGGCAGTATTGGAACATGAAATTTAAGGATGCTACCTCTGCTACTCAAGCAACGGCTGAGTTTGCAGAACATCCAAGCCCAGGTGCTAGAGCTGTTGTAGAACTTTCAAGGCAATATTGTGTTGATGATGGTGGTTCATGCCACTTAGGTTTCAAGGATGAAAGGTTGGAACATGGGAAATCATTTCCTGGAGATGGTAATGGTAATTTTTTTATTGGCAGGCAGAATTGGAAAATGAAATTTAAGGATGCTACCTCTGCTGCTCAAGTAGCGACTGAGTTTGCAGAACATGCAAGGCTAGCTACCAGAGCTGTTGTAGAACTTTCAAGGCAATATTGTGTTGATGATGGTGGTTCATGCCACTTAGTTTTCAAGGATGAAAGGTTGGAACTTTGGCAATCATTTCCATGGTAATTTTTCTGTTGGCATGCAGAATTGGAACATGAAATTTAAGGATGCTACCTCTGCTGCTCAAGTAGCGACTGAGTTTGCAGAACATGCAAGGCTAGCTACCAGAGCTATTGTAAAACAATCAAGGCAATATTGTGTTGATGATAGTGGTTCATGCCCCTTAGTTTTCAAGGATGAAAGGTTGGAACATGGGCAATCATTTCCTGTAGATGGTAAATTTTCTATTGGCAGGCAGAATTGGAACATGAAATTTAAGGATGCTACCTCTGCTGCTCAAGCAGCGGCTGAGTTTGCAGAACATCCAAGCCTAGGTGCCAGAGCTGTTGTAGAACTTTCAAGGTAATATTGTGTTGATGATGGTGGTTCATGCCACATAGTTTTCTAGGATGAAAGGTTGGAACATGGGCAATCATTTCCTTGAGATGGTAATGGTAATTTTTCTGTTGGCAGGCAGAATTGGAACATGAAATTTAAGGATGCTACCTCTGCTGCTCAAGTAGCGACTGAGTTTGCAGAACATGCAAGGCTAGCTACCAGAGCTGTTGTAGAACAATCAAGGCAATATTGTGTTGATGATGGTGGTTCATGCCACTTAGTTTTCCAGGATAAAAGGTTGGAACATGGGCAATCATTTCCTGGAGATGGTAAATTTTCTATTGGAAGGCAGAATTGGAACATGAAATTTAAGGATGCTACCTCTGCTGCTCAAGCAGCGGCTGAGTTTGCAGAACATCCAAGCCTAGGTGCCAGGGCTGTTGTCGAACTTTCAAGGAAATATTGTGTTGATGATGGTGGTTCATGCCACTTAGTTTTCAAGGATGAAAGGTTGGAACACGGGCAATCATTTCCTGGAGATGGTAATGGTAATTTTTCTATTGGCAGGCAGAATTGGAACATGAAATTTAAGGATGCTACCTCTGCTACTCAAGCAGCGGCTGAGTTTGCAGAACATCCAAGCCTAGGTGCCAAAGCTGTTGTAGAACTTTCAAGGCAATATTTTGTTGATGATGGTGGTTCATGCCACTTAGGTTTCAAGGATGAAAGGTTGGAACATGGGCAATCATTTCCTGGAGATGGTAATGGTAATTTTTCTATTGGCAGGCAAAATTGGAACATGAAATTTAAGGATGCTACCTCTGCTGCTCAAGTAGCGACTGAGTTTGCAGAACATGCAAGGCTAGCTACCAGAGCTGTTGTAGAACAAACAAGGCAATATTGTGTTGATGATGGTGGTTCATGCCACTTAGTTTTCAAGGATGAAAGGTTTGAACATGGGCAATCATATCCTGGAGATGGTAAATTTTCTATTGGAAGGCAGAATTGGAACATGAAATTTAAGGATGCTACCTCTGCTGCTATAGCAGCGGCTGAGTTTGTAGAATATCCAAGCCTAGGTGCCAGGGCTGTTGTAGAACTTTCAAGGCAATATTGTGTTGATGATGGTGGTTCATGCCACTTAGTTTTCAAGGATGAAAGGTTGGAACATGGGCAATCATTCCCTTGAGATGGTAATGGTAATTTTTCTGTTGGCAGGCAGAATTGGAACATGAAATTTAAGAATGCTACCTCTGCTGCTCAAGTAGCGACTGAGTTTGCAGAACATGCAAGCCTAGCTGCCAGAGCTGTTGTAGAACTTTCAAGGCAATATTGTGTTGATGATGGTGGTTCATGCCACTTAGTTTTCAAGGATGAAAGGATGGAACATAGGCAATCATTTCCTGGAGATGGTAATGGTAATTTTTCTGTTGGCAGGTAGAATTGGAACATGCAATTTAAGGATGCTACCTCTGCTACTCAAGCAGCGGCTGAGTTTGCAGAACATGCAAGCCTAGCTGCCAGAGCTGTTGTAGAACTTTCAAGGCAATATTGTGTTGATTATGGTGGTTCATGCCACTTAGATTTCAAGGATAAAAGGTTGGAACATGGGCAATCATTTCCTGGAGATGATAAATTTTCTATTGGGAGGCAGAATTGGAACATGAAATTTGAGGATGCTACCTCTGCTACTCAAGCAGCGGCTGAGTTTGCAGAACATCCAAGCCTAGGTGCCAAAGCTGTTGTAGAACTTTCAAGGCAATATTTTGTTGATGATGGTGGTTCATGCCACTTAGGTTTCAAGGATGAAAGGTTGGAACATGGGCAATCATTTCCTGGAGATGGTAATGGTAATTTTTCTATTGGCAGTCAGAATTGGAACATGAAATTTAACGATGCTACCTCTGCTGCTCAAGTAGCGACTGAGTTTGCAGAACATGCAAGGCTAGCTACCAGAGCTGTTGTAGAACAATCAAGGCAATATTGTGTTGATGATGGTGGTTCATGCCACTTAGTTTTCCAGGATAAAAGGTTGGAACATGGGCAATCATTTCCTGGAGATGGTAAATTTTCTATTGGAAGGCAGAATTGGAACATGAAATTTAAGGATGCTACCTCTGCTGCTCAAGCAGCGGCTGAGTTTGCAGAACATCCAAGCCTAGGTGCCAGGGCTGTTGTCGAACTTTCAAGGAAATATTGTGTTGATGATGGAGGTTCATGCCACTTAGTTTTCAAGGATGAAAGGTTGGAACACGGGCAATCATTTCCTGGAGATGGTAATGGTAATTTTTCTATTGGCAGGCAGAATTGGAACATGAAATTTAAGGATGCTACCTCTGCTACTCAAGCAGCGGCTGAGTTTGCAGAACATCCAAGCCTAGGTGCCAAAGCTGTTGTAGAACTTTCAAGGCAATATTTTGTTGATGATGGTGGTTCATGCCACTTAGTTTTCAAGGATGAAAGGTTGGAACATGGGCAATCATTTCCTGGAGATGGTAATGGTAATTTTTCTATTGGCAGGCAAAATTGGAACATGAAATTTAAGGATGCTACCTCTGCTGCTCAAGTAGCGACTGAGTTTGCAGAACATGCAAGGCTAGCTACCAGAGCTGTTGTAGAACAAACAAGGCAATATTGTGTTGATGATGGTAGTTCATGCCACTTAGTTTTCAAGGATGAAAGGTTTGAACATGGGCAATCATATCCTGGAGATGTTAAATTTTCTATTGGAAGGCAGAATTGGAACATGAAATTTAAGGATGCTACCTCTGCTGCTATAGCAGCGGCTGAGTTTGTAGAACATCCAAGCCTAGGTGCCAGGGCTGTTGTAGAACTTTCAAGGCAATATTGTGTTGATGATGGTGGTTCATGCCACTTAGTTTTCAAGGATGAAAGGTTGGAACATGGGCAATCATTCCCTTGAGATGGTAATGGTAATTTTTCTGTTGGCAGGCAGAATTGGAACAGGAAATTTAAGAATGCTACCTCTGCTGCTCAAGTAGCGACTGAGTTTGCAGAACATGCAAGCCTAGCTGCCAGAGCTGTTGTAGAATTTTCAAGGTAATATTGTGTTGATGATGGTGGTTCATGCCACTTAGTTTTCAAGGATGAAAGGATGGAACATAGGCAATCATTTCCTGGAGATGGTAATGGTAATTTTTCTGTTGGCAGGTAGAATTGGAACATGCAATTTAAGGATGCTACCTCTGCTACTCAAGCAGCGGCTGAGTTTGCAGAACATGCAAGCCTAGCTGCCAGAGCTGTTGTAGAACTTTCAAGGCAATATTGTGTTGATTATGGTGGTTCATGCCACTTAGATTTCAAGGATAAAAGGTTGGAACATGGGCAATCATTTCCTGGAGATGATAAATTTTCTATTGGGAGGCAGAATTGGAACATGAAATTTGAGGATGCTACCTCTGCTACTCAAGCAGCGGCTGAGTTTGCAGAACATCCAAGCCTAGGTGCCAAAGCTGTTGTAGAACTTTCAAGGCAATATTTTGTTGATGATGGTGGTTCATGCCACTTAGGTTTCAAGGATGAAAGGTTGGAACATGGGCAATCATTTCCTGGAGATGGTAATGGTAATTTTTCTATTGGCAGGCAGAATTGGAACATGAAATTTAAGGATGCTACCTCTGCTACTCAAGTAGCGACTGAGTTTGCAGAACATGCAAGGCTAGCTACCAGAGCTGTTGTAGAACAATCAAGGCAGTATTGTGTTGATGATGGTGGTTCATGCCACTTAGTTTTCCAGGATAAAAGGTTGGAACATGGGCAATCATTTCCTGGAGATGGTAAATTTTCTATTGGAAGGCAGAATTGGAACATGAAATTTAAGGATGCTACCTCTGCTGCTCAAGCAGCGGCTGAGTTTGCAGAACATCCAAGCCTAGGTGCCAGGGCTGTTGTCGAACTTTCAAGGAAATATTGTGTTGATGATGGTGGTTCATGCCACTTAGTTTTCAAGGATGAAAGGTTGGAACACGGGCAATCATTTCCTGGAGATGGTAATGGTAATTTTTCTATTGGCAGGCAGAATTGGAACATGAAATTTAAGGATGCTACCTCTGCTACTCAAGCTGCGGCTGAGTTTGCAGAACATCCAAGCCTAGGTGCCAAAGCTGTTGTAGAACTTTCAAGGCAATATTGTGTTGATGATGGTGGTTCATGCCACTTAGTTTTCAAGGATGAAAGGTTGGAACAAGGGCAATCATTTCCTTGAGATGGTAATGGTAATTTTTCTGTTGGCAGGCATAATTGGAACATGAAATTTAAGGATGCTACCTCTACTGCTCAAGCAGCGGCTGGGTTTGCAGAACATGCAAGCCTAGCTGCCAGAGCTGTTGTAGAACTTTCAAGGCAATATTGTGTTGATGATGGTGGTTCATGCCACTTAGGTTTCAAGGATAAAAGGTTGGAACATGGGCAATCATTTCCTGGAGATGGTAAATTTGCTATTGGCAGGCAGAATTAGAACATGAAATTTAAGGATGCTACCTCTCCTGCTCAAGTAGCGACTGAGTTTGAAGAACATGTAAGGCTAGCTACCAGAGCTGTTGTAGAACAATCAAGAAAATATTGTGTTGATGATGGTGGTTCATGCCACTTAGGTTTTAAGGATGAAAGGTTGGAACATGGGCAATCATTTCCTGGAGATGGTAAATTTTCTATTGGCAGGCAGAATTTGAACATGAAATTTAAGGATGCTACCTCTGCTGCTCAAGTAGCGATTGAGTTTGCAGAACATGCAAGGTAAGTTACCAGAGCTGTTGTAGAACTTTCAAGGAAATATTTTGTTGATGATGGTGGTTCATGCCACTTAGTTTTCAAGGATGAAAGGTTGGAACATGGGCAATCGTTTCCTTGAGATGGTAATGGTAATTTTTCTGTTGGCAGGCAGAATTGGAACATTAAATTTAAGGATGCTACCTCTGCTGCTCAAGTAGCGACTGAGTTTGCAGAACATGCAAGCCTAGCTGCCAGAGCTGTTGTAGAACTTTCAAGGCAATATTGTGTTGATGATGGTGGTTCATGCCACTTAGTTTTCAAGGATGAAAGGTTGGAACATAGGCAATCATTTCCTGGAGATGGTAATGGTAATTTTTCTGTTGGCAGGTAGAATTGGAACATGCAATTTATGTATGCTACCTCTGCTACTCAAGCAGCGGCTGAGTTTGCAGAACATGCAAGCCTAGCTGCCAGAGCTGTTGTAGAACTTTCAAGGCAATATAATGTTGATGATGGTGGTTCATGCCACTTAGGTTTCAAGGATAAAAGGTTGGAACATGGGCAATCATTTCCTGGAGATGGTAAATTTTCTATTGGCAGGCAGAATTTGAACATGAAATTTAAGGATGCTACCTCTGCTGCTCAAGTAGCGACTGAGTTTGCAGAACATGCAAGGTAAGTTACCAGAGCTGTTGTAGAACTTTCAAGGAAATATTTTGTTGATGATGGTGGTTCATGCCACTTAGTTTTCAAGGATGAAAGGTTGGAACATGGGCAATCATTTCTTGGAGATGGTAATTGTAATTTTTCTGTTGGCAGGTAGAATTGGAACATGAACCTTAAGGATGCTACCTCTGCTACTCAAGCAGCGGCTGAGTTTGCAGAACATGCAGGCCTAGCTGCCAGAGCTGTTGTAGAACTTTCAAGGCAATATTGTGTTGATGATGGTGGTTCATGCCACTTACTTTTCAAGGATGAAAGGTTGGAACATGGGAAATCATTTCCTTGAGATAGTATTGTTAATTTTTCTTTTGGCAGGCAGTATTGGAACATGAAATTTAATTATGCTACCGATGCTGCTCAAGCAGCGGCTGAGTTTGGAGAACATGCAAGCCTAGCTGCCAGAGCTATTGGAGTACTTTCAAGGCAATATTATGTTGATGATGGTGGTTCATGCCACTTAGGTTTCAATGATGAAAGGTTGGAACATGGGCAATCATTTCCTGGAGATGGTAAATTTTCTATTGGCAGGCAGAATTGGAGCATGAAATTTAAGGATGCTACCTCTGCTGCTCAAGCAGCGGCTGAGTTTGCAAAACATCCAAGCCTAGCTGCCTGAGCTGTTGTAGAACTTTCTAGGCAATATTTTGTTGATGATGGTGGTTCATTCCACTTAGGTTTCAAGGATGAAAGGTTGGAACATGGGCAATCATTTCCTGGAGATGGTAATGGTAGTCTTTCTGTTGGCAGGTAGAATTAGAACATGAAATTTAAGGATGCTACCTCTGCTACTCAAGCAGCGGCTAACTTTGCAGAACATGCAAGCCTAGCTGCCAGAGCTATTGTAGAACTTTCAAGGCAATATTGTGTTGATGATGGTGGTTCATGCCACTTAGGTTTCAAGGATAAAAGGTTTGAAAATGGGCAATCATTTCATGGATATGGTAAATTTTCTATTGGCAGGCAGAATTGGAACATGGGCAATCATTTCCTGGAGGTGGTAAATTTTCTATTGGCAGGTAGAATTGGAACATGAAATTTAAGGATGCTGCCTCTGCTACTCGATCAGTGGCTGAGTTTGCAGAACATCCAACCCTAGCTGCCAGAGTTGTTGTAGAACATTCAAGTCAATATTGTGTTGATAATGGTAGTCCATGCCACTTAGGTTTCAATGATGAAAGGTTGGAACATGGGCAATCATTTCTTGGAGATGGTAATGGTAATGTTTCTGTTGGCAGGTAGAATTAGAACATGAAATTTAAGGATGCTACCTCTGCTACTCAAGCAGCGGCTCAGTTTGCAGAACATGCAAGCCTAGCTGCCAGAGCTATTGTAGAATTTTCAAGGCAATATTGTGTTGATGATGGTGGTTCATGCCACTTAGGTTTCAAGGATAAAAGGTTGGAACATGAGCAATCATTTCCTGGAGATGGTAAATTTTCTATTAGCAGGCAGAATTGGAACATTCAATTTAAGGATGCTACCTCTGCTGCTCAGGCAGCGGTTGAGTTTTCAAAACATCCAAGCCTTGCTGCCAGAGCTGTTGTAGAACTTTCAAGGCAATATTTTGTTGATGATGGTGGTTCATGCCACTTAGGTTTCAATGATGAAAGGTTGGAACATGGGCAATCATTTCCTGGAGATGGTAAATTTTCTATTGGAAGGCAGAATTGGAACATGAAATTTAAGGATGCTACCTCTGCTGCTATAGCAGCGGCTGAGTTTGCAGAACATCCAAGCCTAGGTGCCAGGGCTGTCGTAGAACTTTCAAGGCAATATTGTGTTGATGATGGTGGTTCATGCCACTTAGTTTTCAAGGATGAAAGGCTGGAACATGGGCAATCATTCCCTTGAGATGGTAATGGTAATTTTTCTGTTGGCAGGCAGAATTGGAACATGAAATTTAAGGATGCTACCTCTGCTGCTCAAGTAGCGACTGAGTTTGCAGAACATGCAAGCCTAGCTGCCAGAGCTGTTGTAGAACTTTCAAGGCAATATTGTGTTGATGATGATGGTTCATGCCACTTTGTTTTCAAGGATGAAAGGTTGGAACATAGGCAATCATTTCCTGGAGATGGTAATGGTAATTTTTCTGTTGGCAGGTAGAATTGGAACATGCAATTTAAGGATGCTACCTCTGCTACTCAAGCAGCGGCTGAGTTTGCAGAACATGCAAGCCTAGCTGCCAGAGCTGTTGTAGAACTTTCAAGGCAATATTGTGTTGATGATGATGGTTCATGCCACTTAGATTTCAAGGATAAAAGGTTGGACCATGGGCAATCATTTCCTGGAGATGATAAATTTTCTATTGGCAGGCAGAATTGGAACATGAAATTTAAGGATGCTACCTCTGCTACTCAAGCAGCGGCTGAGTTTGCAGAACATCCAAGCCTAGGTGCCAAAGCTGTTGCCACTTAGTTTTCAAGGATGAAAGGTTGGAACATGGGCAATCATTTCCTGGAGATGGTAATGGTAATTTTTCTATTGGCAGGCAAAATTGGAACATGAAATTTAAGGATGCTAGCTCTGCTGCTCAAGTAGCGACTAAGTTTGCAGAACATGCAAGGCTAGCTACCAGAGCTGTTGTAGAATAATCAAGGCAATATTGTGTTGATGATGGTGGTTCATGCCACTTAGTTTTCAAGGATGAAAGGTTGGAACATGGGCAATCATTTCCTGGAGATGGTAAATTTTCTATTGGAAGGCAGAATTGGAACATGAAATTTAAGGATGCTACCTCTGCTGCTCAAGCAGCGGCTGAGTTTGCAGAACATCCAAGCCTAGGTGCCAGGGCTGTTGTAGAACTTTCAAGGCAATATTGTGGTGATGATGGTGGTTCATGCCACTTAGTTTTCAAGGATGAAAGGTTGGAACATGGGCAATCATTTCCTGGAGATGGTAATGGTAATTTTTCTATTGGCAGGCAAAATTGGAACATGAAATTTAAGGATGCTACCTCTGCTGCTCAAGTAGCGACTAAGTTTGCAGAACATGCAAGGCTAGCTACCAGAGCTGTTGTAGAACAATCAAGGCAATATTGTGTTGATGATGGTGGTTCATGCCACTTAGTTTTCAAGGATGAAAGGTTGGAACATGGGCAATCATTTCCTGGAGATGATAAATTTTTTATTGGCAGGCAGAATTGGAACATGAAATTTAAGGATGCTACCTCTGCTACTCAAGCAGCGGCTGAGTTTGCAGAACATCCAAGCCTAGGTGCCAGGGCTGTTGTAGAACTTTCAAGGCAATATTGTGTTGATGATGGTGGTTCATGCCACTTAGTTTTCAAGGATGAAAGGTTGGAACACGGGCAATCATTTCCTTGAGATGGTAATGGTAATTTTTCTGTTGGCAGGCAGAATTGGAACATGAAATTGAAGGATGCTACCTCTGCTGCTCAAATAGCGACTGAGTTTGCAGAACATGCAAGCCTAGCTGCCAGAGCTGTTGTAGAACTTTCAAGGCAATATTGTGTTGATGATGGTGGTTCATGCCACTTAGGTTTCAAGGATGAAAGTTTGGAACACAGGCAATCATTTCCTGGAGATGGTAATGGTAATATTTCTGTTGGCAGGTAGAATTGGAACATGCAATTTAAGGATGCTACCTCTGCTACTCAAGCAGCGGCTGAGTTTGCAGAACATGCAAGCCTAGCTGCCAGAGCTGTTGTAGAACTTTCAAGGCAATATTGTGTTGATGATGGTGGTTCATGCCACTTAGGTTTCAAGGATAAAAGGTTGGAACATGGGCAATCATTTCCTGGAGATGGTAAATTTTCTATTGGCAAGCAGAATTAGAACATGAAATTTAAGGATGCTACCTCTCTTGCTCAAGTAGCGACTGAGTTTGAAGAACATGCAAGGCTAGCTACCAGAGCTGTTGTAGAACAATCAATGAAATATTGTGTTGATGTTGGTGGATCATGCCACTTAGGTTTTAAGGATGAAAGGTTGGAACATGGGCAATCATTTCCTGGAGATGGTAAATTTTCTATTGGCAGGCAGAATTGGAACATGAAATTTAAGGATGCTACCTCTGCTGCTCAAGTAGCGACTGAGTTTGCAGAACATGCAAGGTAAGTTACCAGAGCTGTTGTAGAACTTTCAAGGAAATATTTTGTTGATGATGGTGGTTCATGCCACTTAGTTTTCAAGGATGAAAGGTTGGAACATGGGCAATCATTTCCTTGAGATGGTAATGGTAATTTTTCTGTTGGCAGGCATAATTGGAACATTAAATTTAAGGATGCTACCTCTGCTGCTCAAGTAGCGACTGAGTTTGCAGAACATGCAAGCCTAGCTGCCAGAGCTGTTGTAGAACTTTCAAGGCAATATTGTGTTGATGATGGTGGTTCATGCCACTTATTTTTCAAGGATAAAAGGTTGGAACATAGGCAATCATTTCCTGGAGATGGTAATGGTAATTTTTCTGTTGGCAGGTAGAATTGGAACATGCAATTTAAGTATGCTACCTCTGCTACTCAAGCAGCGGCTGAGTTTGCAGAACATGCAAGCCTAGCTACCAGAGCTGTTGTAGAACTTTCAAGGCAATATTGTGTTGATGATGGTGGTTCATGCCACTTAGGTTTCAAGGATAAAAGGTTGGAACATGGGCAATCATTTCCTGTAGATGATAAATTTTCTATTGGCAGGCAGAATTGGAACATGAAACTTAAGGATGCTACCTCTGCTACTAAAGCAGCGGCTGAGTTTGTAGAACATCTAAGCCTAGGTGCCAGAGCTGTTGTAGAACTTTCAAGGCAATATTGTGTTGATGATGGTGGTTCATGCCACTTAGGTTTCAAGGATGAAAGTTTGGAACACAGGCAATCATTTCCTGGAGATGGTAATGGTAATATTTCTGTTGGCAGGCAGAATTGGAACATGAAATTTAAGGATGCTACCTCTGCTATTCAAGTAGCGACTGAGTTTGCAGAACATGCAAGCCTAGCTGCCAGAGCTGTTGTAGACCTTTCAAGGCAATATTGTGTTGTTGATGGTGGTTCATGCCACTTACATTTCAAGGATGAAAGGTTGGAACATGGGAAATAATTTCCTTGAGATAGTATTGTTAATTTTTCTTTTGGCAGGCAGTATTGGAACATGAAATTTAATTATGCTACCGATGCTGCTCAAGCAGCGGCTGAGTTTGGAGAACATGCAAGCCTAGCTGCCAGAGCTATTGGAGTACTTTCAAGGCAATATTGTGTTGATGATGGTGGTTCATGCCACTTAGGTTTCAACGATGAAAGGTTGGAACATGGGCAATCATTTCCTGGAGATGGTAAATTTTCTATTGGCAGGCAGAATTGGAACATGAAATTTAAGGATGCTACCTCTGCTGCTCAAGCAGCGGCTGAGTTTGCAAAACATCCAAGCCTAGCTGCCTGAGCTGTTGTAGAACTTTCTAGGCAATATTTTGTTGATGATGGTGGTTCATTCCACTTAGGTTTTAAGGATGAAAGGTTGGAACATGGGCAATCATTTCCTGGAGATGGTAATGGTAATCTTTCTGTTGGCAGGTAGAATTAGAACATGAAATTTAAGGATGCTACCTCTGCTACTCAAGCAGCGGCTAACTTTGCAGAACATGCAAGCCTAGCTGCCAGAGCTATTGTAGAACTTTCAAGGCAATATTGTGTTGATGATGGTGGTTCATGCCACTTAGGTTTCAAGTATAAAAGGTTGGAAAATGGGCAATCATTTCCTGGAGATGGTAAATTTTCTATTGGCAGGCAGAATTGGAACATGGGCAATCATTTCCTGGAGGTGGTAAATTTTCTATTGGCAGGTAGAGTTGGAACATGAAATTTAAGGATGCTGCCTCTGCTACTCGATCAGTGGCTGAGTTTGCAGAACATCCAACCCTAGCTGCCAGAGCTGTTGTAGAACATTCAAGTCAATATTGTGTTGATAATGGTAGTCCATGCCACTTAGGTTTCAATGATGAAAGGTTAGAACATGGGCAATCATTTCCTGGAGATGGTAATGGTAATTTTTCTGCTGGCAGGTAGAATTAGAACATGAAATTTAAGGATGCTACCTCTGCTACTCAAGCAGCGGCTCAGTTTGCAGAACATGCAAGCCTAGCTGCCAGAGCTATTGTAGAATTTTCAAGGCAATATTGTGTTGATGATGGTGGTTCATGACACTTAGGTTTCAAGGATAAAAGGTTGGAACATGGGCAATCATTTCCTGGAGATGGTAAATTTTCTATTGGCAGGCAGAATTGGAACATTCAATTTAAGGTTGCTACCTCTGCTGCTCAGGCAGCGGTTGAGTTTTCAAAACATCCAAGCCTTGCTGCCAGAGCTGTTGTAGAACTTTCAAGGCAATATTTTGTTGATGATGGTGGTTCATGCCACTTAGGTTTCAATGATGAAAGGTTGGAACATGGGCAATCATTTCCTGGAGATGGTAATGGTAATTTTTCTATTGGCAGGCATAATTGGAACATGAAATTTAAGGATGCTACCTCTGCTGCTCAGGCATCGGCTGAGTTTTCAAAACATCCAATCCTAGCTGCCAGAGCTGTTGTAGAACTTTCAAGGCAATATTTTGTTGATGATGGTGGTTCAGGCCACTTAGATTTCAATGATGAAAGGTTGGAACATGGGCAATCATTTCCTGGAGATGGTAATGGTAATTTTTCTATTGACAGGCATAATTGGAACATGAAATTTAAGGATGCTACCTCTGCTGCTCAAGTAGCGACTGATTTTGCAGAACAGGCAAGCCTAGCTGCCAGAGCTGTCGTAGAACTTTTAAGGCAATATTATGTTGATGATGGTGGTTCATGCCACTTACTTTTCAAGGATGAAAGGTTGGAACATGGGCAATCATTTCCTTGAGATGGTAATTTTTCTATTGGCAGGCAGTATTGGAACATGAAATTTAAGGATGCTGCCTCTGCTGCTCAAGCAGCGGCTGAGTTTGGAGAACATCCAAGCCTAGGTGCCAGAGCTGTTGTAGAACTTTCAAGGCAATATTTTGTTGATGATGGTGGTTCATGCCACTTAGTTTTCAAGGATGAAAGGTTGGAACATGGGCAATCATTTCCTTGAGATGGTAATGGTAATTTTTCTGTTGGCAGGCAGAATTGGAACATGAAATTTAAGGATGCTACCTCTGCTGCTCAAGTAGCGACTGAGTTTGCAGAACATGCAAGCCTAGCTGCCAGAGCTGTTGTAGAACTTTCAAGGCAATATTGTGTTGATGATGGTGGTTCATGCCACTTAGTTTTCAAGGATGAAAGGTTGGAACATGGGAAATCATTTCCTTGAGATAGTATTGTTAATTTTTCTGTTGGCAGGCAGTATTGGAACATGAAATTTAATGATGCTACCTATGCTGCTCAAGCAGCGGCTGAGTTTGGAGAACATGCAAGCCTAGCTGCCAGAGCTATTGGAGTACTTTCCAGGCAATATTGTGTTGATGATGGTGGTTCATGCCACTTGGGTTTTAACGATGAAAGGTTGGAACATGGGCAATCATTTCCTGGAGGTGGTAAATTTTTTATTGGCAGGCAGAATTGGAACACGAAATTTAAGGATGCTACCTCTGCTGCTCAAGCAGCGGTTGAGTTTGCAAAACATCCAAGCCTAGCAGCCTGAGCTGTTGTAGAACTTTCTAGGCAATATTTTGTTGATGGTGGTGGTTCATGCCACTTAGGTTTCAAGGATGAAAGGTTGGAACATGGGCAATCATTTCCTGGAGATGGTAATGGTAATTTTTCTGTTGGCAGGTAGAATTAGAACATGAAATTTAAGGATGCTACCTCTGCTACTCAAGCAGCGGCTCACTTTGCAGAACAAGCAAGCCTAGCTGCCAGAGCTATTGCAGAACTTTCAAGGCAATATTGTGTTGATGATGGTGGTTCATGCCACTTAGGTTTCAAGGATAAAAGGTTGGAACATGGGCAATCATTTCCTGGAGATGGTAATGGTAATTTTTCTATTGGCAGGCGTAATTGGAACATGAAATTTAAGGATGCTACCTCTGCTGCTCAGGCAGCGGCTGAGTTTTCAAAACATCCAAGCCTAGCTGCCAGAGCTGTTGTAGAACTTTCAAGGCAATATTTTGTTGATGATGGTGGTTCATGCCACTTAGGTTTCAATGATGAAACGTTGGAACATGGGCAATCATTTCCTGGAGATGGTAATGGTAATTTTTCTATTGGCAGGCATAATTGGAACATGAAATTTATGGATGCTACCTCTGCTGCTCAAGTAGCGACTGATTTTGCAGAACAGGCAAGCCTAGCTGCCAGAGCTGTCGTAGAACTTTTAAGGCAATATTGTGTTGATGATGGTGGTTCATGCCACTTACTTTTCAAGGATGTAAGGTTCGAACATGGGCAATCATTTCCTTGAGATGGTAATGGCAATTTTTCTTTCGGCAGGCAGTATTGGAACATGAAATTTAAGGATGCTACCTCTGCCGCTCAAGCAGCGGCTGAGTTTGGAGAACATGCAAGCCTAGCTGCCAGAGATGTTGGAGAACTTTCAAGGCAATATTGTGTTGATCATGGTGGTTCATGCCACTTAGGTTTCAAGGATGAAAGGTTGGAACATGGGCAATCATTTCCTTGAGATGGTAATGGTAATTTTTCTGTTGGCATGCAGAATTGGAACATGAAATTTAAGGATACTACCTCTACTGCTCAAGCAGTGGCTGAATTTGCAGAACATGCAAGCCTAGCTGCCAGAGCTGTTGTAGAATTTTCAAGGCAATATTGTGTTGATGTTGGTGGTTCATGCAGCTTAGGTTTCAAGGATGAAAGGTTGGAACATGGGCAATCATTTCCGTGAGATGGTAATGGTAATTTTTCTGTTGGCAGGCAGTATTGGAACATGAAATTTAAGGATGCTACCTCTGCTGCTCAAGCAGCGGCTGAGTTTGGAGAACATGCAAGCCTAGCTGCCAGAGCTGTTGGAGAACTTTCAAGGCAATATTGTGTTGATGATGGTGGTTCATGCCACTTAGTTTTCAAGGATGAAAGGTTGGAACATGGGTAATCATTTCCTTGAAATGGTAATGGTAATATTTCTGTTGAAAGGCAGTATTGGAACATGAAATTTAAGGATGCTACCTCTGCTGCACAAGCAGCGGCTAAGTTTGGAGAACATGCAATCCTAGCTGCCAGAGCTATTGGAGAACTTTCAAGGCAATATTGTGTTTATGATGGTGGTTCATGCCACTTAGGTTTCAAGGATGAAAGGTTGGAACATGGACAATCATTTCCTTGAGATGGTAATGGTAAATTTTCTTGTTGGTAGGCAGTATTGGAATATGAAATTTAAGGATGCTACCTCTGCTGCTCAAGTTGCGAATGAGTTTGCAGAAAATGAAAGGCTAGCTACCAGAGCTGTTGTAGAACTTTCAAGGCAATATTGTATTGATGATGGTGGTTCATGCCACTTAGTTTTCAAGGATGAAAGGTTGGAACATGGGCAATCATTTCCTTGATATGGTAATGGTAATTTTTCTGTTGGCAGGCAGTATTGGAACATGAAATTTAAGGATGCTACCTCTAGTGCACAAGCAGCGGCTGAGTTTGCAGAACATGCAAGCCTAGCTGCTAGAGCTATTGTAGAACTTTTAAGGCAATATTGTGTTGATGATGGTGGTTCTTGCCACTTAGGTTTCAAGGATAAAAGGTTGGAACATGGGAAATCATTTCCTTGAGATGGTAATGGTAATTTTTCTTTTGGCAGGCAGAATTGGAACATGAAATTTAACGATGTTACCTCTGCTGCCCAAGCAGCGGCTGAGTTTGCAAAACATCCAAGCCTAGCTGCCAGAGCTGTTGTAGAACTATCAAGACAATATTTTGTTGATGATGGTGGTTCATGCCACTTAGGTATCAAGGATGAAAGGATGGAACATGGGCAATCATTTCCTGGAGATAGTAATGGTAATTTTTCTGTTGGTAGGCAGTATTGGAATATGAAATTTAAGGATGCTACCTTTGCTGCTCAAGTAGCGAATGAGTTTGCAGAAAATGAAAGGCTAGCTACCAGAGCTGTTGTAGAACTTTCAAGGCAATATTGTATTGATGATGGTGGTTCATGCCACTTAGTTTTCAAGGATGAAAGGTTGGAACATGGGCAATCATTTCCTTGATATGGTAATGGTAATTTTTCTGTTGGCAGGCAGTATTGGAACATGAAATTTAGGGATGCTACCTCTGCTGCACAAAAAGCGGCTAAGTTTGGAGAACATGCAAGCCTAGCTGCCAGAGCTCTTGGAGAACTTTCTAGGCAATATTGTGTTGATGATGGTGGTTCATGCCACTTAGGTTTCAAGGATGAAAGGTTGGAACATGGACAATCATTTCCTTGAGATGGTAATGGTACATTTTCTTGTTGGTAGGCAGTATTGGAATATGAAATTTAAGGATGCTACCTTTGCTGCTCAAGTAGCGAATGAGTTTGCAGAAAATGAAAGGCTAGCTACCAGAGCTGTTGTAGAACTTTCAAGGCAATATTGTGTTGATGATGGTGGTTCATGCCACTTAGTTTTCAAGGATGAAAGGTTGGAACATAGGCAATCATTTCCTTGATATGGTAATGGTAATTTTTCTGTTGGCAGGCAGTATTGGAACATGAAATTTAAGGATGCTACCTCTAGTGCACAAGCAGCGGCTGAGTTTGCAGAACATGCAAGCCTAGCTGCTAGAGCTATTGTAGAACTTTTAAGGCAATATTGTGTTGATGATGGTGGTTCTTGCCACTTAGGTTTCAAGGATAAAAGGTTGGAACATGGGAAATCATTTCCTTGAGATGGTAATGGTAATTTTTCTGTTGGCAGGCAGAATTGGAACATAAAATTTAAGGATGTTACCTCTGCTGCCCAAGCAGCGGCTGAGTTTGCAAAACATCGAAGCCTAGCTGCCAGAGCTGTTGTAGAACTATCAAGACAATATTTTGTTGATGATGGTGGTTCATGCCACTTAGGTTTCAAGGATGAAAGGCTGGAACATGGGCAATCATTTCCTGGAGATAGTAATGATAATTTTTCTGTTGGCAGGTAGAATTGGAACATGCAATTTAAGGATGCTACCTCTGCTACTCAAGCAGCGTCTAAGTTTGCAAAACGTCGAAGCCTAGCTGCAAGAGCTGTTGTAGAACTTTCAAGGCAATATTGTGTTGATGATGGTGGTTCATGCCACTTAGGTTTCAAGGATAAAAGGTTGGAACATGGGCAATCATTTCCTTGAGATGGTAATGGTAATTTTTCTGTTGGCAGGCAGTATTGGAACATGAAATTTAAGGATGCTACCTCTACTGCACAAGCAGCGGCTGAGTTTGGAGAACATGCAAGCCTAGCTGCCAGAGCTGTTTGAGAACTTTCAAGGCAATAGTGTGTTGATGATGGTGGTACATGCCAGTTAGTTTTCAAGGATGAAAGGTTGGAACATGGGCAATCATTTCCTTGAGATGGTAATGGTAATTTTTCTGTTGGCAGGCAGTATTGGAACATGAAATTTAAGGATGCTACCTCTGCTGCACAAGCAGCGGCTAAGTTTGGAGAACATGCAAGCCTAGCTGCCAGAGCTGTTGGAGAACTTTCAAGGCAATATTTTCTTGATTATGGTGGTTCATGCCACTTAGGTTTCAAGAATGAAAGGTTGGAACATGGGCAAGCATTTCCTGGAGATGGTTATGGTAATTGTTTTGTTGGCAAGAAGAATTGGAACATGAAATTTAAGGATGCTACCTCTGCTGCTCAAGCAGCGACTGAGTTTGCAGAACATGCAAGCCTAGCTGCCAGAGCTGTTGTAGAACTTTCAAGGAAATATTGTGTTGATGATGGTGGTTCATTCCACTTAGGTTTCAAGGATGAAAGGTTTGAACATGGACAATCATTTCCTTGAGATGGTAGTGGTAAATTTTCTTGTTGGTAGGCAGTATTGGAATATGAAATTTAAGGATGCTACCTCTGCTGCTCAAGTAGCGACTGAGTTTGCAAGAAAAATGAAAGCCTAGCTACCAGAGCTGTTGTAGAACTTTCAAGGCAATATTGTGTTGATGATGGTGGTTCATGCCACTTAGTTTTCAAGGATAAAAGGTTGGAACATGGGCAATCATTTCCTTGAGATGGTAATGGTAATTTTTCTATTGGCAGGCAGTATTGGAACATGAAATTTAAGGATGCTACCTCTACTGCACAAGCAGCGGCTGAGTTTGCAGAACATGCAAGCCTAGCTGCCAGAGCTATTGTAGAACTTTCAAGGCAATATTGTGTTGGTGATAGTGGTTCTTGCCACTTAGGTTTCAAGGATAAAAGGTTGGAACATGGGCAATCATTTCCTTGAGATGGTAATGGTAATTTTTCTGTTGGCAGGCAGAATTGGAACATGAAATTTAAGGATGTTACCTCTGCTGCTCAAGCAGCGGCTGAGTTTGCAAAACATCCAAGCCTAGCTGCCAGAGCTGTTGTAGAACTTTCAAGAGAATATTTTGTTGATGATGGTGGTTCATGCCGCTTAGGTTTCAAGATTGAAAGGTTGGAACATGGGCAATCATTTACTGGAGATAGTAATGGTAATTTTTCTGCTGGCAGGTAGAATTGGAACATGCAATTTAAGGATGCTACCTCTGCTACTCAAGCAGCGGCTGAGTTTGCAAAACATCGAAGCCTAGCTGCAAGAGCTGTTGTAGAACTTTCAAGGCAATATTGTGTTGATGATGGTGGTTCATGCCACTTAGGTTTCAAGGATGAAAGGTTGGAACATGGGAAAGCATTTTCTGGAGATGGTAATGGTAATTTTTCTGTTGGCAAGCAGAATTGGAACATGAAATTTAAGGATGCTACCTCTACTGCCCAAGCAGCGGTTAGTTTTGCAGAACGTGCAAGCCTAACTGCCAGAGCTGTTGTGGAACTTTCAAGGCAATATTGTGTTGATGATTGTGGTTCATGCCGCTTAGGTTTCAAGGATGAAAAGTTGGAACCTGGGCAATCATTTCCTGGAGATGGTAATGGCAAGTTTTCTGTTGGCAGGCAAAATTGGAACAAGAAATTTAAGGATGCTACCTCTGCTACTCAAGCAGCGGCTGAGTTTTCAGAACATGCAAGCCTAGCTGCCAGAGCTTTTGTAGAACTTTCAAGGCAATATTGTGTTGATGATGGTGGTTCTTGCCACATAGGTTTCAAGGATAAAAGGTTGGAACCTGGGCAATCATTTCCTTAAGATAGTAATGGTAATTTTTCTGTTGGCAAGAAGTATTGGAACATGAAATTTAAGGATGCTACCTCTGCTGCACAAGCAGCGGCTGAGTTTGGAGAACATGCAAGCCTAGCTGCCAGAGCTATTGGAGGACTTTCAAGGCAATATTGTATTGATGATGGTGGTTCATGCCACTTAGTTTTCAAGGATGAAAGGTTGGAACATGGGAAATCATTTCCTTGAGATAGTATTGTTAATTTTTCTGTTGGCAGGCAGTATTGGAACATGAAATTTAATGATGCTACCTATGCTGCTCAAGCAGCGGCTGAGTTTGGAGAACATGCAAGCCTAGCTGCCAGAGCTATTGGAGTACTTTCAAGGCAATATTGTGTTGATGATGGTGGTTCATGCCACTTAGGTTTCAACGATGAAAGGTTGGAACATGGGCAATCATTTCCTGGAGATGGTAAATTTTCTATTGGCAGGCAGAATTGGAACATGAAATTTAAGGATGCTACCTCTGTTGCTCAAGCAGCGACTTAGTTTGTAGAACATGCAAGCCTAGCTGCCAGAGCTATTGTAGAATTTTCAAGGCAATATTGTGTTGATGATGGTGGTTCATGCCACTTAGGTTTGAAGGATAAAAGGTTGGAACATGGGCAATCATTTCCTAGAGATGGTAAATTTTCTATTGGCAGGCAGAATTGGAACATTCAATTTAAGGATGCTACCTCTGCTGCTCAGGCAGCGGCTGAGTTTTCAAAACATCCAAGCCTAGCTGCCAGAGCTGTTGTAGAACTTTCAAGGCAATATTTTGTTGATGATGGTGGTTCATGCCACTTAGGTTTCAATGATGAAAGGTTGGAACATGGGCAATCATTTCCTTGAGATGGTAATGGTAATTTTTCTGTTGGCAGGCAGTATTGGAACATGAAATTTAAGGATGCTACCTCTGCTGCTCAAGCAGCGGCTGAGTTTGGAGAACATGCAAGCCTAGCTGCCATAGCTGTTGGAGAACTTTCAAGGCAATATTGTGTTGATGATGGTGGTTCATGCCACTTAGGTTTCAAGGATGAAAGGTTGGAACATGGGCAATCATTTCCTTGAGATGGTAATGGTAATTTTTCTATTGGCAAGCAGAATTGGAACATGAAATTTAAGGATACTACCTCTGCTGCTCAAGCAGCGGCTGAGTTTGCAGAACATGCACGCCTAGCTGCCAGAGCTGTTGTAGAACTTTCAAGGCAATATTGTGTTGATGGTGGTGGTTCATGCCACTTAGGTTTCAACGATGAAAGGTTGGAACATGGACAATCATTTCCTAGAGACGGTAATGGTAATTTTTCTGTTGGCAGGTAGAATTAGAACATGAAATTTAAGGATGCTACCTCTGCTACTCAAGCAGCGACTTAGTTTGTAGAACATGCAAGCCTAGCTGCCAGAGCTATTGTAGAATTTTCAAGGCAATATTGTGTTGATGATGGTGGTTCATGCCACTTAGGTTTCAAGGATAAAAGGTTGGAACATGGGCAATCATTTCCTAGAGATGGTAAATTTTCTATTGGCAGGCAGAATTGGAACATTCAATTTAAGGATGCTACCTCTGCTGCTCAGGCAGCGGCTGAGTTTTCAAAACATCCAAGCCTAGCTGCCAGAGCTGTTGTAGAACTTTCAAGGCAATATTTTGTTGATGATGGTGGTTCATGCCACTTAGGTTTCAATGATGAAAGGTTGGAACATGGGCAATCATTTCCTTGAGATGGTAATGGTAATTTTTCTGTTGGCAGGCAGTATTGGAACATGAAATTTAAGGATGCTACCTCTGCTGCTCAAGCAGCGGCTGAGTTTGGAGAACATGCAAGCCTAGCTGCCATAGCTGTTGGAGAACTTTCAAGGCAATATTGTGTTGATGATGGTGGTTCATGCCACTTAGGTTTCAAGGATGAAAGGTTGGAACATGGGCAATCATTTCCTTGAGATGGTAATGGTAATTTTTCTGTTGGCAAGCAGAATTGGAACATGAAATTTAAGGATACTACCTCTGCTGCTCAAGTGGTGGCTGAGTTTGCAGAACATGCACGCCTAGCTGCCAGAGCTGTTGTAGAACTTTCAAGGCAATATTGTGTTGGTGTTGGTGGTTCATGCCGCTTAGGTTTCAAGGTTGAAAGGTTGGAACATGGGCAATCATTTCCTTGAGATGGTAATGGTAATTTTTCTGTTGGCAGGCAGTATTGGAACATGAAATTTAAGGATGCTACCTCTGCTGCACAAGCAGCGGCTGAGTTTAGAGAACATGCAAGCCTAGCTGCCAGAGCTGTTGGAGAACTTTCAAGGCAATATTGTGTTGATGATGGTGGTTCATGCCACTTAGTTTTCAAGGATGAAAGGTTGGAACATGGGCAATCATTTCCTTGAGATGGTAATGGTAATTTTTCTGTTGGCAGGCAGTATTGGAACATGAAATTTAAGGATGCTACCTCTGCTGCTCAAGGAGCGACTGATTTTGCATAACAGGCAAGCCTAGCTGCCAGAGCTGTCGTAGAACTTTTAAGGCAATATTGTGTTGATGATGGTGGTTCATGCCACTTACTTTTCAAGGATGAAAGGTTGGAATATGGGCAATCATTTCCTTGAGATGGTAATGGTAATTTTTCTGTTGGCAGGCAGTATTGGAACATGATATTTAAGGATGCTACCTCTGCTGCTCAAGCAGCGGCTGAGTTTGGAGAACATGCAAGCCTAGCTGCCACAGCTGTTGGAGAACTTTCAAGGCAATATTGTGTTGATGATGGTGGTTCGTGCCACTTAGGTTTCAAGGATGAAAGGTTGGAACATGGGCAATCATTTCCTGGAGATGGTAATGGTAATTTTTCTGTTGGCAGGCAGAATTGGAACAAGAAATTTAAGGATGCTACCTCTGCTGCACAAGCAGCGGCTGAGTTTGCAGAACATGCAAGCCTAGCTGCCAGAGCTATTGTAGAACTTTCAAGGCAATATTGTGTTGATGATGGTGGTTCTTACCACTTAGGTTTCAAGGATAAAAGGTTGGATCATGGGCAATCATTTCCTTGAGATAGTAATGGTAATTTTTCTATTGGCAGGCAGTATTGGAACATGAAATTTAAGGATGCTACCTCTGCTGCACAAGCAGCGGCTGAGTTTAGAGAACATGCAAGCCTAGCTGCCAGAGCTGTTGGAGAACTTTCAAGGCAATATTGTGTTGATGATGGTGGTTCATGCCACTTAGTTTTCAAGGATGAAAGGTTGGAACATGGGCAATCATTTCCTTGAGATGGTAATGGTAATTTTTCTGTTGGCAGGCAGTATTGGAACATGAAATTTAATGATGCTACCTCTGCTGCTCAAGCAGCGGCTGAGTTTGGAGAACATGCAAGCCTAGCTGCCAGAGCTGTTGGAGAACTTTCAAGGCAATATTGTGTTGATGATGGTGGTTCATTTCACTTAGGTTTCAAGGATGAAAGGTTGGAACATGGGCAATCATTTCCTTGAGATGGTAATGGTAATTTTTCTGTTGGCAAGCAGAATTGGAACATGAAATTTAAGGATACTACCTCTGCTGCTCAAGCAGTGGCTAAGTTTGCAGAACATGCAAGCCTAGCTGCCAGAGCTGTTGTAGAACTTTCAAGGCAATATTGTATTGATGATGGTAGTTCATGCCACTTAGTTTTCAAGGATGAAAGGTTGGAACATGGGCAATCATTTCCTTGAGATGGTAATGGTAATTTTTCTGTTGGCAGGCAGTATTGGAACATGAAATTTAAGGATACTACCTCTGTTGCTCAAGCAGTGGCTGAGTTTGCAGAACATGCACGCCTAGCTGCCAGAGCTGTTGTAGAACTTTCAAGGCAATATTGTGTTGGTGTTGGTGGTTCATGCCGCTTAGGTTTCAAGGATGAAAGTTTGGAACATGGGCAATCATTTCCTTGAGATGGTAATGGTAATTTTTCTGTTGGCAGGCAGTATTGGAACATGAAATTTAAGGATGCTACCTCTGCTGCTCAAGCAGCGGCTGAGTTTGGAGAACATGCAAGCCTAGCTGCCAGAGCTGTTGGAGAACTTTCAAGGCAATATTGTGTTGATGATGGTGGTTCATGCCACTTTGGTTTCAAGGATGAAAGGTTGGAACATGGGAAATCATTTCCTTGAGATGGTAATGGTAATTTTTCTGTTGGCATGCAGAATTGGAACATGAAATTTAAGGATACTACCTCTGCTACTCAGGCAGTGGCTGAGTTTGCAGAACATGCAAGCCTAGCTGCCAGAGCTGTTGTAGAACTTTCAAGGCAATATTGTGTTGATGATGGTGGTTCATGCCACTTAGTTTTCAAGGATGAAAGGTTGGAACATGGGCAATCATTTCCTTGAGATGGTAATGGTAATTTTTCTGTTGGCAGGCAGTATTGGAACATGAAATTTAAGGATACTACCTCTGCTGCTCAAGCAGTGGCTGAGTTTGCAGAACATGCACGCCTAGCTGCCAGAGCTGTTGTAGAACTTTCAAGGCAATATTGAGTTGGTGTTGGTGGTTCATGCCGCTTAGGTTTCAAGGATGAAAGTTTGGAACATGGGCAATCATTTCCTTGAGATGGTAATGGTAATTTTTCTGTTGGCAGGCAGTATTGGAACATGAAATTTAAGGATGCTACCTCTGCTGCTCAAGAAGCGACTGATTTTGCATAACAGGCAAGCCTAGCTGCCAGAGCTGTCGTAGAACTTTTAAGGCAATATTGTGTTGATGATGGTGGTTCATGCCACTTACTTTTCAAGGATGAAAGGTTGGAACATGGGCAATCATTTCCTTGAGATGGTAATGGTAATTTTTCTATTGGCAGGCAGTATTGGAACATGAAATTTAAGGATGCTACCTCTGCTGCTCAAGCAGCGGCTGAGTTTGGAGAACATGCAAGCCTAGCTGCCATAGCTGTTGGAGAACTTTCAAGGCAATATTGTGTTGATGATGGTGGTTCATGCCACTTAGGTTTCAAGGATGAAAGGTTGGAACATGGGCAATCATTTCCTTGAGATGGTAATGGTAATTTTTCTGTTGGCAAGCAGAATTGGAACATGAAATTTAAGGATACTACCTCTGCTGCTCAAGCAGTGGCTGAGTTTGCAGAACATGCACGCCTAGCTGCCAGAGCTATTGTAGAACTTTCAAGACAATATTGTGTTGATGATGGTGGTTCATGCCACTTAGGTTTCAAGGATGAAAGGTTGGAACATGGGCAATCATTTCCTTGAGATGGTAATGGTAATTTTTCTATTGGCAGGCAGTATTGGAACATGAAATTTAAGGATGCTACCTCTGCTGCACAAGCAGCGGCTGAGTTTAGAGAACATGCAAGCCTAGCTGCCAGAGCTGTTGGAGAACTTTCAAGGCAATATTGTGTTGATGATGGTGGTTCATGCCACTTAGTTTTCAAGGATGAAAGGTTGGAACATGGGCAATCATTTCCTTGAGATGGTAATGGTAATTTTTCTGTTGGCAGGCAGTATTGGAACATGAAATTTAAGGATGCTACCTCTGCTGCTCAAGCAGCGGCTGAGTTTGGAGAACATGCAAGCCTAGCTGCCATAGCTGTTGGAGAACTTTCAAGGCAATATTGTGTTGATGATGGTGGTTCATGCCACTTAGGTTTCAAGGATGAAAGGTTGGAACATGGGCAATTATTTCCTTGAGATGGTAATGGTAATTTTTCTGTTGGCAAGCAGAATTGGAACATGAAATTTAAGGATACTACCTCTGCTGCTCAAGTAGTGGCTGAGTTTGCAGAACATGCACGCCTAGCTGCCAGAGCTGTTGTAGAAACTTTCAAGGCAATATTGTGTTGATGATGGTGGTTCTTACCACTTAGGTTTCAAGGATAAAAGGTTGGATCATGGGCAATCATTTCCTTGAGATAGTAATGGTAATTTTTCTCTTGGCAGGCAGTATTGGAACATGAAATTTAAGGATGCTACCTCTGCTGCACAAGCAGCGGCTGAGTTTAGAGAACATGCAAGCCTAGCTGCCAGAGCTGTTGGAGAACTTTCAAGGCAATATTGTGTTGATGATGGTGGTTCATGCCACTTAGTTTTCAAGGATGAAAGGTTGGAACATGGGCAATCATTTCCTTGAGATGGTAATGGTAATTTTTCTGTTGGCAGGCAGTATTGGAACATAAAATTTAAGGATGCTACCTCTGCTGCTCAAGCAGCGGCTGAGTTTGGAGAACATGCAAGCCTAGCTGCCAGAGCTGTTGGAGAACTTTCAAGGCAATATTGTGTTGATGATGGTGGTTCATTTCACTTAGGTTTCAAGGATGAAAGGTTGGAACATGGGCAATCATTTCCTTGAGATGGTAATTGTAATTTTTCTGTTGGCAAGCAGAATTGGAACATGAAATTTAAGGATACTACCTCTGCTGCTCAAGCAGTGGCTGAGTTTGCAGAACATGCACGCCTAGCTGCCAGAGCTGTTGTAGAACTTTCAAGGCAATATTGTGTTGATGATGGTGGTTCATGCCACTTAGGTTTCAAGGATGAAAGGTTGGAACATGGGCAATCATTTCCTTGAGATGGTAATGGTAATTTTTCTGTTGGCAGGCAGTATTGGAACATGAAATTTAAGGATGCTACCTCTGCTGCTCAAGAAGCGACTAATTTTGCATAACAGGCAAGCCTAGCTGCCAGAGCTGTTGGAGAACTTTCAAGGCAATATTGTGTTGATGATGGTGGTTCATTTCACTTAGGTTTCAAGGATAAAAGGTTGGAACATGGGCAATCATTTCCTTGAGATGGTAATGGTAATTTTTCTGTTGGCAGGCAGTATTGGAACATGAAATTTAAGGATGCTACCTCTGCTGCTCAAGCAGTGGCTGAGTTTGCAGAACATGCAAGCCTAGCTGCCAGAGCTGTTGTAGAACTTTCAAGGTAATATTGTGTTGATGATGGTGGTTCATGCCACTTAGTTTTCAAGGATGAAAGGTTGGAACATGGGCAATCATTTCCTTGAGATGGTAATGGTAATTTTTCTGTTGGCAGGCAGTATTGGAACATGAAATTTAAGGATACTACCTCTGCTGCTCAAGCAGTGGCTGAGTTTGCAGAACATGCACGCCTAGCTGCCAGAGCTGTTGTAGAACTTTCAAGGCAATATTGTGTTGGTGTTGGTGGTTCATGCCGCTTAGGTTTCAAGGATGAAAGGTTGGAACATGGGCAATCATTTCCTTGAGATGGTAATGGTAATTTTTCTATTGGCAGGCAGTATTGGAACATGAAATTTAAGGATGCTACCTCTGCTGCTCAAGCAGCGGCTGAGTTTGGAGAACATGCAAGCCTAGCTGCCAGAGCTGTTGGAGAACTTTCAAGGCAATATTGTGTTGATGATGGTGGTTCATGCCACTCAGGTTTCAAGGATGAAAGGTTGGAACATGGGCAATCATTTCCTTGAGATGGTAATGGTAATTTTTCTGTTGGCAAGCAGAATTGGAACATGAAATTTAAGGATACTACCTCTGCTGCTCAAGCAGTGGCTGAGTTTGCAGAACATGCACGCCTAGCTGCCAGAGCTGTCGTAGAACTTTCAAGGCAATATTGTGTTGATGATGGTGGTTCATGCCACTTAGGTTTCAAGGATGAAAGGTTGGAACATGGGCAATCATTTCCTTGAGATGGTAATGGTAATTTTTCTGTTGGCAGGCAGTATTGGAACATGAAATTTAAGGATGCTACCTCTGCTGCACAAGCAGCGGCTGAGTTTAGAGAACATGCAAGCCTAGCTGCCAGAGCTATTGGAGAACTTTCAAGGCAATATTGTGTTGATGATGGTGGTTCATGCCACTTAGTTTTCAAGGATGAAAGGTTGGAACATGGGCAATCATTTCCTTGAGATGGTAATGGTAATTTTTCTGTTGGCAGGCAGAATTGGAACATGAAATTTAAGGATACTACCTCTGTTGCTCAAGCAGTGGCTGAGTTTGCATAACAGGCAAGCCTAGCTGCCAGAGCTGTTGTAGAACTTTCAAGGCAATATTGTGTTGATGATGGTGGTTCTTACCACTTAGGTTTCAAGGATAAAAGGTTGGATCATGGGCAATCATTTCCTTGAGATAGTAATGGTAATTTTTCTCTTGGCAGGCAGTATTGGAACATGAAATTTAAGGATGCTACCTCTGCTGCACAAGCAGCGGCTGAGTTTAGAGAACATGCAAGCCTAGCTGCCAGAGCTGTTGGAGAACTTTCAAGGCAATATTGTGTTGATGATGGTGGTTCATGCCACTTAGTTTTCAAGGATGAAAGGTTGGAACATGGGCAATCATTTCCTTGAGATGGTAATGGTAATTTTTCTGTTGGCAAGCAGAATTGGAACATGAAATTTAAGGATGCTACCTCTGCTGCTCAAGCAGCGGCTGAGTTTGGAGAACATGCAAGCCTAGCTGCCAGAGCTGTTGGAGAACTTTCAAGGCAATATTGTGTTGATGATGGTGGTTCATTTCACTTAGGTTTCAAGGATAAAAGGTTGGAACATGGGCAATCATTTCCTTGAGATGGTAATGGTAATTTTTCTGTTGGCAGGCAGAATTGGAACATGAAATTTAAGGATACTACCTCTGCTGCTCAAGCAGTGGCTGAGTTTGCAGAACATGCAAGCCTAGCTGCCAGAGCTGTTGTAGAACTTTCAAGGTAATATTGTGTTGATGATGGTGGTTCATGCCACTTAGTTTTCAAGGATGAAAGGTTGGAACATGGGCAATCATTTCCTTGAGATGGTAATGGTAATTTTTCTGTTGGCAGGCAGTATTGGAACATGAAATTTAAGGATACTACCTCTGCTGCTCAAGCAGCGGCTGAGTTTGGAGAACATGCAAGCCTAGCTGCCAGAGCTGTTGGAGAACTTTCAAGGCAATATTGTGTTGGTGTTGGTGGTTCATGCCGCTTAGGTTTCAAGGATGAAAGGTTGGAACATGGGCAATCATTTCCTTGAGATGGTAATGGTAATTTTTCTGTTGGCAGGCAGTATTGGAACATGAAATTTAAGGATGCTACCTCTGCTGCTCAAGCAGCGGCTGAGTTTGGAGAACATGCAAGCCTAGCTGCCAGAGCTGTTGGAGAACTTTCAAGGCAATATTGTGTTGATGATGGTGGTTCATGCCACTTAGTTTTCAAGGATGAAAGGTTGGAACATGGGCAATCATTTCCTTGAGATGGTAATGGTAATTTTTCTGTTGGCAAGCAGAATTGGAACATGAAATTTAAGGATACTACCTCTGCTGCTCAAGCAGTGGCTGAGTTTGTAGAACATGCACGCCTAGCTGCCAGAGCTGTTGTAGAACTTTCAAGGCAATATTGTGTTGATGATGGTGGTTCATGCCACTTAGGTTTCAAGGATGAAAGGTTGGAACATGGGCAATCATTTCCTTGAGATGGTAATGGTAATTTTTCTGTTGGCAGGCAGTATTGGAACATGAAATTTAAGGATGCTACCTCTGCTGCACAAGCAGCGGCTGAGTTTAGAGAACATGCAAGCCTAGCTGCCAGAGCTGTTGGAGAACTTTCAAGGCAATATTGTGTTGATGATGGTGGTTCATGCCACTTAGTTTTCAAGGATGAAAGGTTGGAACATGGGCAATCATTTCCTTGAGATGGTAATGGTAATTTTTCTGTTGGCAGGCAGTATTGGAACATGAAATTTAAGGATGCTACCTCTGCTGCTCAAGAAGCGACTAATTTTGCATAACAGGCAAGCCTAGCTGCCAGAGCTGTTGGAGAACTTTCAAGGCAATATTGTGTTGATGATGGTGGTTCATTTCACTTAGGTTTCAAGGATAAAAGGTTGGAACATGGGCAATCATTTCCTTGAGATGGTAATGGTAATTTTTCTGTTGGCAGGCAGTATTGGAACATGAAATTTAAGGATGCTACCTCTGCTGCTCAAGCAGTGGCTGAGTTTGCAGAACATGCAAGCCTAGCTGCCAGAGCTGTTGTAGAACTTTCAAGGTAATATTGTGTTGATGATGGTGGTTCATGCCACTTAGTTTTCAAGGATGAAAGGTTGGAACATGGGCAATCATTTCCTTGAGATGGTAATGGTAATTTTTCTGTTGGCAGGCAGTATTGGAACATGAAATTTAAGGATACTACCTCTGCTGCTCAAGCAGCGGCTGAGTTTGGAGAACATGCAAGCCTAGCTGCCAGAGCTGTTGGAGAACATTCAAGGCAATATTGTGTTGGTGTTGGTGGTTCATGCCGCTTAGGTTTCAAGGATGAAAGGTTGGAACATGGGCAATCATTTCCTTGAGATGGTAATGGTAATTTTTCTGTTGGCAGGCAGTATTGGAACATGAAATTTAAGGATGCTACCTCTGCTGCTCAAGCAGCGGCTGAGTTTGGAGAACATGCAAGCCTAGCTGCCAGAGCTGTTGGAGAACTTTCAAGGCAATATTGTGTTGATGATGGTGGTTCATGCCACTTAGGTTTCAAGGATGAAAGGTTGGAACATGGGCAATCATTTCCTTGAGATGGTAATGGTAATTTTTCTGTTGGCAAGCAGAATTGGAACATGAAATTTAAGGATACTACCTCTGCTGCTCAAGCAGTGGCTGAGTTTGCAGAACATGCACGCCTAGCTGCCAGAGCTATTGTAGAACTTTCAAGGCAATATTGTGTTGATGATGGTGGTTCATGCCACTTAGGTTTCAAGGATGAAAGGTTGGAACATGGGCAATCATTTCCTTGAGATGGTAATGGTAATTTTTCTGTTGGCAGGCAGTATTGGAACATGAAATTTAAGGATGCTACCTCTGCTGCACAAGCAGCAGCTGAGTTTAGAGAACATGCAAGCCTAGCTGCCAGAGCTGTTGGAGAACTTTCAAGGCAATATTGTGTTGATGATGGTGGTTCATGCCACTTAGTTTTCAAGGATGAAAGGTTGGAACATGGGCAATCATTTCCTTGAGATGGTAATGGTAATTTTTCTGTTGGCAGGCAGTATTGGAACATGAAATTTAAGGATGCTACCTCTGCTGCTCAAGAAGCGACTAATTTTGCATAACAGGCAAGCCTAGCTGCCAGAGCTGTTGGAGAACTTTCAAGGCAATATTGTGTTGATGATGGTGGTTCATTTCACTTAGGTTTCAAGGATAAAAGGTTGGAACATGGGCAATCATTTCCTTGAGATGGTAATGGTAATTTTTCTGTTGGCAGGCAGTATTGGAACATGAAATTTAAGGATGCTACCTCTGCTGCTCAAGCAGTGGCTGAGTTTGCAGAACATGCAAGCCTAGCTGCCAGAGCTGTTGTAGAACTTTCAAGGTAATATTGTGTTGATGATGGTGGTTCATGCCACTTAGTTTTCAAGGATGAAAGGTTGGAACATGGGCAATCATTTCCTTGAGATGGTAATGGTAATTTTTCTGTTGGCAGGCAGTATTGGAACATGAAATTTAAGGATACTACCTCTGCTGCTCAAGCAGCGGCTGAGTTTGGAGAACATGCAAGCCTAGCTGCCAGAGCTGTTGGAGAACTTTCAAGGCAATATTGTGTTGGTGTTGGTGGTTCATGCCGCTTAGGTTTCAAGGATGAAAGGTTGGAACATGGGCAATCATTTCCTTGAGATGGTAATGGTAATTTTTCTGTTGGCAGGCAGTATTGGAACATGAAATTTAAGGATGCTACCTCTGCTGCTCAAGCAGCGGCTGAGTTTGGAGAACATGCAAGCCTAGCTGCCAGAGCTGTTGGAGAACTTTCAAGGCAATATTGTGTTGATGATGGTGGTTCATGCCACTTAGGTTTCAAGGATGAAAGGTTGGAACATGGGCAATCATTTCCTTGAGATGGTAATGGTAATTTTTCTGTTGGCAAGCAGAATTGGAACATGAAATTTAAGGATACTACCTCTGCTGCTCAAGTAGTGGCTGAGTTTGCAGAACATGCACGCCTAGCTGCCAGAGCTGTTGTAGAACTTTCAAGGCAATATTGTGTTGATGATGGTGGTTCATGCCACTTAGGTTTCAAGGATGAAAGGTTGGAACATGGGCAATCATTTCCTTGAGATGGTAATGGTAATTTTTCTGTTGGCAGGCAGTATTGGAACATGAAATTTAAGGATGCTACCTCTGCTGCACAAGCAGCGGCTGAGTTTAGAGAACATGCAAGCCTAGCTGCCAGAGCTGTTGGAGAACTTTCAAGGCAATATTGTGTTGATGATGGTGGTTCATGCCACTTAGTTTTCAAGGATGAAAGGTTGGAACATGGGCAATCATTTCCTTGAGATGGTAATGGTAATTTTTCTGTTGGCAGGCAGTATTGGAACATGAAATTTAAGGATGCTACCTCTGCTGCTCAAGAAGCGACTAATTTTGCATAACAGGCAAGCCTAGCTGCCAGAGCTGTCGTAGAACTTTTAAGGCAATATTGTGTTGATGATGGTGGTTCATGCCACTTACTTTTCAAGGATGAAAGGTTGGAACATGGGCAATCATTTCCTTGAGATGGTAATGGTAATTTTTCTGTTGGCAGGCAGTATTGGAACATGAAATTTAAGGATGCTACCTCTGCTGCTCAAGCAGCGGCTGAGTTTGGAGAACATGCAAGCCTAGCTGCCATAGCTGTTGGAGAACTTTCAAGGCAATATTGTGTTGATGATGGTGGTTCATGCCACTTAGGTTTCAAGGATGAAAGGTTGGAACATGGGCAATCATTTCCTTGAGATGGTAATGGTAATTTTTCTGTTGGCAAGCAGAATTGGAACATGAAATTTAAGGATACTACCTCTGCTGCTCAAGCAGTGGCTGAGTTTGCAGAACATGCACGCCTAGCTGCCAGAGCTGTTGTAGAACTTTCAAGGCAATATTGTGTTGATGATGGTGGTTCTTACCACTTAGGTTTCAAGGATAAAAGGTTGGATCATGGGCAATCATTTCCTTGAGATAGTAATGGTAATTTTTCTGTTGGCAGGCAGTATTGGAACATGAAATTTAAGGATGCTACCTCTGCTGCACAAGCAGCGGCTGAGTTTAGAGAACATGCAAGCCTAGCTGCCAGAGCTGTTGGAGAACTTTCAAGGCAATATTGTGTTGATGATGGTGGTTCATGCCACTTAGTTTTCAAGGATGAAAGGTTGGAACATGGGCAATCATTTCCTTGAGATGGTAATGGTAATTTTTCTGTTGGCAGGCAGTATTGGAACATAAAATTTAAGGATGCTACCTCTGCTGCTCAAGCAGCGGCTGAGTTTGGAGAACATGCAAGCCTAGCTGCCAGAGCTGTTGGAGAACTTTCAAGGCAATATTGTGTTGATGATGGTGGTTCATGCCACTTAGGTTTCAAGGATGAAAGGTTGGAACATGGGCAATCATTTCCTTGAGATGGTAATGGTAATTTTTCTGTTGGCAAGCAGAATTGGAACATGAAATTTAAGGATACTACCTCTGCTGCTCAAGCAGTGGTTGAGTTTGCAGAACATGCAAGCCTAGCTGCCAGAGCTGTTGTAGAACTTTCAAGGTAATATTGTATTGATGATGGTGGTTCATGCCACTTAGTTTTCAAGGATGAAAGGTTGGAACATGGGCAATCATTTCCTTGAGATGGTAATGGTAATTTTTCTGTTGGCAAGCAGAATTGGAACATGAAATTTAAGGATACTACCTCTGCTGCTCAAGCAGTGGCTGAGTTTGCAGAACATGCACGCCTAGCTGCCAGAGCTGTTGTAGAACTTTCAAGGCAATATTGTGTTGATGATGGTGGTTCATGCCACTTAGGTTTCAAGGATGAAAGGTTGGAACATGGGCAATCATTTCCTTGAGATGGTAATGGTAATTTTTCTATGGGCAGGCAGTATTGGAACATGAAATTTAAGGATGCTACCTCTGCTGCACAAGCAGTGGCTGAGTTTAGAGAACATGCAAGCCTAGCTGCCAGAGCTGTTGGAGAACTTTCAAGGCAATATTGTGTTGATGATGGTGGTTCATGCCACTTAGTTTTCAAGGATGAAAGGTTGGAACATGGGCAATCATTTCCTTGAGATGGTAATGGTAATTTTTCTGTTGGCAGGCAGTATTGGAACATGAAATTTAAGGATGCTACCTCTGCTGCTCAAGAAGCGACTAATTTTGCATAACAGGCAAGCCTAGCTGCCAGAGCTGTCGTAGAACTTTTAAGGCAATATTGTGTTGATGATGGTGGTTCATGCCACTTACTTTTCAAGGATGAAAGGTTGGAACATGGGCAATCATTTCCTTGAGATGGTAATGGTAATTTTTCTGTTGGCAGGCAGTATTGGAACATGAAATTTAAGGATGCTACCTCTGCTGCTCAAGCAGCGGCTGAGTTTGGAGAACATGCAAGCCTAGCTGCCATAGCTGTTGGAGAACTTTCAAGGCAATATTGTGTTGATGATGGTGGTTCATGCCACTTAGGTTTCAAGGATGAAAGGTTGGAACATGGGCAATCATTTCCTTGAGATGGTAATGGTAATTTTTCTGTTGGCAAGCAGAATTGAAACATGAAATTTAAGGATACTACCTCTGCTGCTCAAGCAGTGGCTGAGTTTGCAGAACATGCACGCCTAGCTGCCAGAGCTGTTGTAGAACTTTCAAGGCAATATTGTGTTGATGATGGTGGTTCTTACCATTTAGGTTTCAAGGATAAAAGGTTGGATCATGGCCAATCATTTCCTTGAGATAGTAATGGTAATTTTTCTTTTGGCAGTCAGTATTGGAACATGAAATTTAAGGATGCTACCTCTGCTGCACAAGCAGCGGCTGAGTTTAGAGAACATGCAAGCCTAGCTGCCAGAGCTGTTGGAGAACTTTCAAGGCAATATTGTGTTGATGATGGTGGTTCATGCCACTTAGTTTTCAAGGATGAAAGGTTGGAACATGGGCAATCATTTCCTTGAGATGGTAATGGTAATTTTTCTGTTGGCAGGCAGTATTGGAACATAAAATTTAAGGATGCTACCTCTGCTGCTCAAGCAGCGGCTGAGTTTGGAGAACATGCAAGCCTAGCTGCCAGAGCTGTTGGAGAACTTTCAAGGCAATATTGTGTTTATGATGGTGGTTCATTTCACTTAGGTTTCAAGGATAAAAGGTTGGAACATGGGCAATCATTTCCTTGAGATGGTAATGGTAATTTTTGTGTTGGCAGGCAGTATTGGAACATGAAATTTAAGGATGCTACCTCTGCTGCTCAAGCAGCGGCTGAGTTTGCAGAACATGCAAGCCTAGCTGCCAGAGTTGTTGGAGAACTTTCAAGGCAATATTGTGTTGATGATGGTGGTTCATGCCACTTAGGTTTCAAGGATGAAAGGTTGGAACATGGGCAATCATTTCCTTGAGATGGTAATGGTAATTTTTCTGTTGGCAGGCAGTATTGGAACATGAAATTTAAGGATGCTACCTCTGCTGCACAAGCAGCAGCTGAGTTTAGAGAACATGCAAGCCTAGCTGCCAGAGCTGTTGGAGAACTTTCAAGGCAATATTGTGTTGATGATGGTGGTTCATGCCACTTAGTTTTCAAGGATGAAAGGTTGGAACATGGGCAATCATTTCCTTGAGATGGTAATGGTAATTTTTCTGTTGGCAGGCAGTATTGGAACATGAAATTTAAGGATGCTACCTCTGCTGCTCAAGAAGCGACTAATTTTGCATAACAGGCAAGCCTAGCTGCCAGAGCTGTCGTAGAATTTTTAAGGCAATATTGTGTTGATGATGGTGGTTCATGCCACTTACTTTTCAAGGATGAAAGGTTGGAACATGGGCAATCATTTCCTTGAGATGGTAATGGTAATTTTTCTGTTGGCAGGCAGTATTGGAACATGAAATTTAAGGATGCTACCTCTGCTGCTCAAGCAGCGGCTGAGTTTGGAGAACATGCAAGCCTAGCTGCCATAGCTGTTGGAGAACTTTCAAGGCAATATTGTGTTGATGATGGTGGTTCATGCCACTTAGGTTTCAAGGATGAAAGGTTGGAACATGGGCAATCATTTCCTTGAGATGGTAATGGTAATTTTTCTGTTGGCAAGCAGAATTGGAACATGAAATTTAAGGATACTACCTCTGCTGCTCAAGCAGTGGCTGAGTTTGCAGAACATGCACGCCTAGCTGCCAGAGCTGTTGTAGAACTTTCAAGGCAATATTGTGTTGATGATGGTGGTTCATGCCACTTTAGGTTTAAAGGATAAAAGGTTGGATCATGGGCAATCATTTCCTTGAGATAGTAATGGTAATTTTTCTGTTGGCAGGCAGTATTGGAACATGAAATTTAAGGATGCTACCTCTGCTGCACAAGCAGCGGCTGAGTTTAGAGAACATGCAAGCCTAGCTGCCAGAGCTGTTGGAGAACTTTCAAGGCAATATTGTGTTGATGATGGTGGTTCATGCCACTTAGTTTTCAAGGATGAAAGGTTGGAACATGGGCAATCATTTCCTTGAGATGGTAATGGTAATTTTTCTGTTGGCAGGCAGTATTGGAACATAAAATTTAAGGATGCTACCTCTGCTGCTCAAGCAGCGGCTGAGTTTGGAGAACATGCAAGCCTAGCTGCCAGAGCTGTTGGAGAACTTTCAAGGCAATATTGTGTTTATGATGGTGGTTCATTTCACTTAGGTTTCAAGGATGAAAGGTTGGAACATGGGCAATCATTTCCTTGAGATGGTAATGGTAATTTTTCTGTTGGCAAGCAGAATTGGAACATGAAATTTAAGGATACTACCTCTGCTGCTCAAGCAGTGGCTGAGTTTGCAGAACATGCAAGCCTAGCTGCCAGAGCTGTTGTAGAACTTTCAAGGTAATATTGTGTTGATGATGGTGGTTCATGCCACTTAGTTTTCAAGGATGAAAGGTTGGAACATGGGCAATCATTTCCTTGAGATGGTAATGGTAATTTTTCTGTTGGCAGGCAGTATTGGAACATGAAATTTAAGGATACTACCTCTGCTGCTCAAGCAGCGGCTGAGTTTGGAGAACATGCAAGCCTAGCTGCCAGAGCTGTTGGAGAACTTTCAAGGCAATATTGTGTTGATGATGGTGGTTCACGCCACTTAGGTTTCAAGGATGAAAGGTTGGAACATGGGAAATCATTTCCTTGAGATGGTAATGGTAATTTTTCTGTTGGCAGGCAGTATTGGAACATGAAATTTAAGGATGCTACCTCTGCTGCTCAAGCAGCGGCTGAGTTTGGAGAACATGCAAGCCTAGCTGCCAGAGCTGTTGGAGAACTTTCAAGGCAATATTGTGTTGATGATGGTGGTTCATGCCACTTAGGTTTCAAGGATGAAAGGTTGGAACATGGGAAATCATTTCCTTGAGATGGTAATGGTAATTTTTCTGTTTGCAAGCAGAATTGGAACATGAAATTTAAGGATACTACCTCTGCTGCTCAAGCAGTGGCTGAGTTTGCAGAACATGCAAGCCTAGCTGCCAGAGCTGTTGTAGAACTTTCAAGGCAATATTGTGTTGATGATGGTGGTTCATGCCACTTAGTTTTCAAGGATGAAAGGTTGGAACATGGGCAATCATTTCCTTGAGATGGTAATGGTAATTTTTCTGTTGGCAGGCAGTATTGGAACATGATATTTAAGGATACTACCTCTGCTGCTCAAGCAGTGGCTGAGTTTGCAGAACATGCACGCCTAGCTGCCAGAGCTGTTGTAGAACTTTAAATGCAATATTGTGTTGATGATGGTGGTTCATGCCACTTAAGTTTCAAGGATGAAAGTTTGGAACATGGGCAATCATTTCCTTGAGATGGTAATGGTAATTTTTCTGTTGGCAGGCAGTATTGGAACATGAAATTTAAGGATGGTACCTCTGCTGCACAAGCAGCGGCTGACTTTAGAGAACATGCAAGCCCAGCTGCCAGAGCTGTTGGAGAACTTTCAAGGCAATATTGTGTTGATGATGGTGGTTCATGCCACTAAGTTTTCAAGGATGAAAGGTTGGAACATGGGCAATCATTTCCTTGAGATGGTAATGGTAATTTTTCTGTTGGCAGGCAGTATTGGAACATGAAATTTAAGGATGCTACCTCTGCTGCTCAAGAAGCGACTGATTTTGCATAACAGGCAAGCCTAGCTGCCAGAGCTGTCGTAGAACTTTTAAGGCAATATTGTGTTGATGATGGTGGTTCATGCCACTTACTTTTCAAGGATGAAAGGTTGGAACATGGGCAATCATTTCCTTGAGATGGTAATGGTAATTTTTCTGTTGGCAGGCAGTATTGGAACATGAAATTTAAGGATGCTACCTCTGCTGCTCAAGCAGCGGCTGAGTTTGGAGAGCATGCAAGCCTAGCTGCCATAGCTGTTGGAGAACTTTCAAGGCAATATTGTGTTGATGATGGTGGTTCATGCCACTTAGGTTTCAAGGATGAAAGGTTGGAACATGGGCAATCATTTCCTTGAGATGGTAATGGTAATTTTTCTATTGGCAAGCAGAATTGGAACATGAAATTTAAGGATACTACCTCTGCTGCTCAAGCAGTGGCTGAGTTTGCAGAACATGCAAGCCTAGCTGCCAGAGCTGTTGTAGAACTTTCAAGGTAATATTGTGTTGATGATGGTGGTTCATGCCACTTAGTTTTCAAGGATGAAAGGTTGGAACATGGGCAATCATTTCCTTGAGATGGTAATGGTAATTTTTCTGTTGGCAGGCAGTATTGGAACATGAAATTTAAGGATACTACCTCTGCTGCACAAGCAGCGGCTGAGTTTAGAGAACATGCAAGCCTAGCTGCCAGAGCTGTTGGAGAACTTTCAAGGCAATATTGTGTTGATGATGGTGGTTCATGCCACTTAGTTTTCAAGGATGAAAGGTTGGAACATGGGCAATCATTTCCTTGAGATGGTAATGGTAATTTTTCTGTTGGCAGGCAGTATTGGAACATAAAATTTAAGGATGCTACCTCTGCTGCTCAAGCAGCGGCTGAGTTTGGAGAACATGCAAGCCTAGCTGCCAGAGCTGTTGGAGAACTTTCAAGGCAATATTGTGTTTATGATGGTGGTTCATTTCACTTAGGTTTCAAGGATGAAAGGTTGGAACATGGGCAATCATTTCCTTGAGATGGTAATGGTAATTTTTCTGTTGGCAAGCAGAATTGGAACATGAAATTTAAGGATACTACCTCTGCTGCTCAAGCAGTGGCTGAGTTTGCTGAACATGCAAGCCTAGCTGCCAGAGCTGTTGTAAAACTTTCAAGGTAATATTGTATTGATGATGGTGGTTCATGCCACTTAGTTTTCAAGGATGAAAGGTTGGAACATGGGCAATCATTTCCTTGAGATGGTAATGGTAATTTTTCTGTTGGCAGGCAGTATTGGAACATGAAATTTAAGGATACTACCTCTGCTGCTCAAGCAGCGGCTGAGTTTGGAGAACATGCAAGCCTAGCTGCCAGAGCTGTTGGAGAACTTTCAAGGCAATATTGTGTTGATGATGGTGGTTCACGCCACTTAGGTTTCAAGGATGAAAGGTTGGAACATGGGAAATCATTTCCTTGAGATGGTAATGGTAATTTTTCTGTTGGCAGGCAGTATTGGAACATGAAATTTAAGGATGCTACCTCTGCTGCTCAAGCAGCGGCTGAGTTTGGAGAACATGCAAGCCTAGCTGCCAGAGCTGTTGGAGAACTTTCAAGGCAATATTGTGTTGATGATGGTGGTTCATGCCACTTAGGTTTCAAGGATGAAAGGTTGGAACATGGGAAATCATTTCCTTGAGATGGTAATGGTAATTTTTCTGTTTGCAAGCAGAATTGGAACATGAAATTTAAGGATACTACCTCTGCTGCTCAAGCAGTGGCTGAGTTTGCAGAACATGCAAGCCTAGCTGCCAGAGCTGTTGTAGAACTTTCAAGGCAATATTGTGTTGATGATGGTGGTTCATGCCACTTAGTTTTCAAGGATGAAAGGTTGGAACATGGGCAATCATTTCCTTGAGATGGTAATGGTAATTTTTCTGTTGGCAGGCAGTATTGGAACATGATATTTAAGGATACTACCTCTGCTGCTCAAGCAGTGGCTGAGTTTGCAGAACATGCACGCCTAGCTGCCAGAGCTGTTGTAGAACTTTAAATGCAATATTGTGTTGATGATGGTGGTTCATGCCACTTAAGTTTCAAGGATGAAAGTTTGGAACATGGGCAATCATTTCCTTGAGATGGTAATGGTAATTTTTCTGTTGGCAGGCAGTATTGGAACATGAAATTTAAGGATGCTACCTCTGCTGCACAAGCAGCGGCTGACTTTAGAGAACATGCAAGCCTAGTTGCCAGAGCTGTTGGAGAACTTTCAAGGCAATATTTTGTTGATGATGGTGGTTCATGCCACTAAGTTTTCAAGGATGAAAGGTTGGAACATGGGCAATCATTTCCTTGAGATGGTAATGGTAATTTTTCTGTTGGCAGGCAGTATTGGAACATGAAATTTAAGGATGCTACCTCTGCTGCTCAAGAAGCGACTGATTTTGCATAACAGGCAAGCCTAGCTGCCAGAGCTGTCGTAGAACTTTTAAGGCAATATTGTGTTGATGATGGTGGTTCATGCCACTTACTTTTCAAGGATGAAAGGTTGGAACATGGGCAATCATTTCCTTGAGATGGTAATGGTAATTTTTCTGTTGGCAGGCAGTATTGGAACATGAAATTTAAGGATGCTACCTCTGCTGCTCAAGCAGCGGCTGAGTTTGGAGAACATGCAAGCCTAGCTGCCATAGCTGTTGGAGAACTTTCAAGGCAATATTGTGTTGATGATGGTGGTTCATGCCACTTAGGTTTCAAGGATGAAAGGTTGGAACATGGGCAATCATTTCCTTGAGATGGTAATGGTAATTTTTCTGTTGGCAAGCAGAACTGGAACATGAAATTTAAGGATACTACCTCTGCTGCTCAAGCAGTGGCTGAGTTTGCAGAACATGCACGCCTAGCTGCCAGAGCTGTTATAGAACTTTCAAGGCAATATTGTGTTGATGATGGTGGTTTATGCCGCTTAGGTTTCAAGGATGAAAGGTTGGAACATGGGCAATCATTTCCTTGAGATGGTAATGGTAATTTTTCTATTGGCAGGCAGTATTGGAACATGAAATTTAAGGATGCTACCTCTGCTGCACAAGCAGCGGCTGAGTTTAGAGAACATGCAAGCCTAGCTGCCAGAGCTGTTGGAGAACTTTCAAGGCAATATTGTGTTGATGATGGTGGTTCATGCCACTTAGTTTTCAAGGATGAAAGGTTGGAACATGGGCAATCATTTCCTTGAGATGGTAATGGTAATTTTTCTGTTGGCAGGCAGTATTGGAACATGAAATTTAAGGATGCTACCTCTGCTGCTCAAGCAGCGGCTGAGTTTGGAGAACATGCAAGCCTAGCTTCCAGAGCTGTTGGAGAACTTTCAAGGCAATATTGTGTTGATGATGGTGGTTCATGCCACTTAGGTTTCAAGGATGAAAGGTTGGAACATGGGCAATCATTTCCTTGAGATGGTAATGGTAATTTTTCTGTTGGCAAGCAGAATTGGAACATGAAATTTAAGGATACTACCTCTGCTGCTCAAGCAGTGGCTGAGTTTGAGGAACATGCACGCCTAGCTGCCAGAGCTGTTGTAGAACTTTCAATGCAATATTGTGTTGATGATGGTGGTTCATGCCACTTAAGTTTCAAGGATGAAAGTTTGGAACATGGGCAATCATTTCCTTGAGATGGTAATGGTAATTTTTCTGTTGGCAGGCAGTATTGGAATATGAAATTTAAGGATGCTACCTCTGCTGCACAAGCAGCGGCTGACTTTAGAGAACATGCAAGCCTAGCTGCCAGAGCTGTTGGAGAACTTTCAAGGCAATATTGTGTTGATGATGGAGGTTCATGCCACTAAGTTTTCAAGGATGAAAGGTTGGAACATGGGCAATCATTTCCTTGAGATGGTAATGGTAATTTTTCTGTTGGCAGGCAGTATTGGAACATGAAATTTAAGGATGCTACCTCTGCTGCTCAAGAAGCGACTGATTTTGCATAACAGGCAAGCCTAGCTGCCAGAGCTGTCGTAGAACTTTTAAGGCAATATTGTGTTGATGATGGTGGTTCATGCCACTTACTTTTCAAGGATGAAAGGTTGGAACATGGGCAATCATTTCCTTGAGATGGTAATGGTAATTTTTCTGTTGGCAGGCAGTATTGGAACATGATATTTAAGGATACTACCTCTGCTGCTCAAGCAGTGGCTGAGTTTGCAGAACATGCACGCCTAGCTGCCAGAGCTGTTGTAGAACTTTCAAGGTAATATTGTATTGATGATGGTGGTTCATGCCACTTAGTTTTCAAGGATGAAAGGTTGGAACATGGGCAATCATTTCCTTGAGATGGTAATGGTAATTTTTCTGTTGGCAGGCAGTATTGGAACATGAAATTTAAGGATACTACCTCTGCTGCTCAAGCAGCGGCTGAGTTTGGAGAACATGCAAGCCTAGCTGCCAGAGCTGTTGGAGAACTTTCAAGGCAATATTGTGTTGATGATGGTGGTTCACGCCACTTAGGTTTCAAGGATGAAAGGTTGGAACATGGGAAATCATTTCCTTGAGATGGTAATGGTAATTTTTCTGTTGGCAGGCAGTATTGGAACATGAAATTTAAGGATGCTACCTCTGCTGCTCAAGCAGCGGCTGAGTTTGGAGAACATGCAAGCCTAGCTGCCAGAGCTGTTGGAGAACTTTCAAGGCAATATTGTGTTGATGATGGTGGTTCATGCCACTTAGGTTTCAAGGATGAAAGGTTGGAACATGGTAAATCATTTCCTTGAGATGGTAATGGTAATTTTTCTGTTTGCAAGCAGAATTGGAACATGAAATTTAAGGATACTACCTCTGCTGCTCAAGCAGTGGCTGAGTTTGCAGAACATGCAAGCCTAGCTGCCAGAGCTGTTGTAGAACTTTCAAGGCAATATTGTGTTGATGATGGTGGTTCATGCCACTTAGTTTTCAAGGATGAAAGGTTGGAACATGGGCAATCATTTCCTTGAGATGGTAATGGTAATTTTTCTGTTGGCAGGCAGTATTGGAACATGATATTTAAGGATACTACCTCTGCTGCTCAAGCAGTGGCTGAGTTTGCAGAACATGCACGCCTAGCTGCCAGAGCTGTTGTAGAACTTTAAATGCAATATTGTGTTGATGATGGTGGTTCATGCCACTTAAGTTTCAAGGATGAAAGTTTGGAACATGGGCAATCATTTCCTTGAGATGGTAATGGTAATTTTTCTGTTGGCAGGCAGTATTGGAACATGAAATTTAAGGATGCTACCTCTGCTGCACAAGCAGCGGCTGACTTTAGAGAACATGCAAGCCTAGCTGCCAGAGCTGTTGGAGAACTTTCAAGGCAATATTGTGTTGATGATGGTGGTTCATGCCACTAAGTTTTCAAGGATGAAAGGTTGGAACATGGGCAATCATTTCCTTGAGATGGTAATGGTAATTTTTCTGTTGGCAGGCAGTATTGGAACATGAAATTTAAGGATGCTACCTCTGCTGCTCAAGAAGCGACTGATTTTGCATAACAGGCAAGCCTAGCTGCCAGAGCTGTCGTAGAACTTTTAAGGCAATATTGTGTTGATGATGGTGGTTCATGCCACTTACTTTTCAAGGATGAAAGGTTGGAACATGGGCAATCATTTCCTTGAGATGGTAATGGTAATTTTTCTGTTGGCAGGCAGTATTGGAACATGAAATTTAAGGATGCTACCTCTGCTGCTCAAGCAGCGGCTGAGTTTGGAGAACATGCAAGCCTAGCTGCCATAGCTATTGGAGAACTTTCAAGGCAATATTGTGTTGATGATGGTGGTTTATGCCACTTAGGTTTCAAGGATGAAAGGTTGGAACATGGACAATCATTTCCTTGAGATGGTAATGGTAATTTTTCTGTTGGCAAGCAGAATTGGAACATGAAATTTAAGGATACTACCTCTGCTGCTCAAGCAGTGGCTGAGTTTGCAGAACATGCACGCCTAGCTGCCAGAGCTGTTGTAGAACTTTCAAGGCAATATTGTGTTGATGATGGTGGTTCATGCCGCTTAGGTTTCAAGGATGAAAGGTTGGAACATGGGCAATCATTTCCTTGAGATGGTAATGGTAATTTTTCTGTTGGCAGGCAGTATTGGAACATGAAATTTAAGGATGCTACCTCTGCTGCACAAGCAGCGGCTGAGTTTAGAGAACATGCAAGCCTAGCTGCCAGAGCTGTTGGAGAACTTTCAAGGCAATATTGTGTTGATGATGGTGGTTCATGCCACTTAGTTTTCAAGGATGAAAGGTTGGAACATGGGCAATCATTTCCTTGAGATGGTAATGGTAATTTTTCTGTTGGCAGGCAGTATTGGAACATGAAATTTAAGGATGCTACCTCTGCTGCTCAAGCAGCGGCTGAGTTTGCAGAACATGCAAGCCTAGCTTCCAGAGCTGTTGGAGAACTTTCAAGGCAATATTGTGTTGATGATGGTGGTTCATGCCACTTAGGTTTCAAGGATGAAAGGTTGGAACATGGGCAATCATTTCCTTGAGATGGTAATGGTAATTTTTCTGTTGGCAAGCAGAATTGGAACATGAAATTTAAGGATACTACCTCTGCTGCTCAAGCAGTGGCTGAGTTTGCAGAACATGCACGCCTAGCTGCCAGAGCTGTTGTAGAACTTTAAATGCAATATTGTGTTGATGATGGTGGTTCATGCCACTTAAGTTTCAAGGATGAAAGTTTGGAACATGGGCAATCATTTCCTTGAGATGGTAATGGTAATTTTTCTGTTGGCAGGCAGTATTGGAACATGAAATTTAAGGATGCTACCTCTGCTGCACAAGCAGCGGCTGACTTTAGAGAACATGCAAGCCTAGCTGCCAGAGCTGTTGGAGAACTTTCAAGGCAATATTGTGTTGATGATGGTGGTTCATGCCACTAAGTTTTCAAGGGTGAAAGGTTGGAACATGGGCAATCATTTCCTTGAGATGGTAATGGTAATTTTTCTGTTGGCAGGCAGTATTGGAACATGAAATTTAAGGATGCTACCTCTGCTGCTCAAGAAGCGACTGATTTTGCATAACAGGCAAGCCTAGCTGCCAGAGCTGTCGTAGAACTTTTAAGGCAATATTGTGTTGATGATGGTGGTTCATGCCACTTACTTTTCAAGGATGAAAGGTTGGAACATGGGCAATCATTTCCTTGAGATGGTAATGGTAATTTTTCTGTTGGCAGGCAGTATTGGAACATGAAATTTAAGGATGCTACCTCTGCTGCTCAAGCAGCGGCTGAGTTTGGAGAACATGCAAGCCTAGCTGCCATAGCTGTTGGAGAACTTTCAAGGCAATATTGTGTTGATGATGGTGGTTCATGCCACTTAGGTTTCAAGGATGAAAGGTTGGAACATGGGCAATCATTTCCTTGAGATGGTAATGGTAATTTTTCTGTTGGCAAGCAGAATTGGAACATGAAATTTAAGGATGCTACCTCTGCTGCTCAAGCAGTGGCTGAGTTTGCAGAACATGCACGCCTAGCTGCCAGAGCTGTTGTAGAACTTTCAAGGCAATATTGGTGTTGGTCGTTCATGCCGCTTAGGTTTCAAGGATGAAAGGTTGGAACATGGGCAATCATTTCCTTGAGATGGTAATGGTAATTTTTCTGTTGGCAGGCAGTATTGGAACATGAAATTTAAGGATGCTACCTCTGCTGCACAAGCAGCGGCTGAGTTTAGAGAACATGCAAGCCTAGCTGCCAGAGCTGTTGGAGAACTTTCAAGGCAATATTGTGTTGATGATGGTGGTTCATGCCACTTAGTTTTCAAGGATGAAAGGTTGGAACATGGGCAATCATTTCCTTGAGATGGTAATGGTAATTTTTCTGTTGGCAGGCAGTATTGGAACAGGAAATTTAAGGATGCTACCTCTGCTGCTCAAGCAGCGGCTGAGTTTGCAGAACATGCAAGCCTAGCTTCCAGAGCTGTTGGAGAACTTTCAAGGCAATATTGTGTTGATGATGGTGGTTCATGCCACTTAGGTTTCAAGGATGAAAGGTTGGAACATGGGCAATCATTTCCTTGAGATGGTAATGGTAATTTTTCTGTTGGCAAGCAGAATTGGAACATGAAATTTAAGGATACTACCTCTGCTGCTCAAGCAGTGGCTGAGTTTGCAGAACATGCACGCCTAGCTGCCAGAGCTGTTGTAGAACTTTCAATGCAATATTGTGTTGATGATGGTGGTTCATGCCACTTAAGTTTCAAGGATGAAAGTTTGGAACATGGGCAATCATTTCCTTGAGATGGTAATGGTAATTTTTCTGTTGGCAGGCAGTATTGGAACATGAAATTTAAGGATGCTACCTCTGCTGCACAAGCAGCGGCTGACTTTAGAGAACATGCAAGCCTAGCTGCCAGAGCTGTTGGAGAACTTTCAAGGCAATATTGTGTTGATGATGGTGGTTCATGCCACTAAGTTTTCAAGGATGAAAGGTTGGAACATGGGCAATCATTTCCTTGAGATGGTAATGGTAATTTTTCTGTTGGCAGGCAGTATTGGAACATGAAATTTAAGGATGCTACCTCTGCTGCTCAAGAAGCGACTGATTTTGCATAACAGGCAAGCCTAGCTGCCAGAGCTGTCGTAGAACTTTTAAGGCAATATTGTGTTGATGATGGTGGTTCATGCCACTTACTTTTCAAGGATGAAAGGTTGGAACATGGGCAATCATTTCCTTGAGATGGTAATGGTAATTTTTCTGTTGGCAGGCAGTATTGGAACATGAAATTTAAGGATGCTACCTCTGCTGCTCAAGCAGCGGCTGAGTTTGGAGAACATGCAAGCCTAGCTGCCATAGCTGTTGGAGAACTTTCAAGGCAATATTGTGTTGATGATGGTGGTTCATGCCACTTAGGTTTCAAGGATGAAAGGTTGGAACATGGGCAATCATTTCCTTGAGATGGTAATGGTAATTTTTCTGTTGGCAAGCAGAATTGGAACATGAAATTTAAGGATGCTACCTCTGCTGCTCAAGCAGTGGCTGAGTTTGCAGAACATGCACGCCTAGCTGCCAGAGCTGTTGTAGAACTTTCAAGGCAATATTGGTGTTGGTCGTTCATGCCGCTTAGGTTTCAAGGATGAAAGGTTGGAACATGGGCAATCATTTCCTTGAGATGGTAATGGTAATTTTTCTGTTGGCAGGCAGTATTGGAACATGAAATTTAAGGATGCTACCTCTGCTGCACAAGCAGCGGCTGAGTTTAGAGAACATGCAAGCCTAGCTGCCAGAGCTGTTGGAGAACTTTCAAGGCAATATTGTGTTGATGATGGTGGTTCATGCCACTTAGTTTTCAAGGATGAAAGGTTGGAACATGGGCAATCATTTCCTTGAGATGGTAATGGTAATTTTTCTGTTGGCAGGCAGTATTGGAACATGAAATTTAAGGATGCTACCTCTGCTGCTCAAGCAGCGGCTGAGTTTGCAGAACATGCAAGCCTAGCTTCCAGAGCTGTTGGAGAACTTTCAAGGCAATATTGTGTTGATGATGGTGGTTCATGCCACTTAGGTTTCAAGGATGAAAGGTTGGAACATGGGCAATCATTTCCTTGAGATGGTAATGGTAATTTTTCTGTTGGCAAGCAGAATTGGAACATGAAATTTAAGGATACTACCTCTGCTGCTCAAGCAGTGGCTGAGTTTGCAGAACATGCACGCCTAGCTGCCAGAGCTGTTGTAGAACTTTAAATGCAATATTGTGTTGATGATGGTGGTTCATGCCACTTAAGTTTCAAGGATGAAAGTTTGGAACATGGGCAATCATTTCCTTGAGATGGTAATGGTAATTTTTCTGTTGGCAGGCAGTATTGGAACATGAAATTTAAGGATGCTACCTCTGCTGCACAAGCAGCGGCTGACTTTAGAGAACATGCAAGCCTAGCTGCCAGAGCTGTTGGAGAACTTTCAAGGCAATATTGTGTTGATGATGGTGGTTCATGCCACTAAGTTTTCAAGGGTGAAAGGTTGGAACATGGGCAATCATTTCCTTGAGATGGTAATGGTAATTTTTCTGTTGGCAGGCAGTATTGGAACATGAAATTTAAGGATGCTACCTCTGCTGCTCAAGAAGCGACTGATTTTGCATAACAGGCAAGCCTAGCTGCCAGAGCTGTCGTAGAACTTTTAAGGCAATATTGTGTTGATGATGGTGGTTCATGCCACTTACTTTTCAAGGATGAAAGGTTGGAACATGGGCAATCATTTCCTTGAGATGGTAATGGTAATTTTTCTGTTGGCAGGCAGTATTGGAACATGAAATTTAAGGATGCTACCTCTGCTGCTCAAGCAGCGGCTGAGTTTGGAGAACATGCAAGCCTAGCTGCCATAGCTGTTGGAGAACTTTCAAGGCAATATTGTGTTGATGATGGTGGTTCATGCCACTTAGGTTTCAAGGATGAAAGGTTGGAACATGGGCAATCATTTCCTTGAGATGGTAATGGTAATTTTTCTGTTGGCAAGCAGAATTGGAACATGAAATTTAAGGATACTACCTCTGCTGCTCAAGCAGTGGCTGAGTTTGCAGAACATGCACGCCTAGCTGCCAGAGCTGTTGTAGAACTTTCAAGGCAATATTGTGTTGATGATGGTGGTTCATGCCGCTTAGGTTTCAAGGATGAAAGGTTGGAACATGGGCAATCATTTCCTTGAGATGGTAATGGTAATTTTTCTGTTGGCAGGCAGTATTGGAACATGAAATTTAAGGATTGCTACCTCTGCTGCACAAGCAGCGGCTGAGTTTAGAGAACATGCAAGCCTAGCTGCCAGAGCTGTTGGAGAACTTTCAAGGCAATATTGTGTTGATGATGGTGGTTCATGCCACTTAGTTTTCAAGGATGAAAGGTTGGAACATGGGCAATCATTTCCTTGAGATGGTAATGGTAATTTTTCTGTTGGCAGGCAGTATTGGAACAGGAAATTTAAGGATGCTACCTCTGCTGCTCAAGCAGCGGCTGAGTTTGCAGAACATGCAAGCCTAGCTTCCAGAGCTGTTGGAGAACTTTCAAGGCAATATTGTGTTGATGATGGTGGTTCATGCCACTTAGGTTTCAAGGATGAAAGGTTGGAACATGGGCAATCATTTCCTTGAGATGGTAATGGTAATTTTTCTGTTGGCAAGCAGAATTGGAACATGAAATTTAAGGATACTACCTCTGCTGCTCAAGCAGTGGCTGAGTTTGCAGAACATGCACGCCTAGCTGCCAGAGCTGTTGTAGAACTTTCAATGCAATATTGTGTTGATGATGGTGGTTCATGCCACTTAAGTTTCAAGGATGAAAGTTTGGAACATGGGCAATCATTTCCTTGAGATGGTAATGGTAATTTTTCTGTTGGCAGGCAGTATTGGAACATGAAATTTAAGGATGCTACCTCTGCTGCACAAGCAGCGGCTGACTTTAGAGAACATGCAAGCCTAGCTGCCAGAGCTGTTGGAGAACTTTCAAGGCAATATTGTGTTGATGATGGTGGTTCATGCCACTAAGTTTTCAAGGATGAAAGGTTGGAACATGGGCAATCATTTCCTTGAGATGGTAATGGTAATTTTTCTGTTGGCAGGCAGTATTGGAACATGAAATTTAAGGATGCTACCTCTGCTGCTCAAGAAGCGACTGATTTTGCATAACAGGCAAGCCTAGCTGCCAGAGCTGTCGTAGAACTTTTAAGGCAATATTGTGTTGATGATGGTGGTTCATGCCACTTACTTTTCAAGGATGAAAGGTTGGAACATGGGCAATCATTTCCTTGAGATGGTAATGGTAATTTTTCTGTTGGCAGGCAGTATTGGAACATGAAATTTAAGGATGCTACCTCTGCTGCTCAAGCAGCGGCTGAGTTTGGAGAACATGCAAGCCTAGCTGCCATAGCTGTTGGAGAACTTTCAAGGCAATATTGTGTTGATGATGGTGGTTCATGCCACTTAGGTTTCAAGGATGAAAGGTTGGAACATGGGCAATCATTTCCTTGAGATGGTAATGGTAATTTTTCTGTTGGCAAGCAGAATTGGAACATGAAATTTAAGGATGCTACCTCTGCTGCTCAAGCAGCGACTGAGTTTGTACAACATGCAAGCCTAGCTGCCAGAGCTGTTGTAGAACTTTCAAGGCAATATTGGTGTTGGTCGTTCATGCCGCTTAGGTTTCAAGGATGAAAGGTTGGAACATGGGCAATCATTTCCTTGAGATGGTAATGGTAATTTTTCTGTTGGCAGGCAGTATTGGAACATGAAATTTAAGGATGCTACCTCTGCTGCACAAGCAGCGGCTGAGTTTAGAGAACATGCAAGCCTAGCTGCCAGAGCTGTTGGAGAACTTTCAAGGCAATATTGTGTTGATGATGGTGGTTCATGCCACTTAGTTTTCAAGGATGAAAGGTTGGAACATGGGCAATCATTTCCTTGAGATGGTAATGGTAATTTTTCTGTTGGCAGGCAGTATTGGAACATGAAATTTAAGGATGCTACCTCTGCTGCTCAAGCAGCGGCTGAGTTTGGAGAACATGCAAGCCTAGCTGCCAGAGCTGTTGGAGAACTTTCAAGGCAATATTGTGTTGATGATGGTGGTTCATGCCACTTAGGTTTCAAGGATGAAAGGTTGGAACATGGGCAATCATTTCCTTGAGATGGTAATGGTAATTTTTCTGTTGGCAAGCAGAATTGGAACATGAAATTTAAGGATACTACCTCTGCTGCTCAAGCAGTGGCTGAGTTTGCAGAACATGCAAGCCTAGCTGCCAGAGCTGTTGTAGAACTTTCAAGGCAATATTGTGTTGATGATGGTGGTTCATGCCACTTAGTTTTCAAGGATGAAAGGTTGGAACATGGGCAATCATTTCCTTGAGATGGTAATGGTAATTTTTCTGTTGGCAGGCAGTATTGGAACATGAAATTTAAGGATGCTACCTCTGCTGCACAAGCAGCGACTATGTTTGGAGAACATGCAAGCCTAGCTGCCAGAGCTGTTGGAGAACTTTCAAGGCAATATTTTGTTGATTATGGTGGTTCATGCCACTTAGGTTTCAAGAATGAAAGGTTGGAACATGGGCAAGCATTTCCTGGAGATGGTTATGGTAATTTTTCTGTTGGCAAGAAGAATTGGAACATGAAATTTAAGGATGCTACCTCTGCTGCTCAAGCAGCGACTGAGTTTGTAGAACATGCAAGCCTAGCTGCCAGAGCTGTTGTAGAACTTTCAAGGCAATATTGTGTTGATGATGGTGGTTCATGCCACTTAGGTTTCAAGGATGAAAGGTTGGAACATGGACAATCATTTCCTTGAGATGGTAATGGTAAATTTTCTTGTTGGTAGGCAGTATTGGAATATGAAATTTAAGGATGCTACCTCTGCTGCTCAGGTAGCGACTGAGTTTGCAGAACATGAAAGGCTAGCTACCAGAGCTGTTGTAGAACTTTCAAGGCAATATTGTGTTGATGATGGTGGTTCATGCCACTTAGGTTTCAAGGATAAAAGGTTGGAACATGGGCAATCATTTCCTGGAGATGGTAAATTTTCTATTGGCAGGTAGAATTGGAACATTCAATTTAAGGATGCTACCTCTGCTGCTCAGGCAGCGGCTGAGTTTTCAAAATATCCAAGCCTAGCTGCCAGAGCTGTTGTAGAACTTTCAAGGCAATATTTTGTTGATGATGGTGGTTCATGCCACTTAGGTTTCAATGATGAAAGGTTGGAACATGGGCAATCATTTCCTGGAGATGGTAATGGTAATTTTTCTATTGGCAGGCATAATTGGAACATGAAATTTAAGGATGCTACCTCTACTGCTCAAGTAGCGACTGATTTTGCAGAACAGGCAAGCCTAGCTGCAAGAGCTATCGTGGAACTTTTAAGGCAATATTGTGTTGATGATGGTGGTTCATGCCACTTAGTTTTCAAGAATGAAAGGTTGGAACATGGGCAATCATTTCCGTGAGATGGTAATGGTAATTTTTCTGTTGGCAGGCAGTATTGGAACATGAAATTTAAGGATGCTACCTCTGCTGCTCAAGCAGCGGCTGAGTTTGCAGAACATGCAAGCCTAGCTGCCAGAGCTGTTGGAGAACTTTCAAGGCAATATTGTGTTGATCATGGTGGTTCATGGCACTTAGGTTTCAAGGATGAAAGGTTGGAACATGGGCAATCATTTCCTTGAGATGGTAATGGTAATTCTTCTGTTGGCAAGCAGAATTGGAACATGAAATTTAAGGATACTACCTTTGCTGCTCAAGCAGTGGCTGAGTTTGCAGAACATGCAAGCCTAGCTGCCAGAGCTGTTGTAGATCTTTCAAGTGCAATATTGTGTTGATGTTGGTGGTTCATGCCGCTTAGGTTTCAAGGATGAAAGGTTGTAACATGGGCAATCATTTCCTTGAGATGGTAATGGTAATTTTTCTGATGGCAGGCAGTATTGGAACATGAAATTTAAGGATGCTACCTCTGCTGCACAAGCAGCGGCTGAGTTTGGAGAACATGCAAGCCTAGCTGCCAGAGCTGTTGGAGAACTTTCAAGGCAATATTGTGTTGATGATGGTGGTTTATGACACTAAGTTTTCAAGGATGAAAGGTTGGAACATGGGCAATCATTTCCTTGAGATGGTAATGGTAATTTTTCTGTTGGCAGGCAGTATTGGAACATGAAATTTAAGGATGCTACCTCTACTGCTCAAGAAGCGGCTGAGTTTGCAGAACATGCAAGCCTAGCTGCTAGAGCTGTTGTAGAACTTTCAAGGCAATATTGTGTTGATTATAGTGGTTCATGCCACTTAGGTTTCAAGAATGAAAGGTTGGAACATGGGCAAGCATTTGCTGGAGATGGTTATGGTAATTTTTTTGTTGGCAAGAAATATTGGAACATGAAATTTAAGGATGCTACCTCTGCTGCTCAAGCAGCGACTGAGTTTGCAGAACATGCAAGCCTAGCTGCCAGAGCTGTTGTAGAACTTTCAAGGCAATATTGTGTTGATGATGGTGGTTCATGCCACTTAGGTTTCAAGGATGAAAGGTTGGAACATGGACAATCATTTCCTTGAGATGGTAATGGTAAATTTTCTTGTTGGTAGGCAGTATTGGAATATGAAATTTAAGGATGCTACCTCTGCTGCTCAAGTAGCGACTGAGTTTGCAGAACATGAAAGGCTAGCTACCAGAGCTGTTGTAGAACTTTCAAGGCAATATTGTGTTGATGATGGTGGTTCATGCCACTTAGTTTTCAAGGATGAAAGGTTGGAACATGGGCAATCATTTCCTGGAGATGTTAATTTTCTATTGGCAGGCAGAATTGGAAAAGTCAATTTAAGGATGCTACCTCTGCTACTCAAGCAGCGGCTGAGTTTGCAAAACATCGAAGCCTAGCTGCAAGAGCTGTTGTAGAACTTTCAAGGCAATATTGTGTTGATGATGGTGGTTCATGCCACTTAGGTTTCACGGATGAAAGGTTGGAACGTGGGAAAGAATTTTCTGGAGATGGTAATGGTAATTTTTCTGTTGGCAAGCAGAATTGGAACATGAAATTTAAGGATGCTACCTCTACTGCCCAAGCAGCGGTTAGTTTTGCAGAACGTGCAAGCCTAACTGCCTGAGCTGTTGTGGAACTTTCAAGGCAATATTGTGTTGATGATGGTGGTTCATGCCACTTAGGTTTCAAGGATGAAAAGTTGGAACATGGGCAATCATTTCCTGGAGATGGTAATGGTAATTTTTCTGTTGGCAGGCAGAATTGGAACAAGAAATTTAAGGATGCTACCTCTGCTGCACAAGCAGCGGCTGAGTTTGCAGAACATGCAAGCCTAGCTGCCAGAGCTATTGTAGAACTTTCAAGGCAATATTGTGTTGATGATGGTGGTTCTTACCACTTAGGTTTCAAGGATAAAAGGTTGGAACATGGGCAATCATTTCCTTGAGATAGTAATGGTAATTTTTCTGTTGGCAGGCAGTATTGGAACATGAAATTTAAGGATGCTACCTCTACTGCACAAACAGCGGCTGAGTTTGGAGAACATGCAAGCCTAGCTGCCAGAGCTGTCGTAGAACTTTTAAGGCAATATTGTGTTGATGATGGTGGTTCATGCCACTTACTTTTCAAGGATGAAAGGTTGGAACATGGGCAAGCATTTCCTTGAGATGGTAATGGTAATTTTTCTGTTGGCAGGCAGTATTGGAACATGAAATTTAAGGATACTACCTCTGCTGCTCAAGCAGCGGCTGAGTTTGCAAAACATCCAAGCCTAGCTGCAAGAGCTGTTGTAGAACTTTCAAGGCAATATTGTGTTGATGATGGTGGTTCATGCCACTTAGGTTTCAAGGATGAAAGGTTGGAACATGGGAAAACATTTTCTGGAGAAGGTAATGGTAATTTTTCTGTTGGCAAGCAGAATTAGAACATGAAATTTAAGGATGCTACCTCTGCTACTCAAGCAGCGGCTGAGTTTGCAGAACATGCAAGCCTAGCTGCCAGAGCTGTTGTAGAACTTTCAAGGCAATATTGTGTTGATGATGGTGGTTCATGCCACTTAGGTTTCAAGGATGAAAGGTTGGAACATGGGCAATCATTTCCTGGAGATGGTAATGGTAATTTTTCTGTTGGCAGGCAGAATTGGAACAAGAAATTTAAGGATGCTACCTCTGCTACTCAAGCAGCGGCTGATTTTGCAGAACATGCAAGCCTAGCTGCCAGAGCTATTGTAGAACTTTCAAGGAAATATTGTGTTGATGATGGTGGTTCTTGCCACTTAGGTTTCAAGGATAAAAGGTTGGAACATGGGCAATCATTTCCTTGATATGGTAATGGTAATATTTCTGTTGGCAGGCAGTATTGGAACATGAAATTTAAGGATGCTACCTCTGCTGCTCAAGCAGCGGCTGAGTTTGGAGAACATGCAAGCCTAGCTGCCATAGCTGTTGGAGAACTTTCAAGGCAATATTGTGTTGATGATGGTGGTTCATGCCACTTAGGTTTTCAAGGATGAAAGGTTGGAACATGGGCAATCATTTCCTTGAGATGGTAATGGTAATTTTTCTGTTGGCAGGCAGTATTGGAACATGAAATTTAAGGATGCTACCTCTGCTGCACAAGCAGCGGCTGAGTTTAGAGAACATGCAAGCCTAGCTGCCAGAGCTGTTGGAGAACTTTCAAGGCAATATTGTGTTGATGATGGTGGTTCATGCCACTTAGTTTTCAAGGATGAAAGGTTGGAACATGGGCAATCATTTCCTTGAGATGGTAATGGTAATTTTTCTGTTGGCAGGCAGTATTGGAACATGAAATTTAAGGATGCTACCTCTGCTGCTCAAGGAGCGACTGATTTTGCATAACAGGCAAGCCTAGCTGCCAGAGCTGTCGTAGAACTTTTAAGGCAATATTGTGTTGATGATGGTGGTTCATGCCACTTACTTTTCAAGGATGAAAGGTTGGAACATGGGCAACCATTTCCTTGAGATGCTAATGGTAATTTTTCTGTTGGCAGGCAGTATTGGAACATGAAATTTAAGGATGCTACCTCTGCTGCTCAAGCAGCGGCTGAGTTTGGAGAACATGCAAGCCTAGCTGCCATAGCTGTTGGAGAACTTTCAAGGCAATATTGTGTTGATGATGGTGGTTCATGCCACTTAGGTTTCAAGGATGAAAGGTTGGAACATGGGCAATCATTTCCTTGAGATGGTAATGGTAATTTTTCTGTTGGCAAGCAGAATTGGAACATGAAATTTAAGGATACTACCTCTGCTGCTCAAGCAGTGGCTGAGTTTGCAGAACATGCACGCCTAGCTGCCAGAGCTGTTGTAGAACTTTCAAGGCAATATTGTGTTGGTGTTGGTGGTTCATGCCGCTTAGGTTTCAAGGATGAAAGGTTGGAACATGGGCAATCATTTCCTTGAGATGGTAATGGTAATTTTTCTGTTGGCAGGCAGTATTGGAACATGAAATTTAAGGATGCTACCTCTGCTGCACAAGCAGCGGCTGAGTTTAGAGAACATGCAAGCCTAGCTGCCAGAGCTGTTGGAGAACTTTCGAGGCAATATTGTGTTGATGATGGTGGTTCATGCCACTTAGTTTTCAAGGATGAAAGGTTGGAACATGGGCAATCATTTCCTTGAGATGGTAATGGTAATTTTTCTTTTGGCAGGCAGTATTGGAACATGAAATTTAAGGATGCTACCTCTGCTGCTCAAGCAGCGGCTGAGTTTGGAAAACATGCAAGCCTAGCTGCCAGAGCTGTTGGAGAAATTTCAAGGCAATATTGTGTTGATGATGGTGGTTCATGCCACTTAGGTTTCAAGGATGAAAGGTTGGAACATGGGCAATCATTTCCTTGAGATGGTAATGGTAATTTTTCTGTTGGCAAGCAGAATTGGAACATGAAATTTAAGGATACTACCTCTGCTGCTCAAGCAGTGGCTGAGTTTGCAGAACATGCAAGCCTAGCTGGCAGAGCTGTTGTAGAACTTTCAAGGCAATATTGTGTTGATGATGGTGGTTCATGCCACTTAGTTTTCAAGGATGAAAGGTTGGAACATGGGCAATCATTTCCTTGAGATGCTAATGGTAATTTTTCTGTTGGCAGGCAGTATTGGAACATGAAATTTAAGGATGCAACCTCTGCTGCACAAGCATCAGCTATGTTTGGAGAACATGCAAGCCTAGCTTCCAGAGCTGTTGGAGAACTTTCAAGGCAATATTTTGTTGATTATGGTGGTTCATGCCACTTAGGTTTCAAGAATGAAAGGTTGGAACATGGGCAAGCATTTCCTGGAGATGGTTATGGTAATTTTTCTGTTGGCAAGAAGAATTGGAACATGAAATTTAAGGATGCTACCTCTGCTGCTCAAGCAGCGACTGAGTTTGTAGAACATGCAAGCCTAGCTGCTAGAGCTGTTGTAGAAATTTCAAGGCAATATTGTGTTGATGATGGTGGTTCATGCCACTTAGGTTTCAAGGATGAAAGGTTGGAACATGGACAATCATTTCCTTGAGATGGTAATGGTAAATTTTCTTGTTGGTAGGCAGTATTGGAATATGAAATTTAAGGATGCTACCTCTGCTGCTCAAGTAGCGACTGAGTTTGCAGAACATGAAAGGCTAGCTACCAGAGCTGTTGTAGAACTTTCAAGGCAATATTGTGTTGATGATGGTGGTTCATGCCACTTAGGTTTCAAGGATAAAAGGTTGGAACATGGGCAATCATTTCCTGGAGATGGTAAATTTTCTATTGGCAGGTAGAATTGGAACATTCAATTTAAGGATGCTGCCTCTGCTGCTCAGGCAGCGGCTGAGTTTTCAAAATATCCAAGCCTAGCTGCCAGAGCGGTTGTAGAACTTTCAAGGCAATATTTTGTTGATGATGGTGGTTCATGCCACTTAGGTTTCAATGATGAAAGGTTGGAACATGGGCAATCATTTCCTGGAGATGGTAATGGTAATTTTTCTATTGGCACGCATAATTGGAACATAAAATTTAAGGATGCTACCTCTACTGCTCAAGTAGCGACTGATTTTGCAGAACAGGCAAGCCTAGCTGCAAGAGCTGTCGTAGAACTTTTAAGGCAATATTGTGTTGATGATGGTGGTTCATGCCACTTAGTTTTCAAGAATGAAAGGTTGGAACATGGGCAATCATTTCCGTGAGATGGTAATGGTAATTTTTCTGTTGGCAGGCAGTATTGGAACATGAAATTTAAGGATGCTACCTCTGCTGCTCAAGCAGCAGCTGAGTTTGCAGAACATGCAAGCCTAGCTGTCAGAGTTGTTGGAGAACTTTCAAGGCAATATTGTGTTGATCATGGTGGTTCATGCCACTTAGGTTTCAAGGATGAAAGGTTGGAACATGGGCAATCATTTCCTTGAGATGGTAATGGTAATTTTTCTGTTGGCAAGCAGAATTGGAACATGAAATTTAAGGATACTACCTTTGCTGCTCAAGCAGTGGCTGAGTTTGCAGAACATGCAAGCCTAGCTGCCAGAGCTGTTGTAGATCTTTCAAGGCAATATTGTGTTGATGTTGGTGGTTCATGCCGCTTAGGTTTCAAGGATGAAAGGTTGGAACATGGGCAATCATTTCCTTGAGATGGTAATGGTAATTTTTCTGATGGCAGGCAGTATTGGAACATGAAATTTAAGGATGCTACCTATGCTGCACAAGCAGCGGCTGAGTTTGGAGAACATGCAAGCCTAGCTGCCAGAGCTGTTGGAGAACTTTCAAGGCAATATTGTGTTGATGATGGTGGTTCATGCCACTTAGTTTTCAAGGATGAAAGGTTGGAACATGGGCAATCATTTCCTTGAGATGGTAATGGTAATTTTTCTGTTGGCAGGCAGTATTGGAACATGAAATTTAAGGATGCTACCTCTGCTGCACAAGCAGTGGATAAGTTTGGAGAACATGCAAGCCTAACTACCAGAGCTGTTGTAGAACTTTCAAGGCAATATTGTGTTGATGATGGTGGTTCATGCCACTTAGGTTTCAAGGATGAAAGGTTGGAACATGGACAATCATTTCCTTGAGATGGTAATGGTAAATTTTCTTGTTGGTAGGCAGTATTGGAATATGAAATTTAAGGATGCTACCTCTGCTGCTCAAGTAGCGACTAAGTTTGCAGAAAATGAAAGGCTAACTACCAGAGCTATTGTAGAACTTTCAAGGCAATATTGTGTTGATGATGGTGGTTCATGCCACTTAGTTTTCAAGGATGAAAGGTTGGAACATGGGCAATCATTTCCTTGAGATGGTAATGGTAATTTTTCTGTTGGCAGGCAGTATTGGAACGTGAAATTTAAGGATGCTACCCCTACTGCACAAGCAGCGGCTGAGTTTGCAGAACATGCAAGCCTAGCTGCTAGAGCTATTGTAGAACTTTCAAGGCAATATTGTGTTGATGATGGTGGTTCTTGCCACTTAAGTTTCAAGGATAAAAGGTTGGAACATGGGAAATCATTTCCTTGAGATGGTAATGGTAATTTTTCTGTTGGCAGGCAGAATTGGAACATGAAATTTAAGGATGTTACCTCTGCTGCTCAAGCAGCGACTGAGTTTGCAAAACATCCAAGCCTAGCTTCCAGAGCTGTTGTAGAACTTTCAAGACAATATTTTGTTGATGATGGTGGTTCATGCCACTTAGGTTTCAAGGATGAAAGGTTGGAACATGGGCAATCATTTCCTTGAGATGGTAATGGTAATTTTTCTGTTGGCAGGCAGTATTGGAACGTGAAATTTAAGGATGCTACCTCTACTGCACAAGCAGCGGCTGAGTTTGCAGAACATGCAAGCCTAGCTGCAAGAGCTGTTGTAGAACTTTTAAGGCAATATTGTGTTGATGATGGTGGTTCATGCCACTTAGGTTTCACGGATGAAAGGTTGGAATATGGGAAAGCATTTTCTGGAGATGGTAATGGTAATTTTTCTGTTGGCAAGCAGAATTGGAACATGAAATTTATGGATGCTACCTCTACTGCCCAAGCAGCGGTTAGTTTTGCAGAACGTGCAAGCCTAACTGCCTGAGTTGTTGTGGAACTTTCAAGGCAATATTGTGTTGATGATGGTGGTTCATGCCACTTAGGTTTCAAGGATGAAAAGTTGGAACATGGGCAATCATTTCCTGGAGATGGTAATGGTAATTTTTCTGTTGGCAGGTAGAATTGGAACAAGAAATTTAAGGATGCTACCTCTGCTGCACAAGCAGCGGCTGAGTTTGCAGAACATGCAAGCCTAGCTGCCAAAGCTATTGTAGAACTTTCAAGGCAATATTGTGTTGATGATGGTGGTTCTTATCACTTAGGTTTCAAGGATAAAAGGTTGGAACATGGGCAATTATTTCCTTGAGATAGTAATGGTAATTTTTCTGTTGGCAGGCAGTATTGGAACATGAAATTTAAGGATGCTACCTCTACTGCACAAACAGCGGCTGAGTTTGGAGAACATGCAAGCCTAGCTGCCAGAGCTGTTGGAGAACTTTCAAGGCAATATTGTGTTGATGATGGTGGTTCATGCCACTTAGTTTTCAAGGATGAAAGGTTGGAACATGGGCAAGCATTTCCTGGAGATGGTTATGGTAATTTTTCTATTGGCAAGAAGAATTGGAACATGAAATTTAAGGATACTACCTCTGCTGCTCAAGCAGCGACTGAGTTTGCAGAACATGCAAGCCTAGCTGCCAGAGCTGTTGTAGAACTTTCAAGGCAATATTGTGTTGATGATGGTGGTTCATGCCACTTAGGTTTCAAGGATGAAAGGTTGGAACATGGGCAATCATTTCTTGGAGATAGTAATTGTAATTTTTCTGTTGGCAGGTAGAATTGGAACATGCAATTTAAGGATGCTACCTCTGCTACTCAAGCAGCGGCTGAGTTTGCAAAACATCCATGCCTAGCTGCAAGAGCTGTTGTAGAACTTTCAAGGCAATATTGTGTTGATGATGGTGGTTCATGCCACTTAGGTTTCAAGGATGAAAGGTTGGAACATGGGAAAGCATTTTCTGGAGATGGTAATGGTAATTTTTCTGTTGGCAAGCAGAATTAGAACATGAAATTTAAGGATTCTACCTCTACTGCCCAAGCAGTGATTAGTTTTGCAGAACGTGCAAGCCTAACTGCCCGAGCTGTTGTGGAACTTTCAAGGCAATATTGTGTTGATGATGGTGGTTCATGCCACTTAGGTTTAAAGGATGAAAAGTTGGAACATGGGCAATCATTTCCTGGAGATGGTAATGGTAATTTTTCTATTGGCAGGCAGAATTGGAACAAGAAATTTAAGGATGCTACCTTTGCTACTCAAGCAGTGGCTGATTTTGCAGAACATGCAAGCCTAGCTGCCAGAGCTATTGTAGAACTTTCAAGGAAATATTGTGTTGATGATGGTGGTTCTTGCCACTTAGGTGTCAAGGATAAAAGGTTGGAACATGGGCAATCATTTCCTTGAGATAGTAAAGGTAATTTTTCTGTTGGCAGGCAGAATTGGAACATAAAATTTAAGGATGTTACCTCTGCTGCTCAAGCAGCGGCTGAGTTTGCAAAACATCCAAGCCTAGCTGCCAGAGCTGTTGTAGAACTTTCAAGGCAATATTTTGTTGATGATGGTTGTTCATGCCACTTAGGTTTCAAGGATGAAAGGTTGGAACATGGGAAAGCATTTCCGTGAAATGGTATTGTTAATTTTTTTTGTTGTCAGGCAGTATTGGAACATGAAATTTAAGGATGCTACCTATGCTGCTCAAGCAGCGGCTGAGTTTGGAGAACATGTAAGCCTAGCTGCTAGAGCTGTTGGAGTACTTTCAAGGCAATATTGTGTTGATGATGGTGGTTCATGCCACTTAGGTTTCAAGGATGAAAGGTTGGAACATGGGAAAGCATTTCCTGGAGATGGTAATGGTAATTTTTCTGTTAGCAAGCAGAATTGGAACGTGAAATTTAAGGATGCTACCTTTACTGCCCAAGCAGCGACTAGTTTTGCAGAACGTGCAAGCCTAGCTGCCAGAGCTGTTGTGGAACTTTCAAGGCAATATTGTGTTGATGATGGTGGTTCATGCCACTTAGGTTTCAAGGATGAAAGGTTGGAACATGAGAAAGAATTTCCTGGAGATGGTAATGGTAATTTTTCTGTTGGTAGGCAGAATTGGAACATTAAATTTAAGGATTCTACCTCTGCTGCTCAAGCAGCGGCTGAGTTTGCAGAACATGTAAGCCTAGCTGCCAGAGTTGTTGTAGAACTTTCAAGGCAATATTGTGTTGATGATGGTGGTTCATGCCACTTAGGTTTCAAGGATGAAAGGTTGGAACATGGGAAAGCATTTCCTGGAGATGGTAATGGTAATTTCTTTGTTGGCAAGCAGAATTGGAACATGAAATTTAAGGACGCTACGTCTACTGCCCAAGCAGCGGTTAGTATTGTAGAACGCGCAAACCTATCTGCCAGAGCTGTTGTGGAACTTTCAAGGCAATATTGTGTTAATGATGGTGGTTCATGCCACTTAGGTTTCAAGGATGAAAAGTTGGAACATGGGCAATCATTTCCTTGAGATAGTAATGGTAATTTTTCTGTTGGCAGGCAGTATTGGAACATGAAATTTAAGGATGCTACCTCTACTGCACAAACAGCGGCTGAGTTTGGAGAACATGCAAGCCTAGCTGCCAGAGCTGTTAGAGAACTTTCAAGGCGATATTGTGTTGATGATGGTGGTTCATGCCACTTAGTTTTCAAGGATGAAAGGTTGGAACATGGGCAAGCATTTCCTGGAGATGGTTATGGTAATTTTTCTGTTGGCAAGAAGAATTGGAACATGAAATTTAAGGATACTACCTCTGCTGCTCAAGCAGCGACTGAGTTTGCAGAACATGCAAGCCTAGCTGCCAGAGCTGTTGTAGAACTTTCAAGGCAATATTATGTTGATGATGATGGTTCATGCCACTTAGGTTTCAAGGATGAAAGGTTGGAACATGGGCAATCATTTCCTGGAGATAGTAATGGTAATTTTTCTGTTGGCAGGTAGAATTGGAACATGCAATTTAAGGATGCTACCTCTGCTACTCAAGCAGCGGCTGAGTTTGCAAAACATCCATGCCTAGCTGCAAGAGCTGTTGTAGAACTTTCAAGGCAATATTGTGTTGATGATGGTGGTTCATGCCACTTAGGTTTCAAGGATGAAAGGTTGGAACATGGGAAAGCATTTTCTGGAGATGGTAATGGTAATTTTTCTGTTGGCAAGCAGAATTAGAACATGAAATTTAAGGATTCTACCTCTACTGCCCAAGCAGTGATTAGTTTTGCAGAACGTGCAAGCCTAACTGCCCGAGCTGTTGTGGAACTTTCAAGGCAATATTGTGTTGATGATGGTGGTTCATGCCACTTAGGTTTAAAGGATGAAAAGTTGGAACATGGGCAATCATTTCCTGGAGATGGTAATGGTAATTTTTCTATTGGCAGGCAGAATTGGAACAAGAAATTTAAGGATGCTACCTTTGCTACTCAAGCAGTGGCTGATTTTGCAGAACATGCAAGCCTAGCTGCCAGAGCTATTGTAGAACTTTCAAGGAAATATTGTGTTGATGATGGTGGTTCTTGCCACTTAGGTGTCAAGGATAAAAGGTTGGAACATGGGCAATCATTTCCTTGAGATAGTAAAGGTAATTTTTCTGTTGGCAGGCAGAATTGGAACATAAAATTTAAGGATGTTACCTCTGCTGCTCAAGCAGCGGCTGAGTTTGCAAAACATCCAAGCCTAGCTGCCAGAGCTGTTGTAGAACTTTCAAGGCAATATTTTGTTGATGATGGTTGTTCATGCCACTTAGGTTTCAAGGATGAAAGGTTGGAACATGGGAAAGCATTTCCGTGAAATGGTATTGTTAATTTTTTTTGTTGTCAGGCAGTATTGGAACATGAAATTTAAGGATGCTACCTATGCTGCTCAAGCAGCGGCTGAGTTTGGAGAACATGTAAGCCTAGCTGCTAGAGCTGTTGGAGTACTTTCAAGGCAATATTGTGTTGATGATGGTGGTTCATGCCACTTAGGTTTCAAGGATGAAAGGTTGGAACATGGGAAAGCATTTCCTGGAGATGGTAATGGTAATTTTTCTGTTAGCAAGCAGAATTGGAATGTGAAATTTAAGGATGCTACCTTTACTGCCCAAGCAGCGACTAGTTTTGCAGAACGTGCAAGCCTAGCTGCCAGAGCTGTTGTGGAACTTTCAAGGCAATATTGTGTTGATGATGGTGGTTCATGCCACTTAGGTTTCAAGGATGAAAGGTTGGAACATGAGAAAGAATTTCCTGGAGATGGTAATGGTAATTTTTCTGTTGGTAGGCAGAATTGGAACATTAAATTTAAGGATTCTACCTCTGCTGCTCAAGCAGCGGCTGAGTTTGCAGAACATGTAAGCCTAGCTGCCAGAGTTGTTGTAGAACTTTCAAGGCAATATTGTGTTGATGATGGTGGTTCATGCCACTTAGGTTTCAAGGATGAAAGGTTGGAACATGGGAAAGCATTTCCTGGAGATGGTAATGGTAATTTCTTTGTTGGCAAGCAGAATTGGAACATGAAATTTAAGGACGCTACGTCTACTGCCCAAGCAGCGGTTAGTATTGTAGAACGCGCAAACCTATCTGCCAGAGCTGTTGTGGAACTTTCAAGGCAATATTGTGTTAATGATGGTGGTTCATGCCACTTAGGTTTCAAGGATGAAAAGTTGGAACATGGGCAATCATTTCCTTGAGATAGTAATGGTAATTTTTCTGTTGGCAGGCAGTATTGGAACATGAAATTTAAGGATGCTACCTCTACTGCACAAACAGCGGCTGAGTTTGGAGAACATGCAAGCCTAGCTGCCAGAGCTGTTAGAGAACTTTCAAGGCGATATTGTGTTGATGATGGTGGTTCATGCCACTTAGTTTTCAAGGATGAAAGGTTGGAACATGGGCAAGCATTTCCTGGAGATGGTTATGGTAATTTTTCTGTTGGCAAGAAGAATTGGAACATGAAATTTAAGGATACTACCTCTGCTGCTCAAGCAGCGACTGAGTTTGCAGAACATGCAAGCCTAGCTGCCAGAGCTGTTGTAGAACTTTCAAGGCAATATTATGTTGATGATGATGGTTCATGCCACTTAGGTTTCAAGGATGAAAGGTTGGAACATGGGCAATCATTTCCTGGAGATAGTAATGGTAATTTTTCTGTTGGCAGGTAGAATTGGAACATGCAATTTAAGGATGCTACCTCTGCTACTCAAGCAGCGGCTGAGTTTGCAAAACATCCAAGCCTAGCTGCAAGAGCTGTTGTAGAACTTTCAAGGCAATATTGTGTTGATGATGGTGGTCCATGCCACTTAGGTTTCAAGGATGAAAGGTTGGAACATGGGAAAGCATTTTCTGGAGATGGTAATGGTAATTTTTCTGTTGGCAAGCAGAATTAGAACATGAAATTTAAGGATTCTACCTCTACTGCCCAAGCAGCGGTTAGTTTTGCAGAACGTGCAAGCCTAACTGCCAGAGCTGTTGTGGAACTTTCAAGGAAATATTGTGTTGATGATGGTGGTTCATGCCACTTAGGTTTCAAGGATGAAAAGTTGGAACATGGGCAATCATTTCCTAGAGATGGTAATGGTAATTTTTCTGTTGGCAGGCAGAATTGGAACAAGAAATTTAAGGATTCTACCTCTGCTACTCAAGCAGCGGCTAATTTTGCAGAACATGCAAGCCTAGCTGCCAGAGCTATTGTAGAACTTTCAAGGAAATATTGTGTTGATGATGGTGGTTCTTGCCACTTAGGTTTCAAGGATAAAAGGTTGGAACATGGGCAATCATTTCCTTGAGATAGTAATGGTAATTTTTCTGTTGGCAGGCAGAATTGGAACATGAAATTTAAGGATGTTACCTCTGCTGCTCAAGCAGCGGCTGAGTTTGCAAAACATCCAAGCCTAGCTGCCAGAGCTGTTGTAGAACTTTCAAGGCAATATTTTGTTGATGATGGTGGTTCAGGCCACTTAGGTTTCAAGGATGAAAGGTTGGAACATGGGAAAGCATTTCCTTGAGATGGTATTGTTAATTTTTTTATTGTCAGGCAGTATTGGAACATGAAATTTAAGGATGCTACCTATGCTGCTCAAGCAGCGGCTGAGTTTGGAGAACATGCAAGCCTAGCTGCTAGAGCTGTTGGAGTACTTTCAAGGCAATATTGTGTTGATGATGGTGGTTCATGCCACTTAGGTTTCAAGGATGAAAGGTTGGAACATGGGAAAGCATTTCCTGGAGATGGTAATGGTAATTTTTCTGTTAGCAAGCAGAATTGGAACGTGAAATTTAAGGATGCTACCTCTACTGCCCAAGCAGCGAATAGTTTTGCAGAACGTGCAAGTCTAGCTGCCAGAGCTGTTGTGGAACTTTCAAGGCAATATTGTGTTGATGATGGTGGTTCATGCCACTTAGGTTTCAAGGATGAAAGGTTGGAACATGAGAAAGAATTTCCTGGAGATGGTAATGGTAATTTTTCTGTTGGTAGGCAGAATTGGAACATTAAATTTAAGGATGCTACCTCTGCTGCTCAAGCAGCGGCTGAGTTTGCAGAACATGTAAGCCTAGCTGCCAGAGTTGTTGTAGAACTTTCAAGGCAATATTGTGTTGATGATGGTGGTTCGTGCCACGTAGGTTTCAAGGATGAAAGGTTGGAACATGGGAAAGCATTTCCTGGAGATGGTAATGGTAATTTTTTTGTTGGCAAGCAGAATTGGAACATGAAATTTAAGGACACTACGTCTACTGCCCAAGCAGCGGTTAGTTTTGCAGAACGTGCAAGCCTAACTGCCAGAGCTGTTGTGGAACTTTCAAGGCAATATTGTGTTGATGATGGTGGTTCATGCCACTTAGGTTTCAAGGATGAAAAGTTGGAACATGGGCAATCATTTCCTTGAGATAGTAATTGTAATTTTTCTGTTGGCAGGCAGTATTGGAACATGAAATTTAAGGATGCTACCTCTACTGCACAAACAGCGGCTGAGTTTGGAGAACATGCAAGCCTAGTTGCCAGAGCTGTTGGAGAACTTTCAAGGCAATATTGTGTTGATGATGGTGGTTCATGCCACTTAGTTTTCAAGGATGAAAGGTTGGAACATGGGCAAGCATTTCCTGGAGATGGTTATGGTAATTTTTCTGTTGGCAAGAAGAATTGGAACATGAAATTTAAGGATACTACCTCTGCTGCTCAAGCAGCGACTGAGTTTGCAGAACATGCAAGCCTAGCTGCCAGAGCTGTTGTAGAACTTTCAAGGCAATATTGTGTTGATGATGGTGGTTCATGCCACTTAGGTTTCAAGGATGAAAGGTTGGAACATGGGCAATCATTTCCTGGAGATAGTAATGGTAATTTTTCTGTTGGCAGGTAGAATTGGAACATGCAATTTAAGGATGCTACCTCTGCTACTCAAGCAGCGGCTAAGTTTGCAAAACATCCAAGCCTAGCTGCAAGAGCTGTTGTAGAACTTTCAAGGCAATATTATGTTGATGATTGTGGTTCATGCCACTTAGGTTTCAAGGATGAAAGGTTGGAACATGGGAAAGCATTTTCTGGAGATGATAATGGTAATTTTTCTGTTGGCAAGCAGAATTAGAACATGAAATTTAAGGATTCTACCTCTACTGCCCAAGCAGCGGTTAGTTTTGCAGAACGTGCAAGCCTAACTGCCAGAGCTGTTGTGGAACTTTCAAGGCAATATTGTGTTGATGATGGTGGTTCATGCCACTTAGGTTTCAAGGATGAAAAGTTGGAACATGGGCAATCATTTCCTGGAGATGGTAATGGTAATTTTTCTGTTGGCAGGCAGAATTGCAACAAGAAATTTAAGGATGCTACCTCTGCTACTCAAGCAGCGGCTGATTTTGCAGAACATGCAAGCCTAGCTGCCAGAGCTATTATAGAACTTTCAAGGAAATATTGTGTTGATGATGGTGGTTCTTGCCACTTAGGTTTCAAGGATAAAAGGTTGGAACATGGGCAATCATTTCCTTGAGATAGTAATGGTAATTTTTCTGTTGGCAGGCAGAATTGGAACATGAAATTTAAGGATGTTACCTCTGCTGCTCAAGCAGCGGCTGAGTTTGCAAAACATACAAGCCTAGCTGCCAGAGCTGTTGTAGAACTTTCAAGGCAATATTTTGTTGATGATGGTGGTTCATGCCACTTAGGTTTCAAGGATGAAAGGTTGGAACATGGGCAATCATTTCCTGGAGATGGTAATGGTAATTGTTCTGTTGGCAGGTAGAATTAGAACATGAAATTTAAGGTACTACCTCTACTACCCAAGCAGCGGTTAGTTTTGCAGAACGTGCAAGCCTAACTGCCAGAGCTGTTGTAGAACTTTCAAGGCAATATTGTGTTGATGATGGTGGTTCATGCCACTTAGGTTTCAAGGATGAAAAGTTGGAACATGGGCAATCATTTCCTGGAGATAGTAATGGTAATTTTTCTGTTGGCAGGCAGAATTGAAACATGAAATTTAAGGATGCTACCTCTGCTGCTCAAGTAGCGACTGAGTTTGTAGAACATGCAAGCCTAGCTACCAGAGCTGTTGTAGTACTTTCAAGGCAATATTGTGTTGATGGTGGTGGTTCATGCCACTTATGTTTCAATGATGAAAGGTTGGAACATGGGCAATCATTTCCTTGAGATAGTAATGGTAATTTTTCTGTTGGCAGGCAGTATTGGAACATGAAATTTAAGGATGCTACCTCTACTGCACAAACAGCGGCTGAGTTTGGAGAACATGCAAGCCTAGCTGCCAGAGCTGTTGGAGAACTTTCAAGGCAATATTGTGTTGATGATGGTGGTTCATGCCACTTAGTTTTCAAGGATGAAAGGTTGGAACATGGGCAAGCATTTCCTGGAGATGGTTATGGTAATTTTTCTGTTGGCAAGAAGAATTGGAACATGAAATTTAAGGATACTACCTCTGCTGCTCAAGCAGCGACTGAGTTTGCAGAACATGCAAGCCTAGCTGCCAGAGCTGTTGTAGAACTTTCAAGGCAATATTGTGTTGATGATGGTGGTTCATGCCACTTAGGTTTCAAGGATGAAAGGTTGGAACATGGGAAAGCATTTTCTGGAGATGATAATGGTAATTTTTCTGTTGGCAAGCAGAATTAGAACATGAAATTTAAGGATTCTACCTCTACTGCCCAAGCAGCGGTTAGTTTTGCAGAACGTGCAAGCCTAACTGCCAGAGCTGTTGTGGAACTTTCAAGGCAATATTATGTTAATGATGGTGGTTCATGCCACTTAGGTTTCAAGGATGAAAAGTTGGAATGTGGGCAATCATTTCCTGGAGATGGTAATGGTAATTTTTCTGTTGGCAGGCAGAATTGGAACAACAAATTTAAGGATGCTACCTCTGCTACTCAAGCAGCGGCTGATTTTGCAGAACATGCAAGCCTAGCTGCCAGAGCTATTGTAGAACTTTCAAGGAAATATTGTGTTGATGATGGTGGTTCTTGCCACTTAGGTTTCAAGGATAAAAGGTTGGAACATGGGCAATCATTTCCTTTAGATAGTAATGGTAATTTTTCTGTTGGCAGGCTGAATTGGAACATGAAATTTAAGGATGTTACCTCTGCTGCTCAAGCAGCGGCTGAGTTTGCAAAACATACAAGCCTAGCTGCCAGAGCTGTTGTAGAACTTTCAAGGCAATATTTTGTTGATGATGGTGGTTCATGCCACTTAGGTTTCAAGGATGAAAGGTTGGAACATGGGCAATCATTTCCTGGAGATGGTAATGGTAATTTTTCTGTTGGCAGGTAGAATTAGAACATGAAATTTAAGGATGCTACCTCTGCTACTCAAGCAACGGCTAAGTTTGCAGAACATGCAAGCCTAGCTGCCAGAGCTATTGTAGAACTTTCAAGGCAATATTTTGTTGATGATGGTGGTTCATGCCACTTAGGTTTCAAGGATGAAAGGTTGGAACATGGGAAAGCATTTCCTGGAGATAGTAATGGTAATTTTTTTGTTGGCAAGCAGAATTGGAACATGAAATTTAAGGTACTACCTCTACTGCCCAAGCAGCGGTTAGTTTTGCAGAACATGCAAGCCTAACTGCCAGAGCTGTTGTGGAACTTTCAAGGCAATATTGTGTTGATGATGGTGGTTCATGCCACTTAGGTTTCAAGGATGAAAAGTTGGAACATGGGCAATCATTTCCTGGAGATGGTAATGGTAATTTTTCTGTTGGCAGGCAGAATTGGAACATTAAATTTAAGGATGCTACCTCTGCGGCTCAAGTAGCGACTGGGTTTGCAGAACATGCAAGGCTAGCTACCAGAGCTGTTGTAGAACTTTCAAGGCAATATTGTGTTGATGATGGTGGTTCATGCCACTTAATTTTCAAGGATGAAAGGTTGGAACATGGGCAATCATTACCTTGAGATAGTAATGGTAATTTTTCTGTTGGCAGGCAGAATTGAAACATGAAATTTAAGGATGCTACCTCTGCTGCTCAAGTAGCGACTGAGTTTGTAGAACATGCAAGCCTAGCTACCAGAGCTGTTGTAGTACTTTCAAGGCAATATTGTGTTGATGGTGGTGGTTCATGCCACTTATGTTTCAATGATGAAAGGTTGGAACATGGGCAATCATTTCCTGGAGATGGTAAATTTTCTATTGGCAGGCAGAATTCGAACATGAAATTTAAGGATGCTACCTCTGCTGCTCAAGCAGCAGCTGAGTTTGCAAAACATCCAAGCCTAGCTGCCAGAGCTGTTGTAGAACTTTCAAGGCAATATTTTGTTGATGATGGTAGTTCATGCCACTTAGGTTTCAAGGATGAAATGTTGGAACATGGGCAATCATTTCCTGGAGATGGTAATGGTAATTTTTCTGTTGGCAGGTAGAATTAGAACATGAAATTTAAGGATGCTACCTCTACTGCTCAAGCAACGACTAAGTTTGCAGAACATGCAAGCCTAGCTGCCAGAGCTATTGTAGAACTTTCAAGGCAATATTTTGTTGATGATGGTGGTTCATGCCACTTTGGTTTCAAGGATAAAAGGTTGGAACATGGGCAATCATTTCCTGGAGATGGTAAATTTTCTATTGGCAGGCAGAATTGGAACATGAAATTTAAGGATGCTACCTCAATTGCTCAAGCAGCGGCTAAGTTTGCAAAACATCCAAGCCTAGCTGCCAGAGCTGTTGTAGAACTTTCAAGGCAATATTTTGTTGATGATGGTGGTTCATGCCAATTAGGTTTCAAGGATGGAACATGGGCAATCATTTCCTAGAGATGGTAACGGTAATTTTTTTGTTGGCAGGTAGAATTAGAACATGAAATTTAAGGATGCTACCTCTGCAACTCAAGCAGCGACTAAGTTTGCAGAACATGCAAGTGTAGCTGCCAGAGCTATTGTAGAACTTTCAAGGCAATATTGTGTAGATGATGGCGGTTCAAGCCACTTAGGTTTCAAGGATAAAAGATTGGAACATGGCAATAATTTCCTGGAGATGGTAAATTTTCTATTGGCAGGTAGAATTGGAACATGAAATTTAAGGATGGTACCTCTGCTGCTCAAGCAGCTTCTGAGTTTGCAAAACATCCAAGCCTAGCTGCCAGAGCTGTTGTAGAACTTTCAAGGCAATATTATATTGATGATGGTGGTTCATGCCACTTAGGTTTCAACGATGAAAGGTTGGAACATGGGCAATCATTTCCTGGAGATAGTAATGGTAATTTTTCTATTGGCAGGCAGAATTGGAACATGAAATTTAAGGATACTACCTCTGCTGCTCAAGTAGCGGCTGAGTTTGTAGAACATGCAAGCCTAGCTACCAGAGCTGTTATAGAACTTTCAAGGCAATATTGTGTTGTTGATGGTGGTTCATGCCACTTAGGTTTAAAGGATGAAAGGTTGGAACATGGGCAAGCATTTCCTGGAGATGGTAATGGTAATTTTTCTGTTGGCAAGAAGAATTGGAACATGAAATTTAAGGATGCTACCTCTGCTACTCAAACAACGACTGAGTTTGCAGAACATGCAAGCCTAGCTGCCAGAGCTATTGTAGAACTTTCAAGACAATATTGTGTTGATGATGGTGGTTCATGCCACTTAGGTTTCAAGGATGAAAGGTTGGAACATGGGCAACCATTTCCTTGAGATGGTAATGGTAAATCTTCTTGTTGGTCGGCAGTATTGGAACATGAAATTTAAGGATGCTACCTATGCTGCTCAAGCAGCGGTTGAGTTTGGAGAATATGCAAGCCTAGCTGCCAGAGCTATTGGAGAACTTTCAAGGCAATATTGTTTTGATGATGGTGGTTCATTCCACTTAGATTTAAAGGATGAAAGGTTGGAACATGGGCAAGCATTTTCTGGATATGGTATTGGTAATTTTTCTGTTGGCAAGAAGAATTGGAACATGAAATTTAAGGATGGTACCTCTGCTGCTCAAACAACGGCTGAGTTTGCAGAACATGCAAGCCTAGCTACCAGAGCTGTTGTAGAACTTTCAAGGCAATATTGTGTTGATGATGGTGATTCATGCCACTTAGGTTTCAAGGATGAAAGGTTGGAACATGGGCAATCATTTCCTTGAGATGGTAATGGTAAATCTTATTGTTAGTAGGGAGTATTGGAACATGAAATTTAAGGATGCTACCTATGCTGCTCAAGCAGCGGTTGAGTTTGGAGAACATGCAAGCCTAGCTGCCAGAGCTGTTGGAGAACTTTCAAGGCAATATTGTGTTGACGATGGTGGTTCATGCCACTTAGGTTTCAAGGATGAAAGGTTTGAACATGGGCAAGCATTTCCTGGAGATGGTAATGGTAATTTTTCTGTTGGCAAGTGGAATTGGAACATGAAATTTAAGGATACTACCTCTGCTGCTCAAGCAGCGACTGAGTTTGGAGAACATGCAAGCCTAGCTTCCAGAGCTTTTGGAGAACTTTCAACGCTATATTTTGATGATGATGGCGGTTCATGCCACTTAGGTTTCAAGGATGAAAGGGTGGAACATGGGCAAGCATTTCCTGGAGATGGTAATGGTAATTTTTCTATTGGCAAGCATAATTGGAACATGAAATTTAAGGATACTACCTCTGATGCTCAAGTAGTGGCTGAGTTTGCAGAACATGCAAGCCTAGCTGCCAGAGCTGTTGTAGAACTTTCAAGGTAATATTGTGTTGATGATGGTGGTTCATGCCACTTAGGTTTCATGGATGAAAGGTTGGACCATGGGCAATCATTTCCTAGAGATGGTAATGGTAATTTTTCTATTGGCAGGCAGAATTGGAACATGAAATTTGAGGATGCTACCTATGCTGCTCAAGTAGCGACTGAGTTTGCAGAACAGGCAAGCCTAGCGGCCAGAACTGTTGTAGAATTTTCAAGGCAATATTGTGTTGATGATGGTGGTTCATGCCACTTAGTTTTCAAGGATGAAAGATTGGAACATGGGCAATCATTTCCTTGAGATGGTAATGGTAAATCTTCTTATTGGTAGGCAGTATTGGAACATGAAATGTAAGGATGCTACCTATGCTTCTCAAGCAGCGGTTGAGTTTGGAGAACATGCAAGCCTAGCTGCCAGAGCTGTTGGAGAACTTTCAAGGCAATATTGTTTTGATGATGGCGGTTCATGACACTTTGGTTTAAAGGATGAAAGGTTGGAACATGGGCAAGCATTTCCTGGATATGGTATTGGTAATTTTTCTGTTGGCAAGAAGAATTGGAACATGAAATTTAAGGATGCTACCTCTGCTGCTCAAACAACGGCTGAGTTTGTAGAACATGCAAGCCTAGCTGCCAGAGCTGTTGTAGAACTTTCAAGGCAATATTGTGTTGATGATGGTGGTTCATGCCACTTAGGTTTCAAGGATGAAAGGTTGGAACATGGGCAATCATTTCCTGGAGATAGTAATGGTAATTTTTCTATTGGCAGGCAGAATTGGAACATGAAATTTAAGGATGCTACCTCTGCTGCTCAAGTAGCGGCTGAGTTTGTAGAACATGCAAGCCTAGCTACCAGAGCTGTTATAGAACTTTCAAGGCAATATTGTGTTGTTGATGGTGGTTCATGCCACTTAGGTTTAAAGGATGAAAGGTTGGAACATGGGCAAGCATTTCCTGGAGATGGTAATGGTAATTTTTCTGTTGGCAAGAAGAATTGGAACATGAAATTTAAGGATGCTACCTCTGCTACTCAAACAACGACTGAGTTTGCAGAACATGCAAGCCTAGCTGCCAGAGCTATTGTAGAACTTTCAAGACAATATTGTGTTGATGATGGTGGTTCATGCCACTTAGGTTTCAAGGATGAAAGGTTGGAACATGGGCAACCATTTCCTTGAGATGGTAATGGTAAATCTTCTTGTTGGTAGGCAGTATTGGAACATGTAATTTAAGGATGCTACCTATGCTGCTCAAGCAGCGGTTGAGTTTGGAGAATATGCAAGCCTAGCTGCCAGAGCTATTGGAGAACTTTCAAGGCAATATTGTTTTGATGATGGTGGTTCATTCCACTTAGATTTAAAGGATGAAAGGTTGGAACATGGGCAAGCATTTTCTGGATATGGTATTGGTAATTTTTCTGTTGGCAAGAAGAATTGGAACATGAAATTTAAGGATGGTACCTCTGCTGCTCAAACAACGGCTGAGTTTGCAGAACATGCAAGCCTAGCTACCAGAGCTGTTGTAGAACTTTTAAGGCAATATTGTGTTGATGATGGTGGTTCATGCCACTTAGGTTTCAATGATGAAAGGTTGGAACATGGGCAATCCTTTCCTTGAGATGGTAGTGGTAAATCTTATTGGTGGTAGGGAGTATTGGAACATGAAATTTAAGGATGCTACCTATGCTGCTCAAGCAGCGGTTGAGTTTGGAGAACATGCAAGCCTAGCTGCCAGAGCAGTTGGAGAACTTTCAAGGCAATATTGTTTTGATGATGGTGGTTCATGCCACTTAGATTTAAAGGATGAAAGGTTGGAACATGGGCAAGCATTTCCTGGAGATAGTAATGGTTATTTTTCTGTTGGCAAGAAGAATTGGAACATGAAATTTAAGGATGCTACCTCTGCTGCTCAAACAACGGCTGAGTTTGCAGAACATGCAAGCCTAGCTGCCAGAGCTGTTGTAGAACTTTCAAGGCAATATTATGTTGATGATGGTGGTTCATGCCACTTAGGTTTCAAGGATGAAAGGTTGGAACATGGGCAATCATTTCCTTGAGATGGTAATGGTAAATCTTCTTGTTGGTAGGCAGTATTGGAACATGAAATTTAAGGATGCTACCTATGCTGCTCAAGCAGCGGTTGAGTTTGGAGAACATGCAAGCCTAGCTGCCAGAGCTGTTGGAGAACTTTCAAGGCAATATTGTTTTGATGATGGTGGTTCATGCCACTTAGGTTTAAAGGATGAAAGGTTGGAACATGGGCAAGCATTTCCTGGATATGGTATTGGTAATTTTTCTGTTGGCAAGAAGAATTGGAACATGAAATTTAAGGATGCTACCTCTGCTGCTCAAACAACGGCTGAGTTTGGAGAACATGCAAGCCTAGCTGCCAGAGCTGTTGTAGAACTTTCAAGGCAATATTGTGTTGATGATGGTGGTTCATTCCACTTAGGTTTAAAGGATGCAAGGTTGGAACATGGGCAATCATTTCCTTGAGATGGTAATGGTAAATCTTCTTATTGGTAGGTAGTATTGGAACATGAAATTTAAGGATGCTACCTATGCTGCTCAAGCAGCGGTTGAGTTTGGAGAACAAGCAAGCCTAGCTGCCAGAGCTGTTGGAGAACTTTCAAGGCGATATTATTTTGATGATGGTGGTTCATGCCACTTAGGTTTAAAGGATGAAAGGTTGGAACATGGGCAAGCATTTCCTGGATATGGTAATGGTAAATCTTCTTGTTGGTAGGCAGTATTGGAACATGAAATTTAAGGATGCTACCTATGCTGCTCAAGCAGCGGTTGAGTTTGGAGAATATGCAAGCCTAGCTGCCAGAGCTATTGGAGAACTTTCAAGGCAATATTGTTTTGATGATGGTGGTTCATTCCACTTAGGTTTAAAGGATGAAAGGTTGGAACATGGGCAAGCATTTTCTGGATATGGTATTGGTAATTTTTCTGTTGGCAAGAAGAATTGGAACATGAAATTTAAGGATGCTACCTCTGCTGCTCAAACAATGGCTGAGTTTGCAGAACATGCAAGCCTAGCTACCAGAGCTGTTGTAGAACTTTCAAGGCAATATTGTGTTGATGATGGTGGTTCATGCCACTTAGGTTTCAAGGATGAAAGGTTGGAACATGGGCAATCATTTCCTTGAGATGGTAATGGTAAATCTTATTGTTAGTAGGGAGTATTGGAATATGAAATTTAAGGATGCTACCTATGCTGCTCAAGCAGCGGTTGAGTTCGGAGAACATGCAAGCCTTGCTGCCAGAGCTGTTGGAGAACTTTCAAGGCAATATTGTTTTGATGATGGTGGTTCATTCCACTTAGGTTTAAAGGATGAAAGGTTGGATCATGGGCAAGCATTTCCTGGATATGGTATTGGTAATTTTTCTGTTGGCAAGAAGAATTGGAACATGAAATTTAAGGATGCTACCTCTGCTGCTCAAACAACGGCTGAGTTTGCAGAACATGCAAGCCTAGCTGCCCGAGGTGTTGTAGAACTTTCAAGGCAATATTGTATTGATGATGGTGGTTCATGCCACTTAGGTTTCAAGGATGAAAGGTTGGAATATGGGCAATCATTTCCTTGAGATGGTAATGGTAAATCTTCTTGTTGGTAGGCAGTATTGGAACATGAAATTTAAGTATGCTACCAATGCTGCTCAAGCAGCGGTTGAGTTTGGAGAACATGCAAGCCTAGCTGCCAGAACTGTTGGAGAAATTTCAAGGCAATATTGTTTTGATGGTGGTGGTTCATGCCACTTAGGTTTCAAGGATGAATGGTTGGAACATGGTCAAGCATTTCCTGGATATTGTTATGGTAATTTTTCTGTTGGCAAGAAGAATTGGAACATGAAATTTAAGGATGCTACCTCTGCTGCTCAAGCAGCGGCTGAGTTTGCAGAACATGCAAGCCTAGCTGCCAGAGCTGTTGTAGAACTTTCAAGGCAATATTGTGTTGATGATGGTGGTTCATGCCACTTAGTTTTCAAGGATGAAAGGTTGGAACATGGGCAATCATTTCCTTGAGATGGTAATGGTAATGTTTCTGTTGGCAGGCAGTATTGGAACATGAAATTTAAGGATGCTACCTCTGCTGCACAAGCCGCGGCTAAGTTTGGAGAACATGCAAGCCTAGCTGCCAGAGCTGTTGGAGAACTTTCAAGGCAATATTGTGTTGATGATGGTGGTTCATGCCACTTAGGTTTCAAGAATGAAAGGTTGGAACATGGGCAAGCATTTCCTGGAGATGGTTATGGTAATTTTTCTGTTGGCAAGAAGAATTGGAACATGAAATTTAAGGATGCTACCTCTGCTGCTCCAGCAGCGACTAAGTTTGTAGAACATGCAAGCCTAGTTGCCAGAGCTGTTGTAGAACTTTCAAGGCAATATTGTGTTGATGATGGTGGTTCTTGCCAATTAGGTTTCAAGGATAAAAGGTTGGAACATGGGCAATCATTTCCTTGAGATGGTAAATTTTCTATTGGCAGGCAGAATTGGAACATGAAATTTAAGGATGCTACCTGCTGCTCAAGCAGCGACTGAGTTTGCAAAACATCCAAGCCTAGCTGCCAGAGCTAGTGTAGAACTTTCAAGGCAATATTTTGTTGATGATGGTGGTTCATGCCACTTAGGTTTCAAGGATGAAAGGTTGGAACATGGGCAATCATTTCCTGGGGATGGTAATGGTAATTTTTCTGTTGGCAGGTAGAATTAGAACATGAAATTTAAGGATGCTACCTCTACTACTCAAGCAGCGGCTGAGTTTGCAGAACATGCAGTCCTAGCTGCCAGAGCTATTGTAGAACTTTCAAGGCAATATTGTGTTGATGATGGTGGTTCTTGCCACTTAGGTTTCAAGGATAAAAGGTTGGAACATGGCAATCATTTCCTTGAGATGGTAATGGTATTTTTTCTGTTGGCAGGTAGAATTGGAACATGCAATTTAAGTATGTTACCTCTACTACTCAAGCAGCGACTGAGTTTGCAGAACATGCAAGCCTAGTTGCCAGAGCTGTTGGAGTAATTTCAAGGCAATATTGTGTTGATGATGGTGGTTCATGCCACTTAGGTTTCAAGGATGAAAGGTTGGAACATGGGAAAGCATTTCCTGGAGATGGTAATGGTAATTTTTCTATTGGCAGGCAGAATTGGATCATGAAATTTAATGATGGTACCTCTGCTGCTCAAGTGGCGATTGAGTTTGCAGAACATGCAAGCCTAGCTCCCAAAGCTGTTGTAGAACTTTCAAGGCAATATTGTGTTGATGATGGTGGTTCATGCCACTTAGTTTTCAAGGATTAAAGGTTGGAACATGGGCAATCATTTCCTTGAGATGGTAATGGTAATTTTTCTGTTGGCAGGCAGTATTGGAACATGAAATTTAAGGATGCTACCTCTGCTGCTCAAGCAGCGGCTGAGTTTGGAGAACATGCAAGCCTAGCTGCCAGAGTTGTTGTAGAACTTTCAAGGCAATATTGTGTTGATGGTGGTGGTTCATGCCACTTAGGTTTCAAGTACGAAAGGTTGGAACATGGGCAAGCATTTCCTAGAGATGGTAATGGTAATATTTCTGTTGGCAAGCAGAATTGGAACATGAAATTTAAGGATATTACCTGTGCTGCTCAAGCAGCGACTGAGTTTGCAGAACATGCAAGCCTAGCTGCCAAAGCTATTGTAAAAGTTTCAAGGCAATATTGTGTTGATGATGGTGGTTCATGCCGCTTAGGTTTCAAGGATGAAAGGTTGGAACATGGGCAATCATTTCTTGGAAATGGTAAATTTTCTATTGGCAGGCAGAATTGGAACATTAAATTTAAGGATGCTACCTCTGCAGCTCAAGCAGCGGCTGAGTTTGAAAAACATCCAAGCCTAGCTGCCAGAGATGTTGTAGAACATTCAAGGCAATATTTTGTTGATGATGGTGGTTCATGCCACTTAGGTTTCAAGGATGAAAGGTTGGAACATGGGCAATCATTTCCTGGAGATGGTAATGGTAATTTTTCTATTGGCAGGCAGAATTGGAACATGAAATTTAAGGATGTTACCTCTGCTGCTCAAGTAGAGGCTGAGTTTGCAGAACATGCAAGCCTAGCTGCCAGAGCTGTTGGAGAACTTTCGAGGCAATATTGTGTTGATGATGGTGGTTCATGCCACTTAGTTTTCAAGGATGAAAGGTTGGAACATGGGCAATCATTTCCTGGAGATGGTAATGGAAATTTTTCTGTTTGCAGGCAGTATTGGAACATGAAATTTAAGGATGCTACCTCTGCTGCTCAAGCAGCGGCTGAGTTTGGAGAACATGCAAGCCTAGTTGCCAGAGTTGTTGTAGCACTTTCAAGGCAATATTGTGTTGATGATGGTGGTTCATGCCACTTATGTTTCAAGGATGAAAGGTTGGAACATGGGCAAGCATTTCCTAGAGATGGTAATGGTAATATTTCTGTTGGCAAGCAGAATTGGAACATGAAATTTAAGGATATTACCTCTGCTGCTCAAGTAGCGACTGAGTTTGCCAAACATGCAAGCCTAGCTGCCAGAGCTGTTGTAGAACTTTCAAGGAAATATTTTGTTGATGATGGTGGTTCATGCCGCTTAGGTTTCAAGGATGAAAGGTTGGAACATGGGCAATCGTTTCCTGGAAATGGTAAATTTTCTATTGGCCGGCAGAATTGGAATATTCAATTTAAGGATGCTACCTCTGCTGCTCAGGCAGCGGCTGAGTTTTCAAAACATCCAAGCCTAGCTGCCAGAGCTGTTGTAGAACTTTCAAGGCAATATTTTGTTGATGATGGTGGTTCATGCCACTTAGGTTTTAATGATGAACGGTTGGAACATGGGCAATCATTTCTTGGAGATGGTAATGGTAATTTTTCTATTGGAAGGCATAATTAGAATATGAAATTTAAGGATGCTACCTCTGCTGCTCAAGTAGCAACTGATTTTGCAGAACAGGCAAGCCTAGCTGCCAGAGCTGTCCTAGAACTTTTAAGGCAATATTGTGTTGATGATGGTGGTTCATGCCACTTACTTTCAAGGATGAAAGGTTGGAACATGGGCAATCATTTCCTTGAGATGGTAATGGTAATTTTTCTGTTGGCAGGCAGTATTGGAACATGAAGTTTAAGGATGCTACCTCTGCTGCTCAAGCAGCGGCTGAGTTTGGAGAACATGCAAGCCTAGCTGCCAGAGCTGTTGTAGAACTTTCAAGGCAATATTGTGTTGATGTTGGTGGTTCATGCCGCTTAGGTTTCAAGGATGAAAGGTTGGAACATAGGCAATCATTTCCTTGAGATGGTAATGGTAATTTTTCTGTTGGCAGGCAGTATTGGAACATGAAATTTAAGGATGCTACCTCTGCTGCACAAGCAGCGGCTGAGTTTGCAGAACATGCAAGCCTAGCTCCCAAAGCTGTTGTAGAACTTTCAAGGCATTATTGTGTTGATGATGGTGGTTCATGCCACTTAGTTTTCAAGGATTAAAGGTTGGAACATGGGCAATCATTTCCTTGAGATGGTAATGGTAATTTTTCTGTTGGCAGGCAGTATTGGAACATGAAATTTAAGGATGCTACCTCAGCTGCTCAAGCAGCGGCTGAGTTTGGAGAACATGCAAGCCTAGCTGCCAGAGTTGTTGTAGAACTTTCAAGGCAATATTGTGTTGATGATGGTGGTTCATGCCACTTAGGTTTCAAGGATGAAAGGTTGGAACATGGGCAAGCATTTCCTAGAGATGGTAATGGTAATATTTCTGTTGGCAAGCAGAATTGGAACATGAAATTTAAGGATATTACCTGTGCTGCTCAAGCAGCGACTGAGTTTGCAGAACATGCAAGCCTAGCTGCCAAAGCTATTGTAAAGGTTTCAAGGCAATATTGTGTTGATGATGGTGGTTCATGCCGCTTAGGTTTCAAGGATGAAAGGTTGGAACATGGGCAATCATTTCTTGGAAATGGTAAATTTTCTATTGGCAGGCAGAATTGGAACATTAAATTTAAGGATGCTACCTCTGCAGCTCAAGCAGCGGCTGAGTTTGAAAAACATCCAAGCCTAGCTGCCAGAGCTGTTGTAGAACATTCAAGGCAATATTTTGTTGATGATGGTGGTTCATGCCACTTAGGTTTCAAGGATGAAAGGTTGGAACATGGGCAATCATTTCCTGGAGATGGTAATGGTAATTTTTCTATTGGCAGGCAGAATTGGAACATGAAATTTAAGGATGTTACCTCTGCTGCTCAAGTAGAGGCTGAGTTTGCAGAACATGCAAGCCTAGCTGCCAGAGCTGTTGGAGAACTTTCGAGGCAATATTGTGTTGATGATGGTGGTTCATGCCACTTAGTTTTCAAGGATGAAAGGTTGGAACATGGGCAAGCATTTCCTGGAGATGGTTATGGTAATTTTTCTATTGGCAAGAAGAATTGGAACATGAAATTTAAGGATGCTACCTCTGCTGCTCCAGCAGCGACTAAGTTTGCAGAACATGCAAGCCTAGTTGCCAGAGCTGTTGTAGAACTTTCAAGGCAATATTGTGTTGATGATGGTGGTTCTTGCCAATTAGGTTTCAAGGATAAAAGGTTGGAACATGGGCAATCATTTCCTTGAGATGGTAAATTTTCTATTGGTAGGCAGAATTGGAACATGAAATTTAAGGAAGCTACCTGCTGCTCAAACAGCGACTGAGTTTGCAAAACATCCAAGCCTAGCTGCCAGAGCTTGTGTAGAAATTTCAAGGCAATATTTTGTTGATGATGGTGGTTCATGCCACTTAGGTTTCAAGGATGAAAGGTTGGAACATGGGCAATCATTTCCTGGAGATGGTAATGGTAATTTTTCTGTTGGCAAGTAGAATTAGAACATGAAATTTAAGGATGCTACCTCTACTACTCAAGCAGCGGCTGAGTTTGCAGAACATGCAGTCCTAGCTGCCAGAGCTATTGTAGAACTTTCAAGGCAATATTGTGTTGATGATGGTGGTTCTTGCCACTTAGGTTTCAAGGATAAAAGGTTGGAACATGGCAATCATTTCCTTAAGATGGTAATGGTATTTTTTCTGTTGGCAGGTAGAATTGGAACATGCAATTTAAGTATGTTACCTCTACTACTCAAGCAGCGACTGAGTTTGCAGAACATGCAAGCCTAGTTGCCAGAGCTGTTGGAGTAATTTCAAGGCAATATTGAGTTGATGATGGTGGTTCATGCCACTTAGGTTTCAAGGATGAAAGGTTGGAACATGGGAAAGCATTTCCTGGAGATGGTAATGGTAATTTTTCTATTGGCAGGCAGAATTGGATCATGAAATTTAACGATGGTACCTCTACTGCTCAAGTGGCGATTGAGTTTGCAGAACATGCAAGCCTAGCTCCCAAAGCTGTTGTAGAACTTTCAAGGCAATATTGTGTTGATGATGGTGGTTCATGCCACTTAGTTTTCAAGGATTAAAGGTTGGAACATGGGCAATCATTTCCTTGAGATGGTAATGGTAATTTTTCTGTTGGCAGGCAGTATTGGAACATGAAATTTAAGGATGCTACCTCAGCTGCTCAAGCAGCGGCTGAGTTTGGAGAACATGCAAGCCTAGCTGCCAGAGTTGTTATAGAACTTTCAAGGCAATATTGTGTTGATGATGGTGGTTCATGCCACTTAGGTTTCAAGGATGAAAGGCTGGAACATGGGCAAGCATTTCCTAGAGATGGTAATGGTAATATTTCTGTTGGCAAGCAGAATTGGAACATGAAATTTAAGGATATTACCTGTGCTGCTCAAGCAGCGACTGAGTTTGCAGAACATGCAAGCCTAGCTGCCAAAGCTATTGTAAAAGTTTCAAGGCAATATTGTGTTGATGATGGTGGTTCATGCCGCTTAGGTTTCAAGGATTAAAGGTTGGAACATGGGCAATCATTTCTTGGAAATGGTAAATTTTCTATTGGCAGGCAGAATTGGAACATTAAATTTAAGGATGCTACCTCTGCAGCTCAAGCAGCGGCTGAGTTTGAAAAACATCCAAGCCTAGCTGCCAGAGCTGTTGTAGAACATTCAAGGCAATATTTTGTTGATGATGGTTGGTTCATGCCACTTAGGTTTCAAGGATGAAAGGTTGGAACATGGGCAATCATTTCCTGGAGATGGTAATGGTAATTTTTCTATTGGCAGGCAGAATTGGAACATGAAATTTAAGGATGTTACCTCTGCTGCTCAAGTAGAGGCTGAGTTTGCAGAACATGCAAGCCTAGCTGCCAGAGCTGTTGGAGAACTTTCGAGGCAATATTGTGTTGATGATGGTGGTTCATGCCACTTAGTTTTCAAGGATGAAAGGTTGGAACATGGGCAATCATTTCCTTGAGATGGTAATGGAAATTTTTCTGTTTGCAGGCAGTATTGGAACATGAAATTTAAGGATGCTACCTCTGCTGCTCAAGCAGCGGCTGAGTTTGGAGAACATGCAAGCCTAGTTGCCAGAGTTGTTGTAGCACTTTCAAGGCAATATTGTGTTGATGATGGTGGTTCATGCCACTTATGTTTCAAGGATGAAAGGTTGGAACATGGGCAAGCATTTCCTAGAGATGGTAATGGTAATATTTCTGTTGGCAAGCAGAATTGGAACATGAAATTTAAGGATATTACCTCTGCTGCTCAAGTAGCGACTGAGTTTGCCAAACATGCAAGCCTAGCTGCCAGAGCTGTTGTAGAACTTTCAAGGCAATATTTTGTTGATGATGGTGGTTCATGCCGCTTAGGTTTCAAGGATGAAAGGTTGGAACATGGGCAATCGTTTCCTGGAAATGGTAAATTTTCTATTGGCCGGCAGAATTGGAATATTCAATTTAAGGATGCTACGTCTGCTGCTCAGGCAGCGGCTGAGTTTTCAAAACATCCAAGCCTAGCTGCCAGAGCTGTTGTAGAACTTTCAAGGCAATATTTTGTTGATGATGGTGGTTCATGCCACTTAGGTTTTAATGATGAAAGGTTGGAACATGGGCAATCATTTCCTGGAGATGGTAATGGTAATTTTTCTATTGGAAGGCATAATTAGAATATGAAATTTAAGGATGCTACCTCTGCTGCTCAAGTAGCGACTGATTTTGCAGAACAGGCAAGCCTAGCTGCCAGAGCTGTCCTAGAACTTTTAAGGCAATATTGTGTTGATGATGGTGGTTCATGCCACTTACTTTCAAGGATGAAAGGTTGGAACATGGGCAATCATTTCCTTGAGATGGTAATGGTAATTTTTCTGTTGGCAGGCAGTATTGGAACATGAAGTTTAAGGATGCTACCTCTGCTGCTCAAGCAGCGGCAGAGTTTGGAGAACATGCAAGCCTAGCTGCCAGAGCTGTTTTAGAACTTTCAAGGCAATATTGTGTTGATGTTGGTGGTTCATGCCGCTTAGGTTTCAAGGATGAAAGGTTGGAACATAGGCAATCATTTCCTTGAGATGGTAATGGTAATTTTTCTTGGCAGGCAGTATTGGAACATGAAATTTAAGGATGCTACCTCTGCTGCACAAGCAGCGGCTGAGTTTGCAGAACATGCAAGCCTAGCTCCCAAAGCTGTTGTAGAACTTTCAAGGCATTATTGTGTTGATGATGGTGGTTCATGCCACTTAGTTTTCAAGGATTAAAGGTTGGAACATGGGCAATCATTTCCTTGAGATGGTAATGGTAATTTTTCTGTTGGCAGGCAGTATTAGAACATGAAATTTAAGGATGCTACCTCAGCTGCTCAAGCAGCGGCTGAGTTTGGAGAACATGCAAGCCTAGCTGCCAGAGTTGTTGTAGAACTTTCAAGGCAATATTGTGTTGATGATGGTAGTTCATGCCAATTAGGTTTCAAGGATGAAAGGTTGGAACATGGGCAAGCATTTCCTAGATATGGTAATGGTAATATTTCTGTTGGCAAGCAGAATTGGAACACGAAATTTAAGGATATTACCTGTGCTGCTCAAGCAGCGACTGAGTTTGCAGAACATGCAAGCCTAGCTGCCAAAGCTATTGTAAAAGTTTCAAGGCAATATTGTGTTGATGATGGTGGTTCATGCCGCTTAGGTTTCAAGGATAAAAGGTTGGAACATGGGCAATCATTTCTTGGAAATGGTAAATTTTCTATTGGCAGGCAGAATTGGAACATTAAATTTAAGGATGCTACCTCTGCAGCTCAAGCAGCGGCTGAGTTTGAAAAACATCCAAGCCTAGCTGCCAGAGCTGTTGTAGAACATTCAAGGCAATATTTTGTTGATGATGGTGGTTCATGCCACTTAGGTTTCAAGGATGAAAGGTTGGAACATGGGCAATCATTTCCTGGAGATGGTAATGGTAATTTTTCTATTGGCAGGCAGAATTGGAACATGAAATTTAAGGATGTTACCTCTGCTGCTCAAGTAGAGGCTGAGTTTGCAGAACATGCAAGCCTAGCTGCCAGAGCTGTTGGAGAACTTTCGAGGCAATATTGTGTTGATGATGGTGGTTCATGCCACTTAGTTTTCAAGGATGAAATGTTGGAACATGGGCAATCATTTCCTTGAGATGGTAATGGAAATTTTTCTGTTTGCAGACAGTATTGGAACATGAAATTTAAGGATGCTACCTCTGCTGCTCAAGCAGCGGCTGAGTTTGGAGAACATGCAAGCCTAGTTGCAAGAGTTGTTGTAGCACTTTCAAGGCAATATTGTGTTGATGATGGTGGTTCATGCCACTTATGTTTCAAGGATGAAAGGTTGGAACATGGGCAAGCATTTCCTAGAGATGGTAATGGTAATATTTCTGTTGGCAAGCAGAATTGGAACATGAAATTTAAGGATATTACCTTTGCTGCTCAAGTAGCGACTGAGTTTGCCAAACATGCAAGCCTAGCTGCCAGAGCTGTTGTAGAACTTTCAAGGCAATATTTTGTTGATGATGGTGGTTCATGCCGCTTAGGTTTCAAGGATGAAATGTTGGAACATGGGCAATCGTTTCCTGGAAATGGTAAATTTTTTATTGGCCGGCAGAATTGGAATATTCAATTTAAGGATGCTACCTCTGCTGCTCAGGCAGCGGCTGAGTTTTCAAAACATCCAAGCCTAGCTGCCAGAGCTGTTGTAGAACTTTCAAGGCAATATTTTGTTGATGATGGTTGTTCATGCCACTTAGGTTTTAATGATGAAAGGTTGGAACATGGGCAATCATTTCCTGGAGATGGTAATGGTAATTTTTCTATTGGAAGGCATAATTAGAATATGAAATTTAAGGATGCTACCTCTGCTGCTCAAGTAGCGACTGATTTTGCAGAACAGGCAAGCCTAGCTGCCAGAGCTGTCCTAGAACTTTTAAGGCAATATTGTGTTGATGATGGTGGTTCATGCCACTTACTTTCAAGGATGAAAGGTTGGAACATGGGCAATCATTTCCTTGAGATGGTAATGGTAATTTTTCTGTTGGCAGGCAGTATTGGAACATGAAGTTTAAGGATGCTACCTCTGCTGCTCAAGCAGCGGCAGAGTTTGGAGAACATGCAAGCCTAGCTGCCAGAGCTGTTTTAGAACTTTCAAGGCAATATTGTGTTGATGTTGGTGGTTCATGCCGCTTAGGTTTCAAGGATGAAAGGTTGGAACATAGGCAATCATTTCCTTGAGATGGTAATGGTAATTTTTCTGTTGGCAGGCAGTATTGGAACATGAAATTTAAGGATGCTACCTCTGCTGCACAAGCAGTGGCTGAGTTTGGAGAACATGCAAGCTTAGCTGCCAGAGCTATTGGAGAACTTTCAAGGCAATATTGTGTTGATGATGGTGGTTCATGCTACTTAGTTTTCAAGGATGAAAGGTTGGAACATGGGCAATCATTTCCTTGAGATGGTAATGGTAATTTTTCTGTTGGCAGGCAGTATTGGAACATGAAATTTAAGGATGCTACCTCTGCTGCTCAAGCAGCGGCTGAGTTTGGAGAACATGCAAGCCTAGCTGCCAGAGCTGTTGGAGAACTTTCAAGGCAATATTGTGTTGATGATGGTAGTTCATGCCACTTAGTTTTCAAGGATGAAAGGTTGGAACATGGGCAATCATTTCCCTGAGATGGTAATGGTAATTTTTCTGTTGGCAGGCAGTATTGGAACATGAAATTTAAGGATGCTACCTCTGTTGCACAAGCAGCGACTGAGTTTGGAGAACATGCAAGCCTAGCTGCCAGAGCTGTTGGAGAACTTTCAAGGCAATATTGTGTTGATGATGGTGGTTCATGCCACTTAAGACTAAAGAATGAAATGTTGGAACATGGGCAAGCATTTCCGGGAGATGGTTATGGTAATTTTTCTGTTGGCATGAAGAATTGGAACATGAAATTTAAGGATGCTACCTCTGTGGCTCAAGCAACGACTGAGTTTGTAGAACATGCAAGCCTAGCTGCCAGAGCTGTTGTAGAACTTTCAAGCCAATATTGTGTTGATGGTGGGGGTTCATGCCACTTAGGTTTCAAGGATGAAAGGTTGGAACATGGACAATCATTTCCTTGAGATGGTAATGGTAAATTTTCTTGTTGGTAGGCTGTATTGGAATATGAAATTTAAGGATGCTACCTCTGCTGCTCAAGTAGCGACTAAGTTTGCAGAACATGAAAGGCTAGCTACCAGAGATGTTGTAGAACTGTCAAGGCAATATTGTGTTGATGATAGTGGTTCATGCCACTTAGCTTTCAAGGATGAAAGGTTGGAACATGGGCAATCATTTCCTGGAGATTGTAATGGTATTTTTTCTGTTGGCAGGTAGAATTGGAACATGCAATTTAAGGATGTTATCTCTGCTACTCAAGCAGCGGCTCAGTTTGCAGAACATGCAAGCTTAGCTGCCAGAGCTATTGGAGAACTTTCAAGGCAATATTGTGTTGATGATGGTGGTTCATGCCATTTAGTGTTCAAGGATGAAAGGTTGGAACATGGGCAATCATTTCCTTGAGATGGTAATGGTAAGTTTTTTGTTGGCAGGCAGTATTGGAACATGAAATTTAAGGATGCTACCTCTGCTGCACAAGCAGCGGCTAAGTTTGGAGAACATGCAAGCCTAGCTGCCAGAGCTGTTGGAGAACTTTCAAGGCAATATTGTGTTGATGATGGTGGTTCATGCCACTTAGGTTTCAAGAATGAAAGGTTGGAACATGGGCAAGCATTTCCTGGAGATGGTTATGGTAATTTTTCTGTTGGCAAGAAGAATTGGAACATGAAATTTAAGGATGCTACCTCTGCTGCTCAAGCAGCGACTGAGTTTGCAGAACATGCAAGCCTAGCTGCCAGAGATGTTGCAGAACTTTCAAGCCAATATTGTGTTGATGATGGGGGTTCATGCCACTTAGGTTTCAAGGATGAAAGGTTGGAACTGTCACGACCCAACTGGAGGGTCATGACTAGCACCCGGGCCATACTTGCCGAGCACCAACGTACATTTTATCTAACCTTCCTTATTATCTTTAAGGGCCGACAAGACCAATATAAATGAAAGACATGGATCATGAACATCCAACAATGAAAGATAATGTCATGAACATACGTAACATGGGACGACAAGACTGTCAAGAAACTATATATAAGGTACGAGCTACCATGGTGCCATGAAAGACTATACAACAAAAATCAGCCGACAAGGCATTCCAAACCATACATGAGTCGACACCTGTCTATGAGCCTCTAAAAGAACATAAGTGCTACAACATTGCCGGAACAGGGCCCCGACATGCCCATAATGTCTATAACAAAAATGCATACCAAGACCACGGCAAGTCCGGAGAAAGGATCTTGCCAATAACGCTGAACCGGATAGCCTACTGTGATGGGGGAGCTGCGTCTACCCGTCTATCAGGACCTGCAGCACGACATGCAGCATCCACAAATAAAAAGGACGTCAGTACGAATAAAGTACTGAGTATGTAAGGCAGAATAGCATAAGTAAGAACAATAATGTAAACAGTGATAGGGAATATACAACCTATGACATCTGGGTACCTCTGAGGGCTACTGACATGAAATACATGATACATACATATATATACATAAACGTTTAAAACATATGCCTTTGTGGGCATCATCATCATCATATCGTACCCGGCCATAATAGGCTCGGTAAAACGTACCCGGCCATCATAGGGCTCGGTAGAATCGTACCCGGCCACGTGGAGCTCGGTAAAACCCAACTGATCAGTGGTTGCACAATAGGTGCCATACCCGGCCAACTATAGCGCGGCTCGGTAGAGTAAAATAGATACATATATATGATGCATGCTGGACTCATTGGAATCACATTTTGAACCTTTCAGAGTGACGTAAGGTCGGTATCCTTCGTACACGTTATTAGGATTAACTCTTCATCAAGAATCTTATAAGAATCAGGAACTACCAACAACATTGATAATATAAGAATAAGAGAAGTAACATCAATATCAATCGTTTCATAAGAAGGGCAGCAATGTAAGTACTGCTAGCTTCTAAGAGTAGAGTATCTTTGGGAGCTCGTTCATTACATTATGTACAATTGGAGTCATGCAAAAGAATGAAGGGGATAGCCTCACATACCTTGTATATACTGCCCAACCTCAAGCTATGCAAATATCACGACTCCTTAGTCTACAATAAAAGAAATGACACTATCATTATCGTTTAAGCGTCGTAACTATTATGTATCGACCGCAACCTATTTTACGATGAAACGGACAGCACCTCCCCTATTTATATGACTTCACACAAGTCAATACAATCACCAAACAGCCCAAACAACATCATTAATAATCATATTGAGCCTCCAAAACAGTCCACCAACTAACAACGTTACTACCAAGCCTTTCGATATATATTTCACAAGTTCTAGCATCAACGACTTAGCCACAACTTGGATAATCTTAAATATATATAGAGTAAGAGGTTCATTACCTTTAAACAGAAAGAACAACTCCAATTTGACCTTAATTTTCCACGAAATATCCCTTCAATTCTGCCACAAGAACAAGGAAGCGAAACTAGCAATTAATTCGGGTTTTTCGGCACTAGAATTACTTTAGAAGACTCGAAATCACCTAGGGTTGATATTAAAAACTTGAAGGTGTATTTACAGAACATAAAGCACTTAAAACAACCTCCCACACGAGCTGGAACAACACAAAAATCAGCAACAACAAGAAGAACAAGAAACTTACTAGCGCCACGGGATTCCCGATATTTGATTTGTGTTGTTTGCCCTTTGTTTGGATCTTGGATCATGAGAGAACCTTGAGAGACTGTTTTTAGGGTTATAAGGTCTGAATATACTGAAAAATAATGACTTAAAACGGGGTTGAGTTATCTTATATATGTCCAAATGTCTTAAACCGCCTTTGTGGGCCCCATAGAGAGCAGCTTGGCGCACTCTCGCGAAAACGCGAATATCTCTCTATTCCGAGATCGTATCGACGAACGGTTTAATGCGTTGGAAACTAGACTCATAGATCTTCAATTTGATAGGTAGATCACCCCATAATTCCAAGCACATTGGGAGTAAAATGCAGTAACATTTGACCTAAAGTTTAAGTAAAATTATAAACCTAAGTTGCGACAACTTTTATCGACTTTTATTTCATAACTCGCTTGACTTCAAGACTTATGATGCGGATATTATATGATTCAAATACATTAAAACAAGACCTCTTGGGACAGTTAATCACCTCTAGTGTTATCCGAAAATACGGGTTACAACATCCTTGATTAGCTTAACTTCAAATACTTGTTAACCACTCTTATACACCCTTGTATCGTTTAAGACCAATAGGATTAACTTATTATCATCTCAAAGATAATCTCTTCTTGGATTTACGTCGACTACCTTACGGCGTGATCTATGATATGCGAATTTGGGTTGTAACATCCTCTCCCCCTTAGGAACATTCGTCCTCGAATGTAAGGGTTTATGGGGTGTCTAACTCATCGTGGATTCCGACGGAGATTTCTGGCTGAGTTTCCCTTATAAAATGGACACTAGCCAAACTTGCAAGCAGTTAAACCCAACCTATGGCCATACAAGACTATACAAAGCATTATGGATATGTACATTATCTGCATATCACCATTTTGTATTAAAAAAAGAGTATTCACAAGCTATTGCTTACCTCATAGAGCCGTTTCACCTTATAATGCGTCCTTCTTTCCCCCGGTATCCTCGTTATTTTCACTCTGGAATAGGTAAGGGTATTTAGACTTCATCTCCTCTTCTGCTTCCCATGTCATTTCTTCTATATTCTTGTTCCTCCATAATACTTTCACGGAAGCTACATCCTTTGTTCTCAGCTTGCGGACTTGTCGATCTAATATAGCCACTGGCAGTTCATCATATGATAGATCCTTTGTAACTTGTACATCTTTGATAGGGATGACCCGAGAAGGGTCTCCAATACATTTCCTCAACATAGATACATGGAATACCGGGTGGACAAATTCCAATTCAGATGGCAATTCTAACTCGTAAGCAACCTGTCCAATTCGTCGAAGAATTTTGTACGGCCCAATATACCGTGGACTCAACTTACCCTTCTTCCCAAAACGCATAACACCCTTCATCGGCGAGATCTTCAGGAAAACCCAATCACCAACCTCAAATTCCAGATCACGACGTCGGACGTCGGAATAAGACTTTTGCCTGCTTTGTGCCGTCCTCAGTCTCTCTTGTATCACTTTCACCTTCTCAATGGCTTGGTGAATCAAATCTGGCCCATATAATTCTGTCTCACCGACTTCGAACCATCCAACTGGTGATCTACATCTCCTCCCGTACAGTGCCTCATACGGGGCCATTTTAATACTGGAATGGTAGCTATTATTGTAGGCAAATTCTATAAGTGCCAGATGGTCATCCCAATTCCCCTTAAAATCTAGAACACATGCTCGTAGCATATCTTCCAGCGTCTGGATGGTACGTTCAGCCTGTCCGTCAGTCTGCGGATGGAATGCAGTGCTGAGATTTACTTGTGTGCCTAAACCCTTCTGAAAAGACCTCCAAAAGTTAGCCGTAAATTGAGCTCCTCGGTCTGATATAATAGATACCGGCACACCATGAAGCCTAACAATCTCCTTGATATACAACTTCGCATAATCTTCAGCCGTGTAAGTTGTCTTAACTGGTAGAAAATGGGCAGATTTTGTAAGTCGATCAACTATCACCCAAATGGAGTCAAACTTATGATAAGAGCGAGGTAATCCAATAATGAAGTCCATATTAATCACCTCCCATTTCCAGGTCGGAATCTCTATATTCTGAATCAATCCACTGGGTTTCTGATGCTCGATCTTTACTTGTTGACAATTAGGACACTAGGCTACAAATTCTGCAATAGACTTCTTCATGTTGTCCCACCAATACTGCTCCTTAACGTCATGATACATCTTTGTCGAGCCAGGATGGATAGAATATCGGGACTGATGAATCTCAATCATAATCTTCTCTCGCAACCCTGCCACACTAGGCACACATAATCGGCCCTGGTATCTCAGTGTCCCATCTCCTCCGATCTTGAAAGCTGTAATCTTACACTGCTGAATTCCCTCTCTCAATCTTACTAAGGTAGGATCTTCATATTGCCGTGCTTTTACCTCGGCTACCAAAGATGATTCTGCTGTATTCTGTACAGTAACACCTCCGTCATCAGAGTCCAACAATCTGATTCTCATATTGGCCAGCTGGTGAAGCTCTTTGGTCAACCCTTGTCTACCTGCCTCAATATGTATTAAGCTTCCCATTGACTTACGGCTGAGAGCGTCTGCCACAACATTGGCTTTACCAGGATGGTACAATATCTCGACGTCATAGTCTTTCAGTAATTCAAGCCACCTACGCTGCCTCAAATTCAACTCCTTCTGCTTGAAGATGTATTGTAAACTTTTGTGATCTGTGTAGATGTCAATATGGACGCCGTATAAGTAGTGCCGCCATATCTTCAAAGCATATATTACTACAGCCAATTCCAAATCATGAGTCGGGTAATTCTTTTCATGCTTCTTCAATTGTCGTGATGCATAAGCAATCACCTTCCCACGTTGCATCAATACGCACCCCAAACCTATACCTGAGGCATCACAATATACCACATAACCTTCTGTTCCTTCTGGGAGAGTGAGCACTGGCGCAGATGTCAATCGATTCTTTAGCTCCTGAAAACTATGTTCACAAGAATCAGACCACTGGAACTTGGTAGCTTTTTGTGTTAACTTAGTCAATGGTGCTGATATAGAGGAAAACCCTTCTACAAACCGCCTATAATATCCTGCTAGCCCCAGGAAGCTGCGGACTTCTGACGGTGTTGTAGGTCTCGGCCAATTCTTCACTGCATCGATCTTCTGAGTGTCGACACTAATACCCTCATCAGATATCACATGGCCAAGGAATGCTACTGAGTTCAGCCAGAATTCACATTTAGAGAGCTTAGCATATAACTTATGATCCTGAAGGGTCTGTAATACTATCCGCAAGTGGCCCGCATGTTCCGCCTCCGAACGAGAATACACCAGAATGTCATCAATGAATACGATCACGAACACATCAAGATAGGGCCTGAATACACTATTCATGAGATCCATAAAAGCTGCTGGGGCATTTGTTAGCCCGAACGACATCACCAAGAACTCAAAATGCCCATATCTTGTCCGGAAGGCCGTCTTTGGAATATCCTTCTCCTTAACCCTCACCTGATGATACCCTGAACGCAAGTCAATCTTGGAGAAATACTTGGCACCCTGGAGTTGGTCAAATAGGTCATCAATTCTTGGAAGTGGATACTTGTTCTTTATTGTAAACTTATTCAACTGTCGATAATCGATACACATCCTTAACGACCCATCTTTCTTCCGCACGAACAAGACTGGTGCACCCCAAGGTGAAGTGCTAGGCCTAATGAAACCCTTATCCAGCAAGTCCTTCAACTGAACCTTCAACTCTCGCAACTCTGCCGGGGCCATCCTGTATGGAGGGATAGAGATCGGTTGAGTGTCAGGCAACGCATCAATGCTAAACTCAATCTCCCTTTCAGGAGGAAGGCCTGGGAGTTCATCTGGGAAAACATCTGGAAATTCATTGACCACGGGGATGGATTGTAGAGTAGGCGGCTTCGCCTCCACATCCCTAACACGAACAAGATGATAAATGTAACCTTTTGAGATCATCTTCCTTGCCTTAAGATAGGAAATAAACCTACCTTTCGGCATAGCAATGTTCCCCTTCCATTCAATGGTGGGTTCACCCGGAAACTGAAACCTAACCATCTTCGTACGACAGTCAACAGTTGCATAGCATGAGGCCAACCAGTCCATTCCCATTATCACATCGAAATCAACCATTTCTAACTCAAATAAATTTGCCGAGGTTTGACGACTACAAATCATCACAGTGCAACCTTTATATACCCTTCTAGCAATCACAGAATCTCCTAACGGAGTGGATACCGCAAGTGGTTTACTTATCAATTCAGGTTCAATGCCAAACTTATTAGCCACAAAGGGTGTAACATATGATAAGGTAGATCCTGGATCAATTAGCGCATATACATCATAAGAAAACACAGACAATATACCTGTAACAACATCCGGAGACGATTCGAGATCTTGTCGACCTACTAGAGCATAGGTTCGATTTTGAGCACCACTCGAACTCGGCACTGAACCTCTACCTCTACCACGACCTGTCGACTGTTGAAAACCTTGTGCTGGAGGTCGAACTGATGAGGAAGAACCAGACACAGATCCAGTCGGTTGAGCCATACCACCACCTCCTCTGTTAGGACAATCCCGCATCATATGGCCACGCTGTCCGCAAGAATAGCACGCATCGGAACCTCGACGGCACAGTCCAAAGTGGGCCTTGCCGCACTGATCACAACGAGGTGTTGGGGGTCTCGTCTGACTAGTATCTCTATGAAATTGTGAGCCTGATGCCCTCGAACTCTGACCTGAACCAGAATAGGTAAATCGATCATACCGAGGCCTCTGAAACTGTGGAGGAGCACTAGCTACAGGTGGCGCCGAACTCCTCGAAGATTGGGGCCTGATACTGCCTCTGAACTCATCAGAATACCCTGCAAATCTTGCCCTCTTATGCTGGCCCCTATCCTGCTCCCTATCTGCCCTTTGCTGGCGCTTACGATCCTCTAGGGTCTGGGCATAAGCCTGAATACGGGAAATATCCATGCCCTCTACCAAGGAGGCTGTTGTGCACTCATTTATCAGATGTGGTCCCAACCCGTTCACGAACAGATGCACCCTATCACTCATCTCTGACACCATATGGGGAGCATACCTTGCTAAAGAATCAAACTGTATACTATACTCTCGTACACTCATATTACCCTGTCGAAGGTTCAAGAACTTATCAGCTCTTGCTCGTCGTATCTCAACTGGCAAGTAGTGACGAAGAAAGGCCTCAGAAAATTCCTTCCACACGGCTAGAGGAGCGTTCGGACCCCTAGATCTCTCCCAACTATCATACCAGAAAACCGCTAAATCCCGTAACCGATAAGAAGCCAACTCTACTGCCTCCGTATCACTAGCATGCATAACCCGCAATGTACGATGAACCTGATCAATAAATGTTTGTGGGTCCTCCTTGGGATCTGATCCGGTAAACACTGGAGGGTCTAGATTAATAAAATCACGAACTCTCGCACTAACCGGTTTATCAGCAACACCGGTATTCTGCCTCTGAGCCTGAGCAGCTACCAAGCTAGTCAACAACTGCACTGCACTGCGCATATCGTGGTCTGTAGTGCCAGACGGTGGAACTGGATGTACTGGGTGCCTCCTAATATCCTCTGGAGGAGACGGAGAGGTATGAGACGGCATCTCACTCTGAGCCTCACTTTGGCCTGCTCTGGCTGGAGGGACCTGAATGTTACCCTCGCCCACAGCTGTATCAAGCCGTTTACTAATCGCTTGCTTCCTAGTCGAAGGCATCGCTGAAAGAAAACAATGTGAATATTAGATATGAACACTTACAACTCAACTCTACGCACGATCTAGATTTAGGAAGAAGGTAACAACCCTAGATGTCATGTAGCCTCCTGATTATAAATGTGGCGCGCTACACATCCATAATCAAAACTCTACTAGACACGGCTCATAGACAACCCCTAGGATAGACTTGCTCTGATACCAAGTTTGTCACGACCCAACTGGAGGGTCATGACTAGCACCCGGGCCATACTTGCCGAGCACCAACGTACATTTTATCTAACCTTCCTTATTATCTTTAAGGGCCGACAAGACCAATATAAATGAAAGACATGGATCATGAACATCCAACAATGAAAGATAATGTCATGAACATACGTAACATGGGACGACAAGACTGTCAAGAAACTATATATAAGGTACGAGCTACCATGGTGCCATGAAAGACTATACAACAAAAATCAGCCGACAAGGCATTCCAAACCATACATGAGTCGACACCTGTCTATGAGCCTCTAAAAGAACATAAGTGCTACAACATTGCCGGAACAGGGCCCCGACATGCCCATAATGTCTATAACAAAAATGCATACCAAGACCACGGCAAGTCCGGAGAAAGGATCTTGCCAATAACGCTGAACCGGATAGCCTACTGTGATGGGGGAGCTGCGTCTACCCGTCTATCAGGACCTGCAGCACGACATGCAGCATCCACAAATAAAAAGGACGTCAGTACGAATAAAGTACTGAGTATGTAAGGCAGAATAGCATAAGTAAGAACAATAATGTAAACAGTGATAGGGAATATACAACCTATGACATCTGGGTACCTCTGAGGGCTACTGACATGAAATACATGATACATACATATATATATACATAAACGTTTAAAACATATGCCTTTGTGGGCATCATCATCATCATATCGTACCCGGCCATAATAGGCTCGGTAAAACGTACCCGGCCATCATAGGGCTCGGTAGAATCGTACCCAGCCACGTGGAGCTCGGTAAAACCCAACTGATCAGTGGTTGCACAATAGGTGCCATACCCGGCCAACTATAGCGCGGCTCGGTAGAGTAAAATAGATACATATATATGATGCATGCTGGACTCATTGGAATAACATTTTGAACCTTTCAGAGTGACGTAAGGTCGGTATCCTTCGTACACGTTATTAGGATTAACTCTTCATCAAGAATCTTATAAGAATCAGGAACTACCAACAACATTGATAATATAAGAATAAGAGAAGTAACATCAATATCAATCGTTTCATAAGAAGGGCAGCAATGTAAGTACTGCTAGCTTCTAAGAGTAGAGTATCTTTGGGAGCTCGTTCATTACATTATGTACAATTGGAGTCATGCAAAAGAATGAAGGGGATAGCCTCACATACCTTGTATATACTGCCCAACCTCAAGCTATGCAAATATCACGACTCCTTAGTCTACAATAAAAGAAATGACACTATCATTATCGTTTAAGCGTCGTAACTATTATGTATCGACCGCAACCTATTTTACGATGAAACGGACAGCACCTCCCCTATTTATATGACTTCACACAAGTCAATACAATCACCAAACAGCCCAAACAACATCATTAATAATCATATTGAGCCTCCAAAACAGTCCACCAACTAACAACGTTACTACCAAGCCTTTCGATATATATTTCACAAGTTCTAGCATCAACGACTTAGCCACAACTTGGATAATCTTAAATATATATAGAGTAAGAGGTTCATTACCTTTAAACAGAAAGAACAACTCCAATTTGACCTTAATTTTCCACGAAATATCCCTTCAATTCTGCCACAAGAACAAGGAAGCGAAACTAGCAATTAATTCGGGTTTTTCGGCACTAGAATTACTTTAGAAGACTCGAAATCACCTAGGGTTGATATTAAAAACTTGAAGGTGTATTTACAGAACATAAAGCACTTAAAACAACCTCCCACACGAGCTGGAACAACACAAAAATCAGCAACAACAAGAAGAACAAGAAACTTACTAGCGCCACGGGATTCCCGATATTTGATTTGTGTTGTTTGCCCTTTGTTTGGATCTTGGATCATGAGAGAACCTTGAGAGACTGTTTTTAGGGTTATAAGGTCTGAATATACTGAAAAATAATGACTTAAAACGGGGTTGAGTTATCTTATATATGTCCAAATGTCTTAAACCGCCTTTGTGGGCCCCATAGAGAGCAGCTTGGCGCACTCTCGCGAAAACGCGAATATCTCTCTATTCCGAGATCGTATCGATGAACGGTTTAATGAGTTGGAAACTAGACTCATAGATCTTCAATTTGATAGGTAGATCACCCCATAATTCCAAGCACATTGGGAGTAAAATGCAGTAACATTTGACCTAAAGTTTAAGTAAAATTATAAACCTAAGTTGCGACAACTTTTATCGACTTTTATTTCATAACTCGCTTGACTTCAAGACTTATGATGCGGATATTATATGATTCAAATACATTAAAACAAGACCTCTTGGGACAGTTAATCACCTCTAGTGTTATCCGAAAATACGGGTTACAACATCCTTGATTAGCTTAACTTCAAATACTTGTTAACCACTCTTATACACCCTTGTATCGTTTAAGACCAATAGGATTAACTTATTATCATCTCAAAGATAATCTCTTCTTGGATTTACGTCGACTACCTTACGGCGTGATCTATGATATGCGAATTTGGGTTGTAACAGGAACATGGACAATCATTTCCTTGAGATGGTAATGGTAAATTTTCTTGTTGGTAGGCAGTATTGGAATATGAAATTTAAGGATGCTACCTCTGCTGCTCAAGTAGCGACTGAGTTTGCAGAACATGAAAGGCTAGCTACCAGAGGTGTTGTAGAACTTTCAAGGCAATATTGTGTTGATGATGGTGGTTCATGCCACTTAGGTTTCAAGGATGAAAGGTTGGAACATGGGCAATCATTTCCTGGAGATGGTAATGGTATTTTTTCTATTGGCAGGTAGAATTAGAACATGAAATTTAAGGATGCTACCTCTGCTACTCAACCAGCGGCTGAGTTTGCAGAACATGCAAGCCTAGCTGCTAGAGCTATTGTAGAACTTTCATGGCAATATTGTGTTGATGATGGTGGTTCTTGCCACTTAGGTTTCAAGGATAAAAGGTTGGAACATGGGCAATCATTTCCTTGAGATGGTAATGGTATTATTTCTGTTGGCAGGTAGAATTGGAACATGCAATTTAAGGATGTTACCTCTACTACTCAAGCAGCGGCTGAGTTTGCAGAACATGCAAGCCTAGCTGCTAGAGCTATTTTAGAACTTTCAAGGCAATATTGTGTTGATGATGGTGGTTCTTGCCACTTATGTTTCAAGGATAAAAGGTTGGAACATGGGCAATCATTTCCTTGAGATGGTAATGGTATTATTTCTGCTGGCAAGCAGAATTGGAACATGAAATTTAAGGATATTACCTCTGCTGCTCAAGCAGCGACTGAGTTTGCAGAACATGCAAGCCTAGCTGCTAAAGCTGTTGTAGAACTTTAAAGGCAATATTGTGTTGATGATGGTGGTTCATGCCGCTTAGGTTTCAAGGATGAAAGGTTGGAACATGGGCAATCGTTTCCCGAAAATGGTAAATTTTCTATTGGCCGGCAGAATTGGAACATTCAATTTAAGGATGCTACCTCTGCAGCTCAGGCAGCGGCTGATTTTTCAAAACATCCAAGACTAGCTGCCAGAGCTGTTGTAGAACTTTCAAGGCAATATTGTGTTGATGATGGTGGTTCATGCCACTTAGGTTTCAAGGATGAAAGGTTGGAACATGGGAAAGTATTTCCTGGAGATGGTAATGGTAATATTTCTATTGGCAGGCAGAATTGGAACATGAAATTTAATGATGGTACCTCTGCTGCTCAAGTAGCGATTGAGTTTGTAGAACATGCAAGCCTAGCTCCCAGAGCTGTTGTAGAACTTTCAAGGCAATATTGTGTTGATGATGGTGGTTCATGCCACTTAGTTTTCAAGGATTAAAGGTTGGAACATGGGCAATCATTTCCTTGAGATGGTAATGGTAATTTTTCTATTAGCAGGCAGTATTGGAACATGAAATTTAAGGATGCTACCTCAGCTGCTCAAGCAGCGGCTGAGTTTGGAGAACATGCAAGCCTAGCTGCCAGAGTTGTTGTAGAACTTTCAAGGCAATATTGTGTTGATGATGGTGGTTCATGCCACTTAGGTTTCAAGGATGAAAGGTTGGAACATGGGCAAGCATTTCCTAGAGATGGTAATGGTAATATTTCCGTTGGCAAGCAGAATTGGAACATGAAATTTAAGGATGCTACCTCTGCAGCTCAAGCAGCGGCTGAGTTTGCAGAACATGGGCAATCATTTCCTGGAGATGGTAATGGTAATTTTTCTATTGGCAGGTAGAATTGGAACATGCAATTTAAGGATGCTACCTCTACTACTCTAACTGCGGCTGAGTTTGCAGAACATGCAAGCCTAGCTGCCAGAGCTGTTGTAGAACTTTCAAGGCATTATTGTGTTGATGATGGTGGTTCATGCTACTTAGGTTTCAAGGATAAAAGGTTGGATCATGAGCAATCATTTGCTGGAGATGGTAATGGTAATTGTTCTGTTGGCAAACAGAATTGGAACATGAAATTTAAGGATACTACCTCTACTGCTCAAGCAGCGACTGAGTTTGGAGAACATGCAAGCCTAGCTACCAGAACTGTTGGAGAACTTTCAAGGCAATATTGTGTTAATGATGGTTGTTCATGCCACTTAGGTTTCAAGGCTGGAAGGTTGGAACATGGGAAATCAATTCCTGGAGATGGTAATGGTAATTTTTCTGTTGGCAGGTAGAATTGGAACATGAAATTTAAGGATGCTACCTCTTCTACTCAAGCAGCGGCTGAGTTTGCAGAACATGCAAGCCTAGCTGCCAGAGCCGTGTAGAACTTTCAAGGCAATATTGTGTTGATGATGGTGGTTCAGGCCACTTAGGTTTCAAGGATGAAAGGTTGGAACATGGGAAATCAATTCCTGGAGATGGTAATGGTAATTTTTTGTTTGGCAGGTAGAATTGGAACATGCAATTTAAGGATGCTACCTCTGCTACTCAAGCAGCGGCTGAGTTTGCAGAACATGCAAGCCTAGCTGCAACAGCTGTTGTAGAACTTTCAAGGTAATATTGTGTTGATGATGGTGGTTCATGCCACTTAGGTTTCAAGGATAAAAGGTTGGATCATGGGCAATCATTTCCTGGAGATGGTAATGGTAATTGTTCTGTTGGCAAGAAGAATTGGAACATGAAATTTAAGGATACTACCTTTGCTGCTCATGCAGCGGCTGAGTTTGGAGAACATGCAAGCTTAGCTACCAGATCTGTTTGAGAACTTTCAAGGCAATATTGTGTTGATGATGGTTGTTCATGCCACTTAGGTTTCAAGGATGAAAGGTTGGAACATGGGCAATCATTTCCTTGAGATGGTAATGGTAATTTTTCTATTGGTAGGCAGTATTGGAACATGAAATTTAAGGATACTACCTCTGCTGCTCAAGCAGCGGCTGAGTTTGTAGAACATGCAAGCCTAGCTGCCAGAGCTGTTGGAGAACTTTCAAGGCAATATTATGTTGATGATGGTGGTTCATGCCACTTAGGTTTCAACGATGAAAGTTTTGAACATGGGCAAGCATTTCCTGGAGATGGTAATGGTAATTTTTCTGTTGGCAAGCAAAATTGGAACATGAAATTTAAGGATACTACGTCTTCTACTCAAGCAGCGGTTGAGTTTGGAGAACATGCAAGCCTAGCTGCCAGAGCTGTTGGAGAACTTTCAAGGCAATATTGTGTTGATGATGGTGGTTCATGCCACTTAGGTTTCAAGGATGAAAGGTTGGAACATGGGAAATCAATTCCTGGAGATGGTAATGGTAATTTTTCTGTTGGCAGGTAGAATTGGAACATGCAATTTAAGGATGCTACCTCTGCTACTCAAGCAGCGGCTGAGTTTGCAGAACATGCAAGCCTAGCTGCCAGAGCTGTTGTAGAACTTTCAAGGCAATATTGTGTTGATGATGGTGGTTCATGCCACTTAGGTTTCAAGGATAAAAGGTTGGAACATGGGCAATCATTTCCTGGAGATGGTAAATTTTCTATTGGCAGGCAGAATTAGAACATGAAATTTAAGGATGCTACCTCTCCTGCTCACGTAGCGACTGAGTTTGCAGAACATGCAATCCTAGCTGCCAGAGCTGTTGTAGAACTTTCAAGGCATTATTGTGTTGATGATGGTGGTTCATGCCACTTAGGTTTCAAGGATGAAAGGTTGGAACATGGGAAATCAATTCCTGGAGATGGTAATGGTAATTTTTCTGTTGGCAAGCAGAATTGGAACATGAAATTTAAGGATACTACCTTTGCTACTCAAGCAGCGGCTGAGTTTGGAGAACATGCAAGCTTAGCTACCAGATCTGTTGGAGAACTTTCAAGGCAATATTGTGTTGATGATGGTGGTTCATGCCACTTAGGTTTCAAGGATGAAAGGTTGGAACATGGGCAATCATTTCCTTGAGATGGTAATGGTAATTTTTCTGTTGGTAGGCAATAATGGAACATGAAATTTAAGGATACTACCTCTGCTTCTCAAGCAGTGGCTGAGTTTGGAGCACATGCAAGCCTAGCTGCCAGAGTTGTTGGAGAACTTTCAAGGAAATATTGTGTTGATTATGGCGGTTCATGCCACATAGGTTTCAAGGATAAAAGGTTGGAACATGGGCAATCATTTCCTGGAGATGGTAATGGTAATTTTTCTGTTGGCAGGTAGAATTGGAACATGAAATTTAAGGATGCTACCTCTGCTACTCAAGCAGCGGCTGAGTTTGCAGAACATGCAATCCTAGCTGCCAGAGCTGTTGTAGAACTTTCAAGGCAATATTGTGTTGATGATGGTGGTTCATGCCACTTAGGATTCAAGGATAAAAGGTTGGAACATGGGCAATCATTTCCTGGAGATGGTAATGGTAATTGTTCTATTGGCAAGCAGAATTGGAACATGAAATTTAAGGATACTACCTCTGCTGCTCAAGCAGTGGCTGAGTTTGGAGAACATGCAAGCCTAGCTGCCAGAACTGTTGGAGAACATTCAAGGCAATATTGTGTTGATGATGGTGGTTCATGCCACTTAGGTTTCAAGGATGAAAGGTTGGAACATGGGCAATCATTTCCTGGAGATGGTAATGGTAATTTTTCTTTTGGCAGGTAGAATTGGAACATGAAATTTAAGGATGCTACCTCTGCTACTCAAGCAGCGGTTAAGTTTGGAGAACATGCAAGCCTAGCTGCCAGAGCTGTTGGAGAACTTTCAAGGAAATATTGTGTTGATGATGGTGGTTCATGCCACTTAGGTTTGAGGATAAAAGGTTGCAACATGGGAAATCAATTCCTGGAGATGGTAATGGTAATTTTTCTGTTGGCAGGTAGAATTGGAACATGCAATTTAAGGATGCTACCTTTGCTACTCAAGCAGCGGCTGAGTTTGCAGAACATGCAAGCCTAGCTGCCAGAGCTGTTGTAGAACTTTCAAGGCAATATTGTGTTGATGATGGTGTTTCATGCCACTTAGGTTTCAAGGATAAAAGGTTGGAACATGGGCAATCATTTCCTGGAGATGGTAATGGTAATTGTTCTATTGGCAAGCAGAATTGGAACATGAAATTTAAGGATACTACCTCTGTTGCTCAAGCAGCGGCTGAGTTTGTAGATCATGCAAGCCTAGCTGCCAGAGCTGTTGGAGAACTTTCAAGGCAATATTATGTTGATGATGGTGGTTCATGCCACTTAGGTTTCAACGATGAAAGTTTTGAACATGGGCAAGCATTTCCTGGAGATGGTAATGGTAATTTTTCTGTTGGCAAGCAAAATTGGAACATGAAATTTAAGGATACTACGTCTTCTACTCAAGCAGCGGTTGAGTTTGGAGAACATGCAAGCCTAGCTGCCAGAGCTGTTGGAGAACTTTCAAGGCAATATTGTGTTGATGATGGTGGTTCATGCCACTTAGGTTTCAAGGATGAAAGGTTGGAACATGGGAAATCAATTCCTGGAGATGGTAATGGTAATTTTTCTGTTGGCAGGTAGAATTGGAACATGCAATTTAAGGATGCTACCTCTGCTACTCAAGCAGCGGCTGAGTTTGCAGAACACGCAAGCCTAGCTGCCAGAGCTGTTGTAGAACTTTCAAGGTAATATTGTGTTGATGATGGTGGTTCATGCCACTTAGGTTTCAAGGATAAAAGTTTGGAACATGGGCAATCATTTCCTGGAGATGGTAATGGTAATTTTTCTTTTGGCAGGTAGAATTGGAACATGAAATTTAAGGATGCTACCTCTGCTACTCAAGCAGCGGCTGAGTTTGCAGAACATGCAATCCTAGCTGCCAGAGCTGTTGTAGAACTTTCAAGGCAATATTGTGTTGATGATGGTGGTTCATGCCACTTAGGTTTCAAGGATGAAAGGTTGGAACATGGGAAATCAATTCCTGGAGATGGTAATGGTAATTTTTCTGTTGGCAAGCAGAATTGGAACATGAAATTTAAGGATACTACCTTTGCTGCTCAAGCAGCGGCTGAGTTTGGTGAACATGCAAGCTTAGCTACCAGATCTGTTGGAGAACTTTCAAGGCAATATTGTGTTGATGATGGTTGTTCATGCCACTTAGGTTTTAAGGATGAAAGGTTGGAACATGGGCAATCATTTCCTTGAGATGGTAATGGTAATTTTTCTGTTGGTAGGCAGTATTGGAACATGAAATTTAAGGATACTACCTCTGCTGCTCAAGCAGTGGCTGAGTTTGGAGAACATGCAAGCCTAGCTGCCAGAGTTGTTGGAGAACTTTCAAGGAAATATTGTGTTGATTATGGCGGTTCATGCCACATAGGTTTCAAGGATGAAAGGTTGGAACATGGACAATCATTTCCTTGAGATGGTAATGGTAATTTTTCTGTTGGCAGGTAGAATTGGAACATGCAATTTAAGGATGCTACCTCTGCTACTCAAGCAGCGGCTGAGTTTGCAGAACATGCAAGCCTAGCTGCCAGAGCTGTTGTAGAACTTTCAAGGCAATATTGTGTTGATGATGGTGGTTCATGCCACTTAGGATTCAAGGATAAAAGGTTGGAACATGGGCAATCATTTCCTGGAGATGGTAATGGTAATTGTTCTATTGGCAAGCAGAATTGGAACATGAAATTTAAGGATACTACCTCTGCTGCTCAAGCAGTGGCTGAGTTTGGAGAACATGCAAGCCTAGCTGCCAGAACTGTTGGAGAACTTTCAAGGCAATATTGTGTTGATGATGGTGGTTCATGCCACTTAGGTTTCAAGGCTGAAAGGTTGGAACATGGGCAATCATTTCCTGGAGATGGTAATGGTAATTTTTCTTTTGGCAGGTAGAATTGGAACATGAA